>NC_142761.1:41429255-41758421 GCF_054948205.1 Urtica dioica subsp. dioica
AATTTTTTTTTCTCGATTTTGTATATATTTGTTGTTGGAATGAGATTTTTTTTTTATAGTGAATATAGGTGTTATTTTAGTTCTTATTCTTGTGGTTGTGTGGTAACATATAATATTGCTAAGTTTAATAATTAATGACTTCGTGTTTTCTATCTTATTTGCTACAGCAGAATGTAACTGCTACATGTTTTTTTATATTCTCTTGTTTATGAGCGTTGTGTTGGTTTATATAGTTTATACTTTTATGTTGCTTGGTGTATCAAAGTAAATTCTATATATTTTTATATTGCAAGTCGCGTGTGGATAGTATAGTTATATTTTGTGTGGATTCTAGATGCCTCGTCATCTTCCACGTGGCACGAGAGTAGTTGGAGTTTGTTAGATCTGATCTGGGCGAGCTGGAGAAAGCTGAGCGAGCTGGAACGAGTTGAGCGAGCTGGAGCGATCCTGCGGATTCGTCTAAAGTTTGTTAGACGGTTATGATGTATCTAGGCTTGTTTGTAACCAGAGCAGTGTGTATATAAACACTAGCCTGGGTAGTTGTGGAAGAGCTAATTCATTGTGTTGTACTGAGAAAAATCGAGAGAAAGGTTGAGCGATCAAGTGAGGGTGAGAGATCACAGAAGATTTCGAGAGTACTCAGCGAGATCGCAAGATTCTTCAAGCTGGCGTGAAGACGAAGGCTCTTCAGAGGGTTTGAGTGTGTTCATATGTAATCGAGTTTCTTGTACATTGTTTGAAGATAGTGGATCGACAAAAAAGGGACTCTCTCGAGCTCCGACTGGATTAGGATTCGTTTTGAATCCGAACCAGGATAAATTCGTGTGCCTTTGTCTCTTTACTTTCTGATTTCTGTTCTTGGCGCTCTCAGAGGAAGATTACTTCCTGCGCAAGTTATTTCGTAGATCTGGTTTGATCTGCGTCTGTGTTTGGTTTTTTCGCTGTTTTGTGTTTTTTCCGCGAGCATATCTTAACAAATTGGTATCAGAGCCTTTTCTTTTCTTGAGTCCAACAGGATCAAACTCTCTCTGTTACGTCGCTTTGAAGTTTCCAGATCTGCGATTCCCTGATCAAGAATCCACGATGGCAAACTACAAATCCGATATAGAGAAGTTCGATGGCAAGAACGACTTCGGTCTATGGCGAATCAAGATGAAAGCTCACCTTGGAAACCTAGGGCTTGATGAAGCTCTCAAGGGCGAGTCTAAAATGGCGGAGAACTTATCGACAGAAAAGAAAGAAGAAATCTTGAAGAAAGCAAAGAACGCAATCATACTAAGCCTCAGCGATCAAATCCTGAGGAAAGTGATGAAAGAAACCACGGCATCGGGAATGTGGCTCAAGCTCGAGTCACTGTACATGACCAAGTCATTACCCACAAGAGTCTACTTGAAGCAGAAGTTCTACAGTTTCAAGATGAACGATCAGAAGAGCATTGATGAAAACATTGACGAATTCACAAAGCTTGTCTCTGATCTAGAGAGTCTTGATGTAGAAATTGACGATGAAGACCAGGCTATCTTTCTTCTCAACTCTCTTCCTAAATCCTATGAACAACTGTCTGATACTTAAAAATATGGCAGAGAATCTCTAACGCTTGATGAAGTAATTTCTGCAGTCTATTCCAAAGAACAGGATCTGAAGGCTCAGTCAAAGGGGATCAGGTCTGAAGGCCTCAATGTAAGAGGTAGACCAGAAAAGAAGGAGAAAGGGAAGAAGAACAAGGCTGGATCAAAGTCAAAGCCTAAAGACTCAAAGGAGGCTGGCACATGTTGGAACTGCAACAAGGAAGGTCACTGGAGAAGGAATTGCCCAGAGAAGAAGAGTCAAGATAAAAAATCTGGTGACTCAGCAAACGTCTCTAGTGGCCTCAATGAAGCTGAGGTCCTAACTGTGTCAAGTAAAGACCCAAAGGATCAGTGGATCTTGGATTCAGGGTGTACTTTCCACATGACTCCAAGACTGGATTGGTTATTCAACTTCAAGCCTCAAGAACATGGGAAAGTTCTGATGGGAAACAACCAAGCGTGTGATGTCCTTGGATCAGGATCAATCAAGATCAGACTCAAAGATGGATCACACAAGATCATAACAGAAGTGAGGTATATTCCTGCTCTCAAAAGAAATCTGCTCTCACTTGGTGTTTTTGATGCTACAGGTTATTCCTACAAAGCACAAGCTGGTATCATAAGGATATCCAAAGGTGTCCTGGTAGTTCTCAAGGGAGTCCTTAAAAATGGACTTTATGTCCTAGAGGGTGAGACTATTTCAGGAGAAGCAAGCACAGTCCAGGAAGGGACAAGTGAAGCTGTCATGTGGCATAGAAGACTAGGCCACATGAGTCAAAAGGGACTCCAAGAACTCTGCAGGCAAGACCTGATCAAGATCAAGGATTTGAAGAATCTTGATTTCTGTGAGAACTGTGTGCTTGGCAAAGCCCACAGACTGAAGTTTTCAAAGGCTATACACAACACAAAGGCAATTATAGACTATGTGCATTCAGATCTTTGGGGATCTCCTCAGGTAATTGTATCCTTATCAAGGTGTCAGTACTTCATATCCTTTGTTGATGACTACTCTAGAAAAACCTGGGTTTATTTTCTGAAAACAAAAGATGAGTCTTTTGGCAAGTTTGTGTCTTGGAAAACTTTAGTTGAGAATCAGACAGGTCTAAAGGTGAAGAGACTCAGAACTGACAATGGACTGGAGTTCTGCAACACTGAATTTGATAAATTCTGTGAAGAGCATGGCATTTCAAGAAAGCACACATGTGCCTATACCCCACAGCAGAATGGAGTGGCAGAAAGGTTCAATAGAACCATCATGGAGAAAGTGAGGTGTATGCTAGCAGATTCTGGATTGAGCCAAAAGTTCTGGGCTGAAGCTGCATCAACAGCTTGTTATCTGATCAACAGATCACCAAACTCAAGCCTAGAGTTCAAAGTTCCTGAACAGGTATGGTCAAAACATAAGCCTATTTACAGTCATTTGAAACCTTTTGGTTGTATAGCTTATGTTCATGCTAGTCAGGGAAAGTTGAACCCTAGGGCAAAGAAAGGTATTTTTTTAGGATACCCTGAGGGAGTTAAAGGGTATAGAATCTGGTTGATAGAAGATAAGCGTGTTGTCATAAGCAGAGATATTGTTTTCAATGAACATATGTTCTATAAGAATGACTGTTTGAATCAAACAAGTCAAGGACTTGATCAGACCTGTCGAAATGCAGATAGCCAACAGGTTGAATTTCAGAATATCCCAAGTGATCCAGATCAAGGTGGAGCACCAGATGCAAATCAAGGTGGAGCATCTGATCAAAATCAGGGTGAAGCTGAAGAAAGATGTGATTCAAATGAGCAGAGAAGTCATGAACAAGATGAAGATTTTGAAGACAATGCTGCTGAGGATCTGAGTGACTACCTCCTTGCCAGAGACAGGACCAGAAGAGTGACCACTCAACCTGCAAGATATGTTCAGGCTGACTTCATAGCCTTTGCATTGAATACCTCTGAGCTGATAGAAGATGAACCAAGACACTACAAAGAGGCTCAGAAAAGTGAGCATTGGAGGTCATGGCATCAAGCCATGTGTGAAGAGATTGAATCCCTCAAGAAAAACAACACCTGGATTCTGGTGAAGCGTCCTGAAACTAAGCGTGTTGTAGGCTGCAAATGGGTGTTCAAACACAAGCAAGGGATCCCTGGTATTGAGAAGCCTAGATTTAAAGCTAGATTGGTGGCCAATGGTTACTCTCAGATAGAATGAGTTGACTATCATGAAGTGTTCTCTCCTGTGGTCAAGCATACCTCTATAAGAGTGATCCTAAGTGCTACACCATGTTTGACCTAGAGCTGGAGCAGCTTGATGTCAAAACAGCTTTCTTACATGGAAACCTTGAAGAGGAGATCTACATGCAGCAACCAGAGGGTTTTGAAGAGGATCCAACAGGAAAGGTGAGCCTCCTCAAGAAATCTCTGTATGGTTTGAAGCAATCGCCCAGGCAGTGGTACCTGAGGTTTGATGAGTTTATGCTCAAACAAGGATTCAACAGGAGCAGTTATGACAGCTGTGTCTACCTGACCAGACTGAAGAATGGTTCTTTTATGTATCTACTGATATATGTAGATGACATGTTAGTGGCTTGTAAGGACAAGACAGAGATTCAAAAAATGAAGGCTCAGCTAAAGAGAGAATTTGAAATGAAGGACTTAGGTCCTGCATCAAGAATTCTTGGAATGGACATATCAAGAGATAGAGTGAATAAGACCCTAACTCTATCTCAAGAAGGTTATCTCAGGAAGGTTGTTGAACTCTTTGGCCAACAAGAGTCCAAAACTTCAAGAGTCCCAATTGGAGCTCATTTCAAGCTTAAGTCTGTTCTAAAGCATGAAGAGGATACTGAGATGAAGTTCACGAAGAATGTTCCATACTCAAGCTGTGTGGGCAGTTGCATGTATGCTATGATCTGTACCAAACCGGATATAGCATATGGAGTGAGCCTCATAAGCAGGTTTATGAGCAAGCCATCAAGAGCTCATTGGCAAGCTGCAAAGTGCTTGATCAAGTACTTAAAGGGAAGCCTGAAACTCAAACTTGTTTACAAAGCTAATAAAGAACAAAATTGCTCTGTGATGGGTTTTTGTGATGCTGATTATGCAGGTGATCTAGATAAGAGAAGGTCACTTACTGGATACGTGTTCACCATTGGTGGAAACACAATCAGCTGGAAGACAAATCTGCAGCATGTGGTAGCTCTATCCACCACTGAAGCAGAATATATAGCTCTCACTGAAGCTATAAAAGAGGCTCTATGGCTCAAAGGCTCTATCCACCACTGAAGCAGAATATATAGCTC
This sequence comes from Urtica dioica subsp. dioica, assembly GCF_054948205.1. NCBI lineage: Eukaryota > Viridiplantae > Streptophyta > Magnoliopsida > Rosales > Urticaceae > Urtica > Urtica dioica. Next base: position 41,434,108 of record NC_142761.1, read on the forward strand.
TCACCAGAGAACTAGGCTTGTCAGATGGTGATGTGGCAGTGTATTGTGACTCACAAAGTGCAATACATCTATCAAAGAACAGCGTCTTTCATGAAAGGACAAAGCATATTAATGTGAGACTCCATTTCATAAAAGATGTTATCAGTGACAAGCTAGTTGAAGTGAAGAAGATAGCTACAGAAGTGAATCCAGCAGACGTGTTCACCAAGGTAGTGCCAGCAAACAAGTTTGAGGAAGCCTTGAACTTGTTGAGGCTGTTAAAGAACTGAAGATCAGCAAATGGAGCTCGAGAGTAAAAGAGTATGTTGATCCACTTATGCATGAAGTTCAGGATGAGAAGAAACAAGCTACATGAAGATGTCTCAGCAAGGTGGAGATTTATGGATTCTAGATGCCTCGTCATCTTCCACGTGGCATGAGAGTAGTTGGAGTTTGTTAGATCTGATCTGGGCGAGCTAGGCGAGCTGGGCGAGCTAGGCGAGCTGGAGAAAGTTGAGCGAGCTGGAGCGAGCTGCGGATTCGTCTAAAGTTTGTTAGACGATTATGATGTATCTAGACTTGTTTGTAACCAGAGCAGTGTGTATATAAACACTAGCCTGGGTAGTTGTGGAAGAGCTAATTCATTGTGTTGTACTGAGAGAAATCGAGAGAAAGGTTGAGCGATCAAGTGAGGGTGAGAGATCACAGAAGATTTCGAGAGTACTCAGTGAGATCGCAAGATTCTTCAAGCTGGCGTGAAGACGAAGGCTCTTCAGAGGGTTTGAGTGTGTTCATCTGTAATCGAGTTTCTTGTACATTGTTTGAAGATAGTGGATCGACAAAAAAAGGACTCTCTCGAGCTCCGACTGGATTAGGATTCGTTTTGAATCCGAACCAGGATAAATTCGTGTGCCTTTGTCTCTTTACACATCCGAATTAGAATATCCCTCCCACAAATGGTCGATCAATGCATTTCGAAGCGCGATATGTGCATCTTTGTCTCTTATTTTTCTGTAGCGAGTGAAAAACTCTTGAAATCGTGTATCATCATTCTCCTCTAATTCAACCCCCAATTGTGGCGTTTCTCTGTTAACTTCAATGGGCATGCTAAGATCACGCTCATCCTCTATTATCATGTTATGCATAATTATGCACGTAGTCATTATATCTTTTAAGACATCTTTTCTCCAAAATCTTGATGGTCCCGCCACAATTGCAAAGCGTTCTTGGAGAACTCCAAATGCACGTTCTACGTCTTTTCTACAGGATTCTTGCCTCATTGCAAAATATTATTTTTTGGGGCCAGGTTCTCGAATAGTTTGAACAATAGTAGACCATTTTGGATATATATTATCAGCCAAATAATAACCCATATTATACTCATTTCCCTGTATGACATAATGGGCGGGGGGAGCAATACCTTGAGTGAGATTGGAAAATAGGTGAGAAGACTCTAACACGTTGATGTCGTTGTTGCTTCCCGGCATGCCAAAATAAGCGTGCCATATCCAAAGATCATAATCAGCCACAGCTTCTAGAATAATTGTAGGTTTTCCGCTACGCCCCGTATATTGTCCGGCCCACGCGGTAGGACAATTTTTCTATTTCCAATGCATATAATCCAAATTGCCCAACATTCCTGGAAAGCCACGTTGTTGACCTATATGGAGAAGTCTAGAAACGTCATTAGGAGTTGGTGATCTTAAATATTGCTAAGAAAATACCTCCACCATTGCTCGGCAAAACCTCTTCAAGCTTTCAATTGTCGTCGACTCTGCAATTTTGCAGTACTCGTCTGTGGCATCTGCTGGAAGACCATAGGCCAGCATCCGAAATACAGCAGTTGTTTTTTGAAGTGGTGACAACCCAAGTCTTCCAGCGCGATCCACCCGTTGTACAAAATAGTTGTCGTGACTTTTAACAGCATCCACTATTCGTATGAATAAAGAGCGAGACATTCGATACCTCCGACGGAACATGGTCTCATTGTACAACGGGGCCTCTGAGAAGTAATCGTTGAACAATCTTCGGTCTGCACTCTGTCGATCCCGATTGATGAAAGTATGTCCTGGAATCGAGCCTCCTATGTTGCGCTCGGTGATTTGGTCGGCAGCATGTTGATTAAGAATTTGCATGATCATGAGATTATTTTGGATAATTTGATGACATATAGCATCCTCTTGCTCATCAATTTGAGCCATTTGAAGTAGAATATCGTCATCAGAGGAAGAAGATGAAGAAGATGAATTAAAATTCATTTTGAGAGATGAGTGATGAGAGATTAAGTGTGTTGAGAGAATGTGAATTAAAGCTCATTTGAACTACTATTTATGGGGTATTGAGTGTTGGAGCCGGTTCGGGAAGCGTGAGAGCCTTGATGAGTGATGGCATTGAGTGGTCACATCACGGCAAACCCGGATCGAGAAGCGGGAAAATCTTGTAAGAGTGATGGCATTGAGTGGTCACATCACGGCAAACCCGGATCGAGAAGCGTGAAAGCCTTGATGAGTGATGGCATTGAGTGGTCACATCACGTCAGACCCGGTTCGGGCAGCGTGAGAATCTTGTAAGAGTGATGGCATTGAGTGGTCACATCACGACAACCCCGGATCGAGAAGCGTGAGAGCCTTGATGAGTGATGGCATTGAGTGGTCACATCACGTCAGACCCGGTTCGGGCAGCGTGAGAATCTTGTAAGAGTGATGGCATTGAGTGGTCACATCACGGCAAACCCGGATCGAGAAGCGTGAGAGCCTTGATGAGTGATGGCATTGAGTGGTCACATCACGTCAGACCCGGTTCGGGCAGCGTGAGAATCTTGTAAGAGTGATGGCATTGAGTGGTCACATCATGACAAACCCGGATCGAGAAGAGTGAGAATCTGTATGAGTTTTTTAGTGAGAAAATTTGCTATAAATAGTATCTTCCATAAGTTGTGTTTTCATCCAACAAATTTCTGAGTAAGATACATTACACGAAAATGACTAGCCGAGCTTCTGGATACTCTCATGAAGAAGACCGACTTCTTTGTCGAGTTTACATGGAGATTTCTCAAGACCCTATCATTGGTATATACCAATCATCTGATAATTTTTGGAGTCGTGTTGAAGATAACTACAACAGTACAAGAAAACCAACTTCGGAGATGCGTTCAAAGCGATCAATCCAGTCCCGAATCCAATTAATTGAGAAAGCTACAAGGAAAATGCATGCATGTATTCGGCAAATTGAGAATAGACACCCAAGCGGTGCTTCAACTGAAGATATTATGAGTATTTTAGCTATTTTTATCTTCTTTTTTAAATTTACGTAATTGTAATTGGTTATATCGACTTGCAGATGGATCAAGCTAAAAGTGTTGCTGGCAGATGATGAAAAATTTAAGAAAAGTTGGAAGTTTGATCATGTGTGGAACATCATTAAGAATTTTGAAAAATTTCAAGACGGAGCCTCAAGTGCCAGACAAACATCTCGAGGTTCGTGTTCTTTTTCGGAGTCCGAACAACAAACTCCTGAGTCCGTTAGACAATCATCTCCTTCTGAGCGACCCATTAGAGTGAAAAAAAGCCAAACTAAAAATGAAAACGGATGATAAAGTAGCATCATCCATCAACAAGCTTGATGAAAGAAATAAACTACTTCTTGAGCAGCTGAAGAAGACAAGTGATATGAGGGAACGCCTCTTGGAAAGTATAGATAAGGCTAATAATTTGAAAACAATCAAAGAAGAAAATAAAATAATGAAAATGAATTTAAATAGAGTATCAGATCCTCATGTTCGTGCATTTTGGGAAGCTGAACAAGCCAAGGTTTTACAAAAGAGAGCCGAACAACAACAATCTCAAACACCACTTCCTAATTCCGATTCATATTCGCAATATTTCACCGGTCTTGGATGATCCGACCCTAATCTCCCCGAGTATTAGTTTATGTATTGTAATTTTATTTTCAATTTTATTTTGTTGTATTGTGTTTTTTTAATGTCTTTTTTTTTTAGTTTTGCATTTCGATGTCGTTGTAATGTTATTTCGTTTCGGTATTAATATTAATGTCATTTTAATTTTTCCCAAACTCCAAATGTCAATGTTGTATTTTTAAAATATTGTGGTCTTTTAAAATATTTAATACATAAAAATAATTTTTGAGATAAATATGAAATAATTTTATAAAACGGTGACAATTGAGTAAATAATAAATTTTACAAGGACTAAATAACAAATAAAAAAAATTGGCGTGATGAACAGTCAGACGCTATATATAGCGCAACCATTTGAACAAAAAGTGTTTACGCTATTTTGGTGTCTTCTTTAGCGTTCGGTTGGAGGATATCAGTACACCAATTCAAAGAAATAGCGTTCGGTTGGTGTTGGTCTAATAGGCTAGTAGCTCAAAAGTCAATCTAAGTTTTTAAAATGTAGTCAAAATTTTATTTTATTAAAAAATAATAGTGCCAGATCGAAATAAAGTAAATAATTGATTAGGTTAATTTAAGTTACTTCAAAAAATAATTCACTAGACCAAAGTTATTTAAATTAACTTAATCAGTTAATTAATTTACTTTGGTATGGTGAATTATTTTTTTAATAAAATAAAATTTTGACTAAAATCTTAAACGAAACTAGAGAATTGATTAGTTGCAACAAATTCTTCTTATTTTGTTTATGAGCTGTGAAATTTGCCCTGATACCATTCTGGGTGAGCCATGAAACCGTCAAAGACTCCCCCTCGGACACTTAATTTGAATCCCCAACACGTCTCCTAAATGACATGCACCTTATTTTATCATAGGAGGGTCATTTTTCTAGTGAAATGATCACATTATATCTTAAAATTACATTGAGCTCAAACGAAAAGGCTTAGAATTTCGGCCACCCCAAGACCTTTGTGTTTGAAGCACATGAGATATACAATCTAAGTGCCCCGAGCACAAATAACTTAATAAATCGCCCTCGCCCACGATTCAACATTCATTCATCCCTTGATTTTAAGTTTTAATTGTAAGATTTAATAGTCTCTAATCCGAACATATATGATTAGAAACATGAACCCAAAAGCGGAAGCGAAATGGATCAAGCGTTTACCTCCGGCCATTGTTATCGGAATATCGTCGGAGCTTTAACGGTGACTCGGAACGTCGGCGGCGGCGTCCCAATGAACACGAAAACGAAGTTTTGCTCTTCTAAACCGTGGTAATCTCAAAACTAGATGGTGTGTGTTTTATGAATGAGATTATCGGCTTAGGGACCAAAACAACTCTCTCTCAATTTATAAACCGGTTCCTTTCCATCAAAGAGAAACGGAAATGAGAGGCTTAATGTGTATTGATTCGTTGCTATAATTATGGGATTTGATAGACCATAAATGGAGAGATATATCATAACGTATTTACTTAATATACTCCATATACAATATACGGTAATTAGTATCCATATATTCTATATTCGTAATGTATATCTTACATTAATTTGTTAGTTTACACGATTACATTTTTGGTGGTAGATGGATAGAACTACAAAATTTAACCAAAATTTTTTTATGGGAGCATTCCAGTATATATTAAATTTACTTGACTCCTCCATATGGGAGATTGAAGGACCGTAAGCCACAAATGTCTCGACTTTCAGTGAACCTAGAGCACACGCTCAAGACCAAATCTTTAAAAGGAACGAAATTAGTGTCTAGAGGCAACCTCGAGCAAAGACGAGCTTTGAGAGACATAATACTGAAGTATAAATTATAGGATGACAAACCCCAATATATTTGATTTATAATGGCCGTGTATCACTTGATGAAAAAAAAATGTCACAAACAGAGACATATGTAATTTCTTTATTGATTTAGAAATTTTGAAGAGGATTAGTGATCTGTCAACTCATGAATGTGTCATATGACATTATTTTTTACATTATATTAAATGGCCAAATTGCTTAAAATAAAAGGTTAAAAATAATGACAAAGTGACACTTATAATTATTTCGTAGTTTTGCACTTTTGAATTAGATTGGTTAGGTTTCAACTCATGAATGAATCATGAGATGTTTTGTTGGATTAAGGTTATAATGAGTCAAGATTAAGTTTAAATTCAGCGTCTTGGAGAGATCTTAAATAGTTGGATATTCATGACACCTTGGAAAAGTTTAAATGAGTTTTGAATTTTTGTATATAAGAAGAGAGACATGAAGTAAATGAACTTATTCTTTTTATAGTTTGGTCGTGCTCTCCCTCTTCTATCATGTTCCCTTAATGGCCAAGCTAAGTTTCGTGCATCGGAAATTAGTTTTTATAAGATCATGTGTTCATTAGCCCACACTAATTATCTTTTGGAATTGTACTTCGAGTTTATAATGCTGACACTTGGAGCTTGTGAATCCAAAAGAGAAAGATCATCATTCATTCATTTAATCTTGTTTTAGTATTTGCACGGTTTTTCTTTTTATGGTTTCTTCAAATAAATGCACGTTTGATAGAAAAAAGAATTTTTTTGAAATTCAATCATGTTAGACGTGTCTTTAAATTGTTCTAAAACCCATATATGTTCACAAATGCTCGGTATGTTACTTAAGTAATAAATTATTTTATTCAGTTTTTTTTTTCTTACTCAAACTCATCTCTTTATTTAGAAATCGGTGTTTTTTACAAGTGAGCTAACCAACCCTCTTGTCTTGAGAATTAAATTAAGAATTAAACCAGATTAAAAAAAAATTAGTGCGTAAACCGCACTGACCTTTTAATCTCATGACGTGGCACAAATTTCAATTTCAAATTTTATCGATTTAATCGATTTTTTTTTTTTTTTTTTTGTAATAGGGGACCCAGAATAAAGATTATAGGTCTCTGTGAAGAGACGACACAAAATGCGAGTGATAATATTTTATAAAGACTTTTATAATCAACAATAAAAAAAAAAAATTCCACGACGTTTGAAAGAGCAATAATTTTTGCTGTACAGAAGAAAAAAAAAATAGAAATTAAATCCGAATTAGAGTTCCCACCGAATTTCACCAACACAAATTTACATGAAAACCCTCCGAAGCAGCCAAATCTCGAAACAGTATCATTCTCTCTCTCTCTCTCTCAAGGATTCTATGCTCAAATATTCCTCAGACGCTCTCTCTTCTTTTTCCACATCTCCGATTCGATTTTCGATCTCAATCCCTAATCCCTAATCCAATTCCTCTTTTGCTCGACCAACTCGCGCTCTTTGCGTTCGCTTCCATGGAGAACAGCCCGAACGCGAAATCGGTCTCCTCTGGCGGCGAGCCCAAGCCTAACCCCAACGTCAACAGCAACAACAGTAACAATGGCGATCTCCTCGAAAACCCTAATTCCGATCGTTCCGATGACCAGCAACTTCAAGACCCGGTCGATGGATCCTCGGAGACCACTCAGTCCTCCCAGCCAGCTCGCTCGTCGAGAACTCCGTTCACTAATCTCAGCCAAGTCGATGCTGACCTCGCTCTCGCTCGCACTCTCCAGGAACAAGTTCGTATCTCTCTCTCTCTCTCTCTGCTGTGAAATTCGTTTTTTTTTCCCTCTATTATTTCCAGGAATTTGTGTTTTGAATATGTTCGAAGCTGATTTTTTTTTTTTCGTGGTTTGAAGCGTCAAGTAATTTAAAACATTCATTGTTTCGATTCCATCTTTGTCAGTCAAAAACTTATGTTGCAGCCTCTGGAAATTAAGTAAATTGTGATACTTTACGTTCTGTTGGAAAGCCTTTAGTGACAATTTCTTTTTTCTTCCACTTATCTACAATATAATGTTTCGCAGTATAGGCGATCAAATTATTGAATTTCAACAAGTATACTGACCTTGAATTTAGCTTCTGTAAGTTAGTTTGTAACTTTAGTAGGGACTTATTGGCAGAGCTTATAATTTTATTGTTATTGTAAGAACACCGAGTTCTTACTGCATGTCATGGAACTAGTTCTTTTTTTTATTAATGATTTTTTTTAATAGATATCTTCATTTTGGAATAGAAGGATATGTGAGACGTATTGTCGATTAAGTTTGTGATTCGAGTGTTTTTCTTTTTCTTATGAGATAGGAAAGGGCATATATGATGTTACGCATGAACAATGACGGGAGTGATTATGGGAGCTGGGAAGCGGCAAGTTTTGTACCAGAAGACGAAGACGATTTCAATGATTTTCATGATGGCACTGATGTGGACGAAGACGATGAGGAATACGACGGAACTGATGTTGGGAACGATGAAGATGTGTTTGATGTACATGAAAATCTCAATGATAGCGAAGAGGGAAATAATCCTAGTATTGAGTTTGACCCGGCTATATATTCAAGTGACGAGGCATATGCAAGAGCCCTACAGGACGCTGAAGACCGAGATATGGCTGCTAGAATGTTGGCTCTTGTTGGTTTACATGACCGTGAGTGCTTTATGCTTGGACTGTCTAGGTTTTGAAATCACGATTTGGTCTGAACTTGTTGTCTATCTTTGTGTTTTAGATGATGACGATGATGATGATGATGAGGATGAGGATGACGACTCGGAGCCTGGGGACCATGGTGTCAACTCTCAGGTAATTTTAAGCTAATAAGAAGCTTTGACTGAAACTCTCCCTGTTTTTAAAGAGAGCTTTATAATGTGGAAATCAAGCTTTAAAAGGGTTACGGAAAAGGAGGAAATAAAATAAATCAGATATTAAACTTGATGAGACACCTTGTTATAGTGGCTGGTCAAGGTGTCTGTTACTTACAGAATCCTAGTTTTTCTAGGTAGACCTGAATTACAAGGAGGAACATCAACTTGTATCAATTTCCCAATTTTTTTTTTTTAATATATTAAAAAAAGAAAAATCTCAGTCTTCTACCAAAGCTCCAAATTTGCGTGCCTTTTGTTTCAGCATTAAACATATTTAGATGGGCGACTAGCAGATCAATCATGAAGATGTTAGGAACTAGGAATGGCAGTATTACCCGAGACCCGTCAACCCGCCCGTTACCCGGTCAAAACGGGTCGGGTAATACCCGTTCTTAACGGGTTAACGGGCTACCGGGTAATACCCGTTAAGACTTTAACGGGTACGGGTACGGGTACAGTAAGTGTTTACCCGACCCGTTAGCCCGTTAACCCGCCCGTTAGAAAAAGTATATATATACGGACTTAAGTTTTAACCTAGTTTTAAACACAACTTTTTCTTCACTGAGCAGCAGCCAAACCCACACCATTTTACTTTTGGATTATTATTTGTATGACATTTATTTTTCCTATTTTAAACACATTTTTTTTTTCTTTCCTAACGGGCTAACGGGCTAACGGGTTCAAGATTTGTCACCCGAAACCCGGCGGGTGTACCCGTTACCCGCCCGTTAGAATCTAACGGGTTAACGGGTACGGGTTAACGGGTTTTTTTCCTGGCGGGTACGGGTCCGGTATTGTTGTACCCGGTTATACCCGTACCCGTTGCCATTCCTATTAGGAACCTAGGGGTATTATTGTAACATATTGTTAGATATTGTAACATATTTAGATGGGCGACAATCAGATCAATCAGAGAATGCTACATAGATATTGGTATGACCTTGTAATGAGAATTGCAACATATTGTTTCTTTCCATGTTGGGGACCATGTGAAGGGATGCCCATTGAAAAAAGCTCAGTCATTATCAGGTTGAGCATCTATCCATATTGTTGCCGAAGGCCCGATCCTAACTTGAGTTAATAATTGAAGTTCGTGTTATTATTTTTTGCACCCTTATCTTTTCTAATCCTAAATTTTATATATATATATATATATATATATAATATGTAGAGAGAGAGAGAGGGAGAGAGAGAGAGAGAGGGAGAGAGAGAGAGAGAGAGAGAGAGTGTAACCGATAAAAAAAACATTATATATTGTTTTAAATAAAGAAGCTACATATCAGTCGAATAAATATAGAAATCGAGCTTTCCATTCTAAAAATGGAGATTTGTAGGATTACTATTCTAATGTTTCTGATTCTGGTATGAATCCTTTGAAAGAAAATGTGTAAAGTGCACTCAATGCTCCGAGTTCTAAATTTTAATTGAGCTCACTTTGTATGTCACACTCATCTAATGATCTATATCCAGGATGCTTGGGAAGAGGTTGATCCAGATGAACTTTCATATGAGGTTAGCCTGCCTTATGCTTTACTAATGTGGCAAGACTGTATGTGTGCTTAGTTATTAAGTTAATTTTTCGAATTATTTCAGGAGTTGATTGCATTGGGAGAAGTAGTTGGAACAGAGAGCAGAGGACTTTCAGCTAATGCCATTTCCTCATTACCTTCGATTAACTACAAGACTGGAGGCAGTCAGAATGGAAGCAATGATTCGTGAGCATTCACGTCTTTTAAGCCTTTTAATTTTTTCACTGGTATTTAATTGCGAACTTGTATTTCAGGTGTGTGATATGCCGGTTGGACTATGAGGATGGTGAAACTTTGACATTACTCTCGTGCAAGCACTCATATCACCCCGAATGTATAAATAACTGGTTGAATATCAACAAGGTATTGTCACAATACTTTAAATCCTTTGCTGCTAATTGAGCTGGTTTCTAAGTTGCGCATTTTACTAATTCAAATAATTCTATTTCTTCATTGACAACAAGTCTTTTCTATGTACCCTCTAATCTATTCATGAGCTTGTTTCCTTACCTAACTGTGATATCTGATGACACCTAAAACAATTAACTGAAACAATTTTTTTTGCCCAAGTTCACGAGATCCAATGCCCATAATCAGTAATATGATTACCATCTCAAAAGTTTGTCAATATTCCCTGGTCTACTTAATGTTTTGGTTTGCAAGTGATCTCGGCATTTGCTTGCATATAGGCTTTTCCATGCTTTTAAAATGTCCATGTGTTTATATATGATCTGTACTGTTCGAATTTCTCAGTTTCCTAGTTCGGCAATGTAGCATTAACAGAGAGTTGTCTTCCACTTATAGGCTACAATGAACCATGTTTCGGCTGGTTCACAGAGGTGTATTGTTTGCTGGTTCACAGGCTATGCATATTAATGTGTCTAGTACCATTTTGAGTCCTCGTTTGTTTGAGGGACCTAAATCCGAATACCCCACTTTCGTTGAGTGATTAAATTCAGCCCTTGCTCTATTTTTTTGTTTGTTTAAAAGAACCTCAAATAACAAACAATGACCCTCTTCCTTGCTTTTTGTCTCTCTTCTAGTTATCATAATTTCAATTCCATTAATATGCATAATCTGTTGGCACTATAAATATGACCAACTTCTTTCTGTATATGCTTCAACATACATTTTTTTTTGCTCAAGCTTCAACATACATTTTATAAATTTATATAGCATTGATAATGATATAGTTTTGCATATAGAAAAAAAAAATACTGACTATGATCTTTCTTGAATAGTCACGGCGATTGTACAGGAAAAAAAAAATGATATGTTTTATGTTATTGCAGGTTTGCCCTGTTTGCAGCACCGAGGTGTCTACATCTGGAAATAGCTAGTTGTAGAAGCTGCTATACATTTGTACTGTATTTTATAAATAATAGGTCATTTTTTTTTTCCCCTCTTGCTGTTTCAAAGTTATCACCTCCCATGTTTCTATTACATTACACTTGTGATATTCTCCTCTGAGGCGAAACCAAAACATGTTGTAAAATTTAGCTTTTCATCTTCAGTCCTGATCATCATATTGGATTAAAAAAAAAAGAGAGAAAAATCTGAATAGAAATAGTAGGAATCACCATTTTTTTTTCTTTTTCTGAAAAGTGAAACTAGGATTATGTGGGTTGGCTCTTTTGTGCTTTATCATTAAAATCTTATTTTTATATTTCATTTTCTCAGATAAATTTGCTGGAAAACCTTCGATATTTATTTACATCAAATAGAAACTTCAATGCTTCATAATACCTAAGAAAAAATAAAATAAAAATTTACCCTATCTGCTTTGCAAGCTTAGAAAACTTACACGCCTTTTTTTCCCCCCTCTATTTCTCATTTTATCTTATTTCATGAACGAAGTAAAACAATAAAAGAAATAACAATAACAATTATATTATCAAAGCTCATGCCCGTTTATAAATAAACATAAATATGAATATCACTTACTAACTAGACAAGTCTTGCCAAGACTCATGTATATGTCTTTCTAACATAATAACAATTTACTTTTCTTATTGTGAAATAAGTCATAAAAACTTGGCACATTGCCCATAAAAGCTTTCAATCAGACAGATTATGTTCTTCACACTGTTGAAGTTGATCTCATCTTCACGGTGAAGACAAGTCAGCAGTGAAGTCATCAGTGGAGCCACGTCAGCAATTAGTTAGTCTGTTAGACAGTTACTTGTATAGGAAGTTATCTGGTGTAGTGTGTTCTATTGTGTAATCTGCTTGTGCTAAGGTCTATAAATAGCAAAGCAAGGTAGTGTAGGATATATGGGAAAAACAGGAAAAATAAACGAGTGAACGAGAGACTAGAGATTGGGGATAAACACTTGAGTGAACTTTGTAAGGGTTTGGGGAAGTGAGAATTCTCGAGAGTCTCAAGAACTTGTGTATTGTTGATTGTTTTCATATAGTGGATCATCGTGACAGAGAGGCTGGATGTAGGCAATTGCCGAACCAGGATAAAATCGAGCGTTCTTGCTGTGTTTGAGTTTCATTGATTCAGTCGCTTGTGTTCTAAGTCATCTGTTCTTATCTGTTTTTGAAAGAACTGGTATATCCGCTGCAACACACACAAATATAAACAACGCAATCATCTAATAAGCACATGAATTACCCTCAAAGGCTCGGCCATTTTCAAGGTAATGCCAAACTTCTCGTCCATGTTCATCGTCTCGGGCATGACGTCATTTTCAAGTTTCCATTCAAAGTTGTGAATCAGCGAACCCAACATCACTTGAATCATCCGCGTCGCCAACGGTAATCCAGGGCATATTCTTCGACCGCCGCCAAATGGAACGAGCTCAAAATCCCGACCTTTGAAGTCAACACTCGACCCCAAAAACCTCTCGGGAATGAACTCGCTAGGGTCTTCCCAAACACTCGGGTCTCTGGAAATAGCCCACACGTTGACCAAGATTTGCGAACCTTTAGGGATCATGTAACGACCGTTGATTTCCACGTCGACGATCGCTCTCCGGGGAATTAATAAGGGAGCTTCCGGGTGTAAACGGTAGGTCTCTTTGGCAATGGCTTGTAAGTAAGGAAGGCGGTCGATGTCCGATTCTTTGACTTGGTTTCCTTTTCCGATGACTCGCTTGACTTCTTCTTTGACTTTTGACATCACTTTCGGGGCTCTGAGAAGCTCAGCCATCGACCACTCCAACGTCGATGATGTCGTCTCAGGTCCAGCACCAAGTAGATCCTTGGCACATCACGAAGACACTAAAATTAATGATCTATATCTAATTAATTAATTAATTAGAGCCATAAGTAAATTACTTTATCCTTAATTGAGTGAGTGTAATAATCAAGGAATCAAGAATTATTTAAAATCCTTGGAATATCATTGGACTTTTTTTTTTTTTGAAACGTGGGCGGCACCACGGGGAAATGATATTAAAACCCTCACTTAACGTGGCGGAGGAAAACTGTGGTTACATCCACAAGTTTGATCCTTCGTAATATCCGCCATAGCACATGGTGGGACAAGCCCCAACCATCGTACGGTCGAATTGACACTAAGAGCAAAACGCGCCATATTATGCGCTGAAACATTACAAGATCGAGGAATAAAAGAGATCTCACAACTCACAAATTTAGAGCATCTAACCTTAATATCTTCTAAGAGCGTCCCCATCTCCGTCGACGGGGTCATCTTCCTTGTCACGGCGTTCACCACCTCGAGGCAATCGGAGTTCACCACAATACGGTCTACACCAAGTTGTTCGGCCATTCTCAACCCGCCAAGGACAACGTAGGCTTCCGCAAGTGGTGGAGAGAAACCGGCCTCTTAGACAACGATCTCCGAAGTGACAACCCAGCCCCTAAAGTCCCGAAGCACACACCCGGTGCCAAATCTGCCCTCGCCGATGGCGGCGTCCACACAAATGTCAAGAACACCGGGTGGCGGGGGCTGCCACCTCTCCTGCGGTTTATGGCTGATTTCGGGCACCGGAGACGAGATTAAATTAGCCTTACGATACTCATCAAGAAAGCCTCCGGTCTAATCAACAAGATCCTTCGGGTTCCATCTTTCTTTACTGGCCACAACGTTGTTCCTATGATTCCACATCTCCCAAATTAGAGTAAAGAAGAACTCCAAATTACTTACCTCAATAGTCTCGACGGCGGTTATGAAGAAAGAGATGACGTCATCTCCCCGAAAGCCATCGACGAGGTTATAGTAGCTCGAGAGCTTCCACACCTTTCGAGACCACTTACATTCCCACATGGCGTGATTTATCGTTTCTGGCCCACCACGCACAACGGGCAGCTCGCGTCTTGGGTGATTTTCCGGCGTAGGAGGACCGCCTTCACCGGAACCCAACCTTTGCAAATTCTCCAAATAAGAAGTTTTACCTTTGGCGGGATCGAGAGTTTCCAAAGGGTCTTCCACCAAGCTACGGTCGGCTTTGGATCGGACGTGGAAGCCCGATGAAGCGGAGTTCTAGCGAGACGGTAGCCACTTTTCACCGAGTATTCCCCATCTTTAGAATAGTGCCAACAAAGCTTGTCGGATATCCCTTCCTCGCTTTCCGGAATAGCAAGAATGTTTTCGGCATCTTCTCTAGTGAACATTGCTCGGACCAAGGCTTCATTCCACGCACCATTATTATTTTTGAGCTCCGCTACCATCATGTTCCCCGGAATAGGAGGGGGGTTATTTAGGGAAAAATTTCGGCCCCGAGGGATCCATCGGCTCCCACTAATGAGCGCCATCGACGAGGTTATAGTAGCTCGAGAGCTTCCACACCTTTCGAGACCACTTACATTCCCACATGGCGTGATTTATCGTTTCTGGCCCACCACGCACAACGGGCAGCTCGCGTCTTGGGTGATTTTCCGGCGTAGGAGGACCGCCTTCACCGGAACCCAACCTTTGCAAATTCTCCAAATAAGAAGTTTTACCTTTGGCGGGATCGAGAGTTTCCAAAGGGTCTTCCACCAAGCTACGGTCGGCTTTGGATCGGACGTGGAAGCCCGATGAAGCGGAGTTCTAGCGAGACGGTAGCCACTTTTCACCGAGTATTCCCCATCTTTAGAATAGTGCCAACAAAGCTTGTCGGATATCCCTTCCTCGCTTTCCGGAATAGCAAGAATGTTTTCGGCATCTTCTCTAGTGAACATTGCTCGGACCAAGGCTTCATTCCACGCACCATTATTATTTTTGAGCTCCGCTACCATCATGTTCCCCGGAATAGGAGGGGGGTTATTTAGGGAAAAATTTCGGCCCCGAGGGATCCATCGGCTCCCACTAATGAGCACCTCTTCCCCGTTCCCGATCTTCCATCTCGCCCCTTTGTTAATGATCTCCCTCCTCCATATTAAACCACGCCATAAGGAGGAGCTTCTCGAGTTACATGTCGCGCCAAAGAGGTCCCCATCCGGATAGTAACACTCTTTAAACACCCGCCCCACAAGACTCTCCGGTATCCTCGCGAGTCGCCACACATTTTTAGCGATTAGAGCTTGATTGAAGTATTCAAGGTCTCTAAAACCCAAACCTCCCTCCTCCTTGTGCATCGTTAACTCGTCCCACTTGCACCAATGCACCTTCTTCTCCTCGCCGATGTTTCCCCACCAAAACTTAGCGATAATCTTATGAATCGCGTCCACAAGCGTCTTGGGAATCCGAAAGCAACTAGCCACAAACCCGGGTATGGCTTGGAGAACCGATTTAATAAGAGTTTCCCGTCTGGATTGAGAAAACCGAATCCCCCTCCACGAATTAATTTTTTCCCAAACTCTTTCCCGGATAAAAGCAAAGAGCTCACAAGTTTTCTTACCGGTGAACGTGGGCAGCCCTAGGTATCGTTTATGGCACGTCGTAATTTCCACCCCAAGGCTAACGGTAACCCCGATCTTAGTCTCCTCTGAAAGCGACCGCCCGAAGCAAACGTTGGACTTGTTATAGTTGACGACTTGGCCCGATGCTTTCTAATACGTGGAGAGGCATCGAGTCACTTCTTCACCCTCCTCCTTGCTAGCCCGGAAGAAAATAAGGCTATCGTCCGTGAAAAGAAGGTGCGAGACCCGCAGCTCGTTACGGCCGAAACTCACCCCTTCAATGAGACCCCTTCATTCCTTTTCCATAAGAAGCCGAGAGAGGCCTTCCGAACAAAAGAGGAAAAGGAAAGGCGAGAGAAGATCTCCTTGCCGGAGACCCCTTTCCGGTTTGAGGTACCCCCGAGGCACACCGTTGATGTTGAAAGAAAAGCACACCGACCGCACACATCGCATAATCTTCTCAACCCAAGCCTCGTCAAAACCCAACCGTAGCATGACCGCTTCAATAAAGTTCCACTCCACCCAATCGTAGGCCTTGGCCATATCGATTTTCAACGCGGCGAAATTCCCGTTGCCAAAGCGACCTCTTTTCATGGTATGTATCCCTTCGAAGCACACCATGACGTTGTCGAAGATTTGTCGGCCCCCCACAAACGCACCTTGGTTCTCCGAGATAACCTTGCTCATGTGATCTTTCAAACGAGAAACGAGGCACTTTGAAATCACTTTATATATAACGTTACATAGACTAATAGGGCGAAAGTCATTCACCTTGGTTGGCTTGTGGACTTTAGGAATCAAAGTGACTATCGTATCATTGAAGTCCGACACCGAGGCACCCTCGTTAAGGACTCCTAAACAAACCCCGGTTAAGAGTTCCCCTACCACCGCCCAATTTTTTTGATAAAAAAGAGCCGGGAAACCATCTTTACCCAGAGCTTTTAAAGGGTCCATCGAGAACAACGCCCGTTTAACCTCGTTCCCGTCGAAAGGCCGGAGGAGCTGCCTATTCATCTCTGGCGTGACCACCGCTTCCATGCCTCTCAAAGCCTCGTCGATGTTCTCCGGGTCGGGTCTAGAAGAGGTAAAGATGTCTCTGAAATAGGCGGAGACGACATCTTTAACCTCCCTATCCCTTCTCTCCACACACCGTCGTCGTCGAAAAGTCCCCGGATCTCGTTCCTCTTCTTTCTCGTTGAAGCCTTGCGATGGAAAAGTCTCGTGTTTTTATCTCCACTCTTCATCCAAGCCATT
Organism: Urtica dioica subsp. dioica; assembly: GCF_054948205.1. Lineage (NCBI taxonomy): Eukaryota > Viridiplantae > Streptophyta > Magnoliopsida > Rosales > Urticaceae > Urtica > Urtica dioica. Next base: position 41,451,268 of record NC_142761.1, read on the forward strand.
CGACTTCTTTGTCTCCAATACTTCTCATTCTTCTCCATAAGGCAATCGAGGAGTTGTTGTTCACGCCCCAAGTTCCCCCGGTTCTCCCCATACCGACGGTCACCGGCCCGGTCGACGATAGTCTTTTGTTCCTCAATCTTCCGTTGCAGCTCGCCAAACTTCCCATCATTCCATCGCGCGAGTTTTTCTCTACAGCCCCGAAGAGCCTCACGAAGCGCGTCCGGGCCACCCTCGAGACCGGCCGACTCCCATTCCCGACGAATAATGCCTTCACATTCCTCCTCTTCGCACCATGCTTCTTCAAAGAAAAACCTGCGAGGCCTCTTCGTAGTGATACGCTTCATGGTTTCGGAAGAGGTGAGAAGTAGGGGACGATGATCCGAGTTCCAATATTCCAAGTGAAAAACCTTTGCACTCGGGAATAAGTTCTTCCACTCCGCATTAGCAAGGAACCTATCGATTCTCTTCTCCAAGCTATCCGGGTTCACGCTCTTCCTCCAAGTGAAATCCGCTCCCTCGTATCCCAAATCTTCCAACTCACAATCTTCTAGCACGCGACGGAAAGACTCAATGAGGTAAGAATCCCGAGTCCTTCCATCACTAAGCTCACTATCCTCCAAAACCTCGTTGAGGTCCCCTCCGACGAGCCAAGACCCATGGTGCGAGGCCATAACTCTTCGGATAAGAGTCCAAGAGCATTTCCTATTAGATGCCACCGGGTCCCCATAAATACCCAAGAACCTCCAGCTTCTATTGTCCTCCTCGCACACTAGACCCTCGATATGATACCGGGAAAACGATCCCAGAGAAAACCGAACCGTATTCTTCCAAAGCAAAATGAGACCTCCGCTCCGACCCACTCGATCCACCGCAAAGCAATGCTCATACCCCAACAAAATCCGGACTCTCTCCGCCGCACTCTTCATAAGCTTAGTTTCCGATAAAAATAACAAATCGGGCTTATACTTATGGGAGTGCGACAGAAGAGTCTCCTTCGTCCCGGGGTTACCCAACCCCCGGACGTTCCAGCATAGGGTAATCATTGTCCCCGGCAGCCCTCGTCGTCGCGGGGCGCCGCTTTAGGTAGAGAAGAGATCACTGTCGAATCCTCCACGGGGGAAACCACAGCAATAGAGGGTGATTTGGAGGCGTAGTTGACCAGCTCCTGACTCTGCCTCGCAGATGAGTCAAGAGCCAAAACCCCTTTCATCATTTCCTGACCACGGGTGAGACTAAACGACCTTTTTGCCACTTTAGTCAGAGCCCCAACCCCATCGGTCTCTCCATAGCTAGACAAATCCTTCACCTTGTCGAGATCCTCGTGGGATTGTGAGTGAGAAAGTCTGGCTCTTTTTTTCCACGATCCCTTCCTAGTAGCCGGAGTACATACCAGGGTAGAGCTATTACCAGGGGTAGGACTCCGGGGCAGTTTTGGGGATCCAAGGCACCCCAGAGCTTCTTTGTCTTTTTCCTTCTCCATAGCTCCACCCCCTCCGCTCGACGGTGTAACTTCTCTCCTCGGTCCCCCATTGTCTTTCCTGTTCGCAGGATTTTTTTGTTTCGGTTGTTCCCTGCGCGCGACTTCCCCAGGGTGAGGTAGCCAGTCAGTGTTAGGAGATCGCGAAATTTCCTTCTTCCCGTCGCTCCCAGTACCCGTAGAGAAGAAGTGGGCCGGTGTGGAGTTATTCCCATCAGGGTTCACATTGGTTTGGGCCGAGAAGAATGCTAGGGACTGGCTAATTTTTGGGCCCAAGTTTTTTGGCCCAAAATTACCCTTCTCTTACCCTCCTTCACTTTCGCCTGGTTGGTACCCTCCGTAAACTGCGCTTCATTCTTGGGACTCGCCGAAAAGGTTGGTAGAGGCTTCTTTTTTTAATCTCACCACTGCTGGCTCTCTGGGGGAATGCCTGCGTTCTGACTTGGTGCCACGTGTACCCACTCCTCTTTAGTCCTCGGGCCTTTCGCCTTCTGTTGTTCATTGGTCAAACCCGGTTGCGTGTTTCCACCTCCTTGTGACAGCTCATCAGTCGGCTTCGATCTCGGCATCGTCTCCCCCTCCGTTTTTTTGTCGATCAGCCTCTGTCGCCTTATTCCTGGGGATTGGCAGCTCATGCTTAGGGTCCAAGCCCCCCGTAGATTCAGCCGTGCCCTTGTTCTGCTCAAGGGTCACCGATTTTTTTGTGCCTGATGTACTTTTGACCAGTGACTGAAACACACCTACTGCTCTCAGGTTCGCTCTCAGCCACGTTCCTATCGCCTGGACCTCCACACCGTCCTCGCGACGAATCATCAACATCGGGTTTGGGCATGCTTTCGTGTCGTGGGTCAAAGCTCCACATCGGAAACACACAGGCGGAAGCTTCTCGTATTGAAACTCGACCCAAACCTTCCTACCATCAAAAGGCACATATCGGCCCAGGCTAAGCTTCCCCTCCAAAGGATCAACCGCTTTGAATCTAAAGTAATTCTTGAAGATAACATCCTTTGGATTATCGATCTTCAGCTCAGAAATCGACCCCACCGTGCTAGCCACCTTCGTAGCATTCTTTGTCGTCACCATGCCTGGTGGGAGACCCACAGCCCTCACCCAAAGACTGATCTCACTCATGCTCACTCCCCTCCAGTCCCCGTCGGAGGGCCAGTTCCGAGCCAAAATCACCCCTTGTCCGTAGAACCACACCTCCTTTAATGCAACGGCTACGCTTTTTGCTTCTTTTTGCACCAGAGCTGGAAGAAAACTCCTATTTCATTGGAGTCTAGTAACTTCAGTCGCCAACCCTTCGACAAGCTCCACAACCCCTCTAGGAGGGCCCCCAAAGCTTGCCGTCGAATCGGTTTCCTTGTTACTAAACGCCCTAAGATACCCTCGTCTGTAAAGGGCACCGCAGATTCCTCTGCAGGATCCCAGTCATCATCCTCGTCATCCATACCCAGCACCCTCGTTCGATTGGTAATATCCTCAACTCCTCCGTCTTCGTCCGCCATGGTCACACTCGCTTAGAGTCTATTCTCAGAGAGAAAACGTCTCAGAGAGAAAAACGCCTCATGAAGAGTCTTATCATTGGACTTAGCGGAGTGATACATTCAATTACATATACACATTAGGGTTCCTACACATTAACAGTTTATTTACAACATAGTTTTAGAGTAACTAAAATTTTAAATTGGGGTTTGGTATGTAGACTTTGGATTATGATTAATGTCTATTACATTTTAGTTTCTCAATAATAATATTTTTGCAGTGTTAGTCCCTCAATAGTTTTTTTTATAGGTTAGTTTGCACTCATGGTCCTATAACATCAGGAATTGCGGCAAATTAATTAGCTTATAATCTTTTTTTGCACCAAAAGTCCTTAAACTTTTGTCACATTTATTGTAGTATAGTATTATGACTTCAATTGGTTGATGAATGCAGCGGACCGCTATACATAGTGAAAAATGATGAAAAGAACAAAATAATCATACCGATAAAATTTTGATAAAATCTGATGGATATTTTACGTTGTAATATAGGAGAATGGAAGCAAAATGATGATATTGCATTACTGTAACTGAAAAATTATTCCTTAATATTTTAATTTTATTTTCACGAGTTCTTCATGCAGAGACATAGGCCAGTTTCGGTAGTGGTAAAACACCGGTCCGTCCGCGTGGCGAAGATTCATTTTGATGAAAGACTCATTTGAGCTGAGAATTCTCCAATCATCTTTCCATAGAGCTAAGAATTTCATCAGGAACCCGATTGCAGCGACGACATTACACTGTGACTGCTCTTTCGATTTTTGGACTCAGTATCTTTCTACCATGTCTTGCATCAGATAAGATCATATTTTTCAAACGTTCTTTAAGATAACTTCACATGACCCTTAAATTTAGCACGGCCTAGCTAAGCAGTGTTTACCTCTGAATTTAGCATTTCACATTGCACAGATTTCTCGAGGCAATGCTCAAACCAAAATGATATTTCACTAGCCAATGATGAACACGTCCTTTGTTTTTTCACAGGCATTCTAAGTTTCTAACTAAGCAACAAAAGAACAGATACGCCGTGAATGTTCATAGTAATTACAAGCACGGGTTTCCCAAAAAACTACGTTAGCCTTTTCTAATCAGTTGTGACGCCCGTTACAAAAACTCGTCATTAATGCAAGGAGCGTCACTTTTCAAAATGACGAGATTAGCTATACATATTCTGAGCCGTCAATTATTAGTTACCCTGCTTCTTCGCTCTCTTACGAGGTTTTTCCTTTTCCTCTACAGCTTCTGATGCCAATGTAGTTGACCTGAAAAACGGAAAAACTTGTTTCAAACGAAATGCATTGAATCACGCGAAAGTATTTAGATTATAACTTCGTTACCCTATGGTTTTAACGTTCATCTTAATTTTAAATCACATTAGGAGGTTAAAATATTAAGCTTTCTGTTAGGACCTTACGGGCAGCATCGTTATTAGATATTAATATTTAGTTAAGCAATTATTTAGTATAAATAAAAAGAGGGTGAAAAATGGAAGGTAGGCAAATCTTGTATTTTTCCTATTTTGTGAGTAGTGGAATATTCAGGGTCTTTATCACTTTCCCAAGAAACAAACCTTTTGTCTGGATTCAAAGCATTCACAGCATCTTCCACGGCATAAACGATCATCTTCTTCACCTGTTCCAATTAACAGTACTTATTATACATGTCGTTTCAAGACTAGGCACTAATTGGCTGTATACAATAGCAAAGACGAAAAATGGTATAATTACACAATAAAGCTTATATACCTCCAATTTGTCCTCCTTGGCCCTGTGATTTGGAGGTAACGTTCGGAATTCTTCGGTCAACCGAATGCATTCACCGACATTTTCAGGTGCGACAAAGTCCAGCGCTACCTTTATGCAAGACTGGTTGGCAAAAAAAGGAAAATAAATTTTCTTCAAACACAGATATATACTTGATCGTTTGCACAAATGCAGGCCATTCTCTCCAACCAAACACAGATAAACAAAAATATACACTTTTTTTTTTGCCTTTCCTATTCTTTTTCATTTCACAACCCAATGTGTCCCGCCTAGTTTGCTGAGCCCCATCAAACCAAGCTTTAAGTTCACTGGCTTGTTGGGGCAATCTTGTAGCTTTTTGAGGCTCCTCAAAATATTTTGTTTCCTCTGTTTCCAATTTTAATTTAAATGAAATTCAACTAAAAATTTTAAGTCATGAGGCAATAAAGCGATTAATCATAGTGTAGCCTTCAATCTTGAACTCCGATAAACTTTAATATTACAACTTAAAATATATACTAGTTGGAGTATCTTAGAGCGGGAGAACAAGAAATCAATGCAGATTAAACAAGAAACCTTTTTAAAGTTTGAAAACTACAAAAAAAAAAAAAAAAATGGCCAAGTAAAACATTAGTATTTGATGCAAAAAGATATTAGAAGTGACTGCACTCTAGTAACATTTTAGTGCAGTGGCATAACATTTTGCAGGTGCAAATATGAATATGCTAAAATATTAGCTATGAGTAAATTAAAACCATCATTATCTGTACATATATAATTGTTTATATATTTTTTAAGGTTTTGATTGCTGTGAAGGACTTTTGATAAGAAATTCGTGTAGATTAAGTTTTCTTCCTGTGGGGGTATATGGAGGCACAGTAAGAGAACCACATAACCAAGTTATTGATAAATGGATTTAAAACTAGTCTATAAGCATGGTAATATATGAACCATCTAATAAAATAAAGATTAAAATACATTCAGAAATCACAGTAGTTTACCTTCAAATTTCGGACTTGATGAGGACAGCCTGCAGGTATGAAGACAGCATCTCCGTGCTTTTGAACAAACGTCCATGGCTCAATTCCTGTAACAAAGCATTTTTACTTACTAATATGAAAGCCAACAAATATTATTTATACTAGCCAGCTCATTTAGAGATGTACACTTGACTTACCATATTCTTCCTTGAGCTTCCTCTTGTGTTCGGCATTCAGATACATCGTCTGATCATGAATAGCGTGAATAACCTATAGATACAATAAACATGATATTTATCACGTAGGACAGACAGGCTAAAGATAGAAGGATAGGGTAAACTCCAAAAGGTAAAAATACATATAAATAAATTAAATCTGATCGAAGCAATGAAACCATAAATGTCTTGCCAGCTCAACTCGTCATATATAAAAATAAAATAAAATAAAAATAAGAGAGATAAACCCATGCTCTTTATAGTTGGGCCCCAAGCGTTAAGAGCCTTGGGAATAATGATTCGAGAATAACTCACTAAATAATCTGTATTTTGTCTGGAACCAGATGAATAAGTAAAAATTTGAATCAACACTAAGAAGGTTGTAAAAACTCATTCAGCCAATCGATTAAATAATTAGCCTTCAGTTATTTGTTAGTTTCTTAAGCACCAATATAACTCAAGTTCAAATGTACAATTCTGGTCAGTAGATTCCCAACTCAGCCTTGATTATGTATGCATATCCATATGTGTTCCATACAAACTTTTGCCATTTTCTTGTAATCCAGTAGCTGGGGTATACATTACTGGGATAATTTGCTCGTATATTCAAAATCTTAAAAAGGAAGCCACGTTATCATACTCGGAATATAATTTTTACAGCATGGAGTTAATATAATAATCTCTGCAAATACCTGTGGTACTGGACAGCCGTACGTGTGTCTGAACTCCCAAAAATGCTTTTTCAGATATTCCTGTAGCTTGGGAGAATCCTCTCTCCGGAAAATGTCCCACAAAGCACCACCCTCGGTTAATTCCAAGTTTTCAGACTTACAGTCTGATTCTAATGATTCTTTAGAATCACCATCAGGTATGTCTTGAGTTTGTTCTCCTTCTTGACCTTTCTCATCCTTAAAACGACAACGGAAATATATTACCAGTTGGAAAAAGCCAGATTATAATTTGTTGACATCGACAATTTTATGCAGAGCTAACCTGTTTTCCGTCGGAAGCCATGCTTGAAGACCCAGCCTGAGATTTGTTGTCAGTAACAACATCCTGTAGAGGTGAATCAATCCCATAAATTTCAATTTGGTCTTGCTCATGGTGATTCTTTCTCAGTTTTTCCATAGCCTTGAGCTTGTCAGATTTCAAGGTCACTTCAGCAGTGTGCATCAGAACATTGACCTGAAACATCAACAAGACATATAGGAGAAAATGCATTTATCATTGATAAAATACCGCAACAAATGTATGTGCTTCAAGAAAGTCTTAACATACACTATGATCCAATTTCATGCAGATAACAATAGTTCATTAATTAATTTATATTTTTTTCTGCTCCAAAGATAGTTCATTTTCAGTATGTACTCCAAGAAAGTCTAACGTACAGCATCGGACATGTCACAGTGCAGCTTGGTTACAGAGTCTGCACGTCCGAGCTCCTCTTTATAGCCATAAGCAATGTATGTCTTGGGACCCATGTCGGGTTTCAACGACTCTTTAGGCAATTTGACGGCCATGTTGAGAAAGCCTCTCGTTGGATGAGTATATTCTTTGAAAGGCAAACAGCAGATAAACTCGGCATTGTGACGGGGAAGACGCTGATCGAATGAAGTCGAAGGAGGCCAATCTTTCAGTTTGAGCATCAGAGGCCAGCCTCGTTGATCAAACTGGCCATTAAGGTATCCAGTGAAAAATTGATGGATGTTAACCGCTCCCTACAAATTTATAAGACAATTTGAGTCAATGCTTTAAATCCCATTAAAAAAATAAATTAAATTTATCATGTTTGTAGTTATCATATCTCATTCATGTTTGGAGGTGAAGAACAAAAAAAAAACAACGTCAAAACCACCAAACATAGAAACAACAAAAAAAAGAAGGAAACTAAAACAGTGATACGAACTGAAATTGGTTTTCTTGATTGAACGGGAATTACAAAAGATATTGGACGTTCGAGAGGTCCGTGCTCTCCAATTTAACTATCTTCCTAACCAAGTCTTTCCGATACCTATTCTCGACTCCCTCTTCTTATTTATAGACTAACCCTTACTATGTGCTAATTACTCTAATACCTCTAATAACCCGGTCCTAACAAATAGCTCTATGACTTTCAAGTATAGAAAACAATATTACCTATGCTGTTTACACTTTAAATACAATCATAAAGTTCCAAGCTCAAATAATAATAAAAAAACCCACATAACTCTCCTATTCCATAAACATAGCTCATTAACCATTGTAAACCTAATAAGTATTCCCTATTTAAAATTGAAACACAGAAAAAGTCACACATGTTAGGAATGTCGAAAAACAAACCTCGCACCAATCCATGCAATCAATGGCCATGACATCCAGATGTCTTGCGAGTTTGGTGTGAGCCATTTGACGACAAGCTCGCCACATCACAAATGGCTCCCAGCTCAACCCTAGCGTAGCATCAAGCACATTACTAACAATAATCGGTTCACCTCTCTTCCAATGCCAACGGAAATGCTTCAAATCCTCCCCGGCTGCAATTTCATTGGCCACTGGACAGTACAAATAATTGTCGTCGGAACCTTCTCTAGAAGAAGCCTTCCTTACGTACTTGGACAAGTCACTTGTGCCAATGCCATTAAAGCACGAACATTGATGTACAAGAGTTTCAGACCCGCTATTCATTTCTGCTTCCTTCACTAAACCCGACACAAAACTATCTGACAATATGGACTTTAGTTCTAAAAGCCCACTGCCGCAACCCTGTCGGTCCTCTTTAGGGCAAGGAATGCTTCCATCTTCGTTTGCCTTCCACTCAGACTTGGCTTTCACGGTTTCATTCGGTATAACCTCAGAAGGAACTACCTCTTTCTTAAATTTTTCCTCTAAGCCGTGCAAATAATGAAGACCTCGAGGAACAAATTCCAAAACGACATCCTCACTGCCACCTTGAAGATTTCCTTCTCGAATTTCCCGGCAACAAATGAGACAAAGGTCATATGAACATCCAGGGCAGCTTCGGTGGAAATCAAAAATAGATGTATTGCAGTTGTTGCTGAAAAAGAAAAAAAAAAAGAATCATGTTTCAGACATTGAAACAATAAACAGTCGAAGGTAATCATTATTTTTCAGATTGGCCTACCAGTAAACCCGCTCATTTGGGGGACACGGTGATTTCGGCACCTTAAGATCTGTCAGCAACAACCCTGCACACATAATACACTGTCTAAGAAACAATTCTACGCAAAAGTCGATCATATGACACTTGACAGCAAACCAAAACAGACCAGAAACTGGTTACCTAGTCTCTTGGCTTCCAACTCCCTTTCAGTTTCTTGTTCATCATTTAGTTTTTTCAGAAACGGAAGAAGCTCGCTAATCAAGTAACGAGAGTACTCAATTTTAGCCTCTCCACTATAGTTAACGTCCAGCTTTTCATAAAACTGCAAAAAAAAAAAAGATAGCATTATTGAGTTATTCGAATGTGGCTTTAATTGAGATGGGCATGGTACAGAGAGAGTCTAACTTTTAAATCTGTCTCTAAGCGCAAACACAATTTGCAGTTACAATTTCCACGGCAATAAGGACAAGCCTCGGAAAAGTATTCCTCCGGTGTTCCCTGATACCTGTTCAAAGTCAACTTCTGTTAAGCAATATTTTTTGAACCACGCAGCTTCCATGGAATATTTATAGATCTGCTTCCATAAAAATAAAAAATAAAAACTCAACTAAATAAAGCAAGATGCCATTTATCCACTTACCAGTTGTTTATACAAGGGACACAATATCTCTTTCTCTTGCACTTTTGACACCGGACAATCCGTCCTTTATCGTTTCGTTGACATTGATGGCACATTAAGCTCACCTCTTCAACAAACTGTTAATTCAATCGTCAGAAACATTCCTGAAGCGAAGTAGGTTTTACAACAGCAAACCAAAAAAAGAAATTCTGAGAAGGAAAAAAAAAAACTTACGTGCTTTCTGTTTTTCTTTTCTTCAGACCACCGTCTTTCCTCATCTGTACATTGCTCTTCATTTCCGAGTTTCCTCGTAGCCCTTCTCACACGCTTTGCAGGTTCCTCGTTACCAGCTCCGCATCCCTTTAACTGCCATCCCTCTTTCTCTTCGGACTTCGAATCGCTATCTTCGACATTTATGCGATTTCCTTTTCCATTCCTTTCTACCATTTCCTTAAACTCTTTCCTCTTCCGACCAGGCTTTGGCCCGCGCTTCGCTCCCAAAACGTCATCAATATCCCCAAACCACGCACTTTTTTCCTCTGAATACGTAACATTCGTTTTCCGAGTCCTCAGACGGCGCTTCAACAAAATATCTCCATTTTTCTCTCCACTCCCCATATTATCCTCCTTTTCTTCACCTTCCTTAACTGAAAGTTCCGAACTTTCCAACGAAATCTCTCTCTCGCCAGTCTTGATTCCATCATCTTCCAGTTCAGAGCTCGCTTTATCCGTTTCTCCAACACCGCCGTTCTCTTGGCCTTCTAAACAAAGCTCTGGCCTTTTTGGCTTTCGTTCGCGCTTTTTTTCTTCCTTATCTCCCTCGAGAACCTCTTCTGGTACATTCTCCTTCTCTGAAACCCTAGCTTGCTGAACCTTTTTCACCTTCGCTCCTTTCTTTCTGCCTCGCTTACCTTTCCTCTTCTTCGCAACAGAAACAGCAACGTCTTTTCCAGTTTTCTCTTCCTCTGGGAAACGATTCGCCGGAAGCATCTCCGAATCAGTCGCCGGAGCAATCTCTACATTTTCTAGAGGTTTAGCAATGATCGTCGGAGCTTCTTCTGGAAAGCCGTCGGTCGGCGGTGGCTCAGAGCCTGACTGCTTCTCCTCTGGAAACCGATCCGCCATAACGATCTCGACACTTTCCAGAGGCTTCGCGATGGTCGTCGGAGATTCTTCCGGCAAGCCCTCAGCCGGCAGTGGCTCTGATCCTGACTTCTGTTCCTCTGCAAGTTGACCCTCCATAACTATCTCTACACTTTCCAGAGGCTTCACGATGATCGATGGAGATTCTTCCGGCAAGCCCTCTGTCGGTGGTGGCGAACCTGACTTCTCTTCTGCTGAAAAATTATTCTCCAGAGCACTCTCTACACTTTCCACAGGCTTCGCAATGATCGATGGAGATTCTTCCGGTAAGCCATCAGTCGGCGGTGGCTCCGATTCTGACTTGTCTTCCTCTGAAAATCGATTCGCCACAACAGTCTCTATACTTACCAAAGGTTTCGCGATGATCGTCGGAGATTCTTCCTGCAAGCCCTCAGTCGGCGGCGACTCCGATCCTGACTTCTGATCCTCTGGATTTTGATCCTCCATTGAAACCTCTACACTTTCCAGAGACTTCGCGACGGTCGTTGCAGCTTCTTCCGGCAAGCCCTCATTCGGCGGTGGCTCAGAGCCTGACTTGTCTTCCTCCGGAAAGTGATTCGCCACAACAATGTCTACACTTTCCGGAGCTTTCGCGATGACCGTCGGAGATTCTTCCGGCAAGCCCTCATTCGGCGGTGGCTCAGAGCCTGACTTGTCTTCCTCCGGAAAGTGATTCGCCACAACAATGTCTATACTTTCCGGAGGTTTCGCTATGACCGTCGGAGATTCTTCCGGCAAGCCGCCATTCGGCGGTGGCTTCTCCGAGTCTGAGAGCATTATTAGGGCTTTCAATGGTGTAAAGTTGGGGTTTTTTTCCGTGCAGAGAAACGTAGACTTCTCACACAATAGAGAAAAAAAGGAAACAATAGAAAAGGGGTTTGAAGCTAAAAGGACAGAGAAAGAATAGCAGATCAGCTGAAAAGACTCGTAATAATATATATATAATAAATAAAAGAGGGATTTATTTTGGGAACTGAGGATGTTTTGAAATGTGGCGGCAAAAGTAACTCAATTAAAAAGTTTTCTTATTCTAATTAGGGTTCATTTGGCGCTCGAAGTTATTTTATATTTCTTGTAATAGTATGAGTGGTATTACTATTTACTAACTGGTATCAGATGAGTCCATAGATTTGTAATTATGTTAAAAAGTATAATTTATAAAAGGAAATAAATTGAATGGTGTAGATTTATGAGAGTAGGTGAATCAAGGGAAGATAAGGGCAGTGACAGTAATAACACGTCAGCGGAGAGAGAGAGAGAGAGAGCATAGCATAGAACGATTTTTTTTTTTTTTTTTATTTATGAAACTCACTTCTTGAAACATCAACAGTTACATATTTCATAATCTTTTCTCGAAAAAATATATATACATATTTCATAATCTCATTTTTTTTTTTTTTTTTGACAAAACCTGGTAAACTAGCCCAGGAAAAAACATTACGTCACCTCGGCCAAACAAAGTTCAATGGCCTCTGGAGGAACAGCCTCCTTCCAGATAGCACGGTCAACAAATCGGAGAGACTTTCTTGCAAGAAGATGGGCTATCGAATTACAAGTTCTCGGTAAAAAGCAAAATTCAACAGCGATAAAATTCAGCGCGAGGTTCAAAGCCTCACGGACCAGCAAGCCTTCTTCCTTAGCCCACCGTTGATCTCCGTTCAGCAGCTTCACTGCGGTAGCGCAGTCCGATTGAATTCGAATTCTCGAACAACCCAGGTCGTGCGCCACTCGGAGACCCTCGACCACAGCACCGAGTTCAGCCACAAGTGGCGAGGATGGGTTGCTGAGCGGGGCGATGAAAGAGCCCACCACCCAGCCCTCCGAAGTTCGGATCACCCCCCCTGAGCCTCCGATACCGCCTTCCCGCGAAATAGTTGCGTCCACGCTGACCGCTGTGATCCCCGCAGGTGGGGGAGGCCACCGTTCTGAGCGTCTCCGGTCGATTTTCTCCAGGGGTCTGGGGGACGAGGCAAGCCGGAACTCGTCGAGGTAATGGGTCGCTGACGAGACCCTGTCCGCCGGGTTCCCGCGTCTCCCCGAGTGCACCTCGTCGTTTCTATCGTTCCAGCAGGTCCACGCCACTACCACGAAGGTCTCAAAGTCCGGGGTCGAGAGAGCCTCTCTAGTCCGGATAAGGAAGTCGATGATGTCTCCGGAAAACGCCCTCTTGATCATCTTCCACCACCCGGCATGCTTCCATATCTTCGACACCACAGTGCAGCCCCACACCGTGTGGAAGACGCTCTCTCTGCCAGCCTTGCATCGCGAACACCACGGGTCAATATTCGTTCCCCGGCTTGCCAGATTGCCTGTAGTCGGCAGCCAATTTTTCCCGACTCTCCAAAGGAACACCTTCATCTTCGGAGGGATTTTCAGTTTCCACACCCCATCCCACCATCTCTCCGTCTCTCTGGGGTCCGACGAGCCAATCCTCTCTGCCGCTTCGCGCGCCACTCGGTAGCCACTCTTCACGGCATATTCTCCATCCTTGGTAAAATGCCAGCATAGTTCGTCGGGACAAGGGGCCGTAACGCACGGAATTTTCAGCACCTCCTCAACGTCCTCCTCGACCAAAACATCCCGAAGGCGCGGGATATCCCACTTGCCCCCTGGAAGTTTCAGCTCTGATACCATCATTCCAACAGGTAGAAGATCCGGGTTTCGGACCGAGAAACCCGAATCTCTAGGAATCCAACGCCCCGTCCTAGCCTCCACCGAAGAACCGGAGCCGATTCTCCATCTCGAGCCTTTGCATATTAACTCACGCCCCCACATGAGGCCTCTCCACGTGCTAGAGGCGCATCTCATGGTCGTGGTTGAGAGGATGTCCGAGTTTGGGAAATAACACGCCTTAAGCACCCGCGCTACTAAAGAGGAGGGAAACCTCAATACTTTCCACACACCCTTCGCCAATAGAGCTTGATTGAAACTCCCGAGGTTACGGAAACCTACACCACCTTCCTCACGCCGGGAGCAAAGTTTGTCCCAACTTCCCCAATGAGTTTTCCTCTTTTCATCGGTGCTTCCCCACCAAAAATTTGCCGCCATTTGGTGTAGGTCTTTGACTAGCTTCTTCGGGAGGATGAAACAACTCATCACGTAGCTAGGTATTGCTTGAAGGACCGCTTTGATGATTATCTCCTTCCCCGGAAAGGAGAAGAACGAGCCCTTCCAACCCCGAACCTTATTCCAAACTCGTTCTCGGATGTAGTTGAACACCTCCGCCTTACTACGGCCCATAGTCATAGGAAGCCCCAAATAGCGCTCGTGACCGTCCGTAGTCTTGACCCCGAGTAGCCTAGCCAGCGCCTCTCCTTCTTCCGGCTTGACCTTTTTACCGAACCAAATCTCCGACTTGTCATAGTTAATGACTTGTCCCGAGGCCCGCGCATACTCCTCAAGGCACCGTCGAACTTCCAGCCCCTCCCTCTCCTTCGCGGTAAAGAAAATAAAACTTTCATCGGCGAAGAAAAGGTGAGTAACGGAAACTCTAGCCGACCCGAACACCAAACCCGTGATCGACCCCCTTTCTTCCGCTGCCCGAAAGAGAGCCGAGAGGCCTTCGGAGCAAAAGAGGAAAAGAAATGGAGAGAGTGGGTCCCCTTGACGTAGCCCTCGGTGCGGGACGATATTCCCATTAATCTTCCCGTTAATGGCGAAGGAGAATCTCACCGATCTCACGCATTTCATCACCAACCTCACCCACTCCCGGGCATAGCCGAGACGGAGCATCACAGCTTCGAGGAAATCCCATTCCACCCGGTCGTAAGCTTTCGACATGTCGATTTTGAGAGCACCACATCTGCCGTTCCCGAAGCGCCCTCGCCTCATCGTATGGAGCCCCTCGAAACCAATAGTAATGTTGTCAAAGATTTGTCTCCCTCCAATGAAGGCGCTTTGATTCTCCGATATGGCCCCCTCCATCGTTTTCCGGAGCCTATTCGCAATGCATTTCGAGATGGCCTTGTACATCACATTGCAAAGGCTTATGGGCCGAAAGTCTCGAATCTCCTCGGGGGTCTTAACCTTTGGAATCAACACCAAGACCGTGTCGTTTAGGCCTCTGAGATCATCTCCGTTATTGAGAACCCCTAAACAAACCCTTGTAACGCTCCTCCCCACCGTATTCCAATATCGTTGGAAGAAGAGACCGGGGAATCAGTCTTTCCCCGGGGCCTTGGAGGGATCTATCTCGAAGAACGCGCTCTTGACTTCTTCCGCCGTAAAGTCCCTCAAAAGAGCTTGGTTGGTCTCGGGAGTCATCACCGGGGTCAAACATCTTGTCACTTTCTCCACCACACTCACGATAAGGTTAGAGGAAGTGAAAATGTTTTGAAAGTAACTAGAGATAATACCTTCAATCCCGTCTCGGTTGTCGATCCATCTCCCATAATCATCCCGGAGACCCCCAATAAAGTTCTTCTTCTTGCGTATGGAGGCCTTGCGGTGGAAGAAGCTTGTGTTTCGGTCTCCGCTCCGAAGCCACGCGATGCGACTCCGTTGTCTCCAATACGTATTCTCCTTTTCCAAGAGAACATTGAGCCTTCTCTCCTCCCCCCGGACAGCCTCGGCGTCGAAAGGCGAGAACGGGGAGTTGAGCTTGTTAAGAATTGCCCAATGATGTTCTATGTCTCTTCGGAGTTCCCGGAACTTAGAGCTTCCCCACCTCGCGAGGGCTCTAGTGCACTCTCCCACGGCCGATCGAGCATCTTCACTCCAATGCTTCTCGACTATGTTTCCACATTCCTCATCCTCACACCAAGCCGCTTCAAAGAGGAAACGACGAGGAGAGCCCCGGGGCAGCCGAGAGTACGTCGGCGCCACGCTTGCCGTAGAGAGTAGGAGGGGACGATGGTCCGACCCCCAAAAGTCGAGATGACGCACACTCGCCGAGGGGAACATCTCGATCCACTCTTGATTGGCCACGCACCTATCAAGCCTCTCCCAAGTGCATCCTTCGTTTGTTTCACGTCGCCACGTATACGGGTCTCCAATATATCCAATGTCCTCGGAGTTGCATGCCACGAGAGCTTGTCGGAAAGCCTCGAGGTAACACGGGCTTTTTGCTCCCCCTCCACACTTTTCATGATTGAATAGGATCTCGTTGAAGTCCCCTCCACACAGCCAAGGCCCTGTGGCTGAATCGTAGACCCTTTTCATAAGTTCCCAAGAGTGTTTTCTTTGGGACGCGTTCGGGTTACCATAAATTCCCGTAAAGCGCCACCATTTGCCATCCTCTTCCTTTATCACCACATCCACATGGAATCTTGAAAACGACCTCACGTGGATATCAACACCGTCTTTCCAATAGAGGGCTAAACCCCCACCCAAACCTACCTGGTCCACCGCAAGACACCCACCATATCCCAGTTTCACTCGAAGCCTCTCGGCCGAGGCCTTCGCAAGCTTCGTTTCAGAGAGAAAAATGAAATGGGGTGAGTGGTCTTGCACGTGGAGCTGTAGGGTCTCCACCGTCCAAGGGTTGCCGATCCCTTGGACGTTCCACACTAATCCAATCATTGCTCCCGGTCGCCCCGGGTGACGGGGGGCGCCGATATCAATTTTTGGGTGGCCACAATAGAATCTCCTTGGAGAGAAACTTCTGTACCCGACGATGCGACTAGTGTAGAGCCTGAGGAGGGCCCGTGGTCTGCCTCCTCTTCATGAACACACGGGGATGTTTTCCTCTTCTTCCATCTTTCCGCAGTGGTTTCAGACTTAGACAACCCGGAGGGATTATTCTTTTTGGCCTGTGGACGCTTCTTTCTCGCCTTTGCGGTTGCCTGTAGCTGTCCATTGGAGAATAAAATCTGAGTCTTGGTATTGGACGCTGAGAACACACCATCATCTTTAGAAAATGGCAAAGGCTCAGACATATAAAACGGTGCGTTCTCATTTTGAGCAGGGGAGTGCGTATTGGGCTTTGAAGACCCTGGATGAGGCCCAACAAAAGGTTTACAAGGGGAGAAGCCCACCTGGCCCTGGGCAGATATGAGGGTTGGGCCCGCCGAAAAAAGCCCACCTGCTGATGTCTCTACAAGAAGGCTAACGTTTGAAACATGGTTCCCAACCCTAGCTTTCCCTTTTGTAGCTCTCAAAGAGGAAAACCCATCTATTCCGGTTTCTCTGCCCCTATGCGTCAGATCATCCTCTTCTCCAGATCCGGAAACCCTCTTTCCCCGCTCCTGTATAGTACTCTGAGGCACAGCGCTCGAAGAGTTGACCTTCTCCGGTTGTGCACTCTGTTCCAGGCGGGTTTCCCTCACCCGAGGGGTGTCTCGCGTGGTCCCCACCTCCTCAGACCTTGCCGGTTCTGTCAGAACAACCTCCCTCGGCTTCTCTTCCTCCTTTCCGGCAGACCTTTTCCGGCCCTCCTCCGAGAAACATGAGCGAATTTCAGAGGAGGCTAGAAGCCACTCACCATAGTACGGCACCTGGGGAAAGCCTTCTTTACTCACCACCAACGCCGACGCCCCGATGCACTCCGATTTTCCATGACCAAGCCGGCCGCACTTTAAGCAAAAATTGCCCAGATTTTCAAATTTGGCTTGGATCCAGGTAGGTGGTTGATTTTCCCTGTCCATGAAGAAGCCAGGGACAATGGGTTTGGAGATGTTAATCTCCACTTTGAATCGCACCCAAGCCCCGTGCTTATCCTGTGGTCTTATTCTGCATTCCACCACTTCCCCGAAGAAAGCCGCAACCCGCTCTACCGTCTTCTGGTTTATCGCCTCCGGAGTCAAGCCCAAAAGGCGAACCCAGAAGGGGCAGTGGGTGAATTCAATCTCGTCCAAATTAAGGTTGTCCGGCCATTCCCTTACCACCAGTTGTGCCCCTTTGATGGTCCATGGCGCTCTGGCCAGGATTGTGTCCTTATCCTTCCGTGACTTGAACTGGAATTTAAGCAGCCTTGGCCTGACCTCGGATATGGTCCACGAGCTCGTCGTCTTCCAGACTCTGTTCAGAACCGAGGAGATAACCCCACAGCTCAGTGATCTGCGGTCGAGAATTCTAGCCAGGAGTACGTAAGAGTCAGGTCTTCTCTTGCTGGTCTGTGGAGGTTCAGTGGTTTGCTCCGATACCAGAATAGACGTCGTTGGAGGGGCAAAGTCCTCACACTCATCTTCCAACCTCAAGGCCATAGACCTTTAGGTCACAGGTTCCTGAGAGAGAACCCACGGATCTGCGGCGACGCGACCCACCGGACAGCAAAATAGAGTCTCGTTACTTTAGACACTCTCCTTGAGAAGCGCATGTACGGAGAGCATTTTGGTTTATTTTACTTACGCCAACTCTTAGTTAACTTCATAATCTCATTTCAAATATTTCAATACACGCACAGAGACTCTTTTTGAAGAGGAAAATGCTGAGCATCAGTGGTGATTGTGTCATAATTAATAATTATAAGCAATATTTTGTATTTATTTTTTCTATAGTTACCTAACATTTCTTACTCATTTAGACGCATTAACGCCCAATAATGCTCTCATTAATATTCATAATTTTACTCATTGTCCTTAGTCTTTCTCCATTTATAATTACTCAATGTATTTATCTTATTGAATTTTGTCGCCTCAACTTCCATCTAAAGATATTTAGATCCTTACGCCCGTTATGGATTCGAAGCGTGCAAAGCTCAAAATGTCATCTAATTTAAGTGAAGAACACGACTATTTTGGCGAAACATCTAAATAATAGTGCATGAACTGATTGTATTTTTCTTTTTATAATTATGTGACTGTTTGAAACTTCGTTCATCATTTCCAATCATATTTATTTTGATAATTGTAACTAATTAGCCCATTTAAAATTACCAACTGAAATAATAACCAAACTATTACAAAAAAAATATTATTAATAAAAACACTAGTCTCTTAAATTATACCTAAACCACTCTTAACCAAGTTAATATGAATAAATTACATTATAGGTTATTTAAAACCCAACAACTTAACATAGTTAACCTAAATTTACCATTATGTATAATCTAACAACCTTAACCGAGTTAATCTCATATCACATCGTCATAAATTCATGTTTTCTTGTATCTTTATGCATGGCTCTACATCTACATCAACTTAATTACCATTCATTATGGTCACAAAGTCCCATTGAATTGCCTCTATAAAGGATTCCAACTACACTTCGCAACCAACTCTTGTTCCGGGCTATGACAAACAAGTCCACTGATGTAATTGAAAAAAAAAAAAAAAAAAAACGCAAAGAAGCACACCGAAAATAAAAATAAGAAAAATAAACCATATATTTAATTCATTTTCTAACCAAAATATGCTTAGCGAGCTTGCGGTCAGAAGCACCATATCCATGAACATGACGGACATATGAAACAAATATACCAGAATCAAATAGGAAGATAAAAGCAAACCAAAATCCCTTTGGCTATCAAATAAATAGTTCAACCATATAGCAAAAATAATAGGGCAATTGGCGGCATAAATACCTTAACTTTACGAGTTGATATACTTTAATACCACATCTTTTTTTTTCGCGGCTAAAATACCAGACGTTGGTTATTAGCACCATCGTTAAACTGAAAACGTTAACTGCCGACGTGGACTCTGAAAAATGAATTTAAAGTTGAAAATGATGTAAAATAAATCAAAATAAAATAAAACCCATAAAATAAAAACCCAAATTGTTTCTTCTCCGTCTACGAGTCCGACCTCGAGGCCCCTCTCCTCGACTCCGCCGCCGCCTTCTACTCCCGCGTGGCCGCCAGCTGGACCTCCGACAAGGCTGAGATTCCCGTCCCCGCCTACCTGGCCATGGCCGCCCAGGCTCTCGAGGCGGAGGCCGCTAGGGTGGCGAGGTATCTTCACCCGGCCACCCGGCCCAAGATCGTCGAGGTCGTCCGCCGAGAGCTCCTAGTAGCTCCGGCCGAGAGGATATTCCACGACGAGCGGTTCGGGTTCTCGGCTCTCGTCTGCGCCGATGACGTGGACGCCTTACGGACTGTGTACGGCCTTTACGTGGAGATTCCGGAGGAGTCCGGCGGTTGGCGGAGCTTTTCCGACGGCTCGTGGAGGAGGAAGGCGCGGAGGCCGTCCGGGGAGATTCGTCGACGCCTTACGGGCTGTGTACGGCCTTTACGTGGAGATTCCGGAGGAGCTCCGGCGGTTGGCGGAGCTTTTCCGGCGGCTCGTGGAGGAGGAAGGCGCGGAGGCCGTCCGGGGAGATTCGTCGACGGCGACGATCGCTAGGCTGATCGAGATTCAGAAGCGGTACAAAGTGTACGTTGAGAAACGCTTCGAGGGCCACGAGTTCTTCGAGACGGCTCTGCTCGACGCCTTCAAGGAGTTTACATCATTTTCAACTTTAAATTCATTTTTCAGAGTCCACGTCGGCAGTTAACGTTTTCAGCTTAACGATGGTGCTAATAACCAACGTCTGGTATTTTAGCCGCGAAAAAAAGATGTGGTATTAAAGTGTATCAACTCGTAAAGTTAAGGTATTTATGCCGCCAATTGCCCAAAATAATATATCAGTTAGCTGATAAAAGGATAAAAGGATCGGGTTGGGCCAATCCGACCCCTTTTTCAAGCCCATGAGAGAGGCATGGATCTAAGCTTGACCTAAACTTTTTCATTGGATGGTCAAGTCGGATCGGACCTAACAAATAACATTTTAGGCCTAACTTAGTACAAAGGCTTGAAAGATGTCTAACATTGGCCTCAAAAATCCAAATCAAAATCGTTCTAAAAAATAATAAATAAATATTTTATATGCAAAAAAATAGGGTTTAGGAGTGATGAGAATTGAATATAAGAATGGAAGCGACAAGAGCGAATTCGAGAGTAATTAGGACGACCAAAATAAGGTATCGCACAGAAAAGCGCCAGGTGAAGTTGCAAAATTGGTGGTTCCACGTAATATGTTAATGAGAGTCGTCGATGTTACACTATTCAAATTGAAAATCTTCATCATATACACCAATAAATTATGCAATGTTCGCAAAGAACGGCTCTGAAACTCCTCCGTAATTCAAGACTCCATTCATGGGGTAGAATCATGAGAGGAATTCCCTCAAAACCTTGACTGGGTTGATTAAGTCGGTCATAATGACGCAGGCGACTGCGTGGACAGAGCATCACTTTGGTGATGATGGCTCAGCAGTCGACAAAGTAAGTGGTGGTGAAGCCGGGGGAGTCCTCGGTCACAATGAGAAGGTCGGCGAGTGGGTAGAATATGTCAAGAACATGGGAGATAATGTCTTTGAGGTTTTTGACAATGCCATCATGGATTATTAATCTTTGCGAAAGATAAGAAACTTATGCATAGGAACATACACAAAATGCACGAGAACGGATGGAGTGAGCTCGAGCCGATCATCACGGTATTATCGATACTGTCTAAAAGAACGTTGGACGATGTGATTACTCGGATCATGGTTGGAGGGTAAAGTCAAACTTAATGAGTGTGATCAAACAATCCAGCAATATCATTAAATGCAATACATAGTCAATTTGGGAATAGATTTAATTTTTATAGGACCCGTTTTTAGTTTTTCGTTTTTAAAATTTTATTCATATTTTTTTTTAATCTTTTTTTATTTGACCAAATATAATCGTCTCGTTTCTATAGAACCTATCACTAAAATACTATTCGAGAGTGCTAAGTGAAGTAAGGGTTGGTTCTGTTCTCATTGGTTAATCAATTCTGGGTGTTCTGATTTGAACATCTTGTTTGAGCTACTGGATTTATGTTCTTGTGTGAAATAAATACGAGAGTTGTGAGTCTCACTCCCACTATATTACATATCACTTACAATTATATCTGTGAAATAAACACAAAAAAGTTGCGAGTCGACCTACCGTACAAAATATATCCTACAATTATGTCTTTGGTGTTTCTCAAGTCTTTGGTGTTTCTTATACTAATGTATTATTTCTAATGGAATCCACGCACAATTAAAAAAAAAAAAAAAAAAAGACTCTTTGTGCATTGAATAATAGTTTATTATATATAACTATATATCTAGAGAAGTGAGCATGACCCCACAAAGCTTACCTCTTAAATGCATTGGGTTATTATTTGAAATAAACATTGAAACTATATTACAGGTTATATATACATTTTTAAAGGAGCAAGATTTTTATTTATATGAAAATAAAACACCACGGGGATGATCTAACAAGCGCTTCCAGCGATCTTTGGTAAGAACAAGAAAAGTAAGACATCTCTAAAATCCTCTATCTAATAATTGAAAACTAAAAATCTACCTAATCATCGCTAAATCTTCTTGTTCCTTATAAAATATGTTTCACCAGCTAGATATAGACCAAAAAAAAAAAAAAAAAATCTGATTGTCAATATGAGCTGGTGAAAAAAAATTGCAGGTAAGGAAAAGTTACTCTGGTTTATGCGCGTCGAAGAGCAAAAAATAACTTGTTGTCTTGATTATAATCGGGCATTAAAGACAGTGTTTCTCTCTCGATCCTTCTGCCGATTCGATGCGATCGTCTTTTTCCGTGCATCATCGTCTTTGTGGAAGCATAGATAGGACAGTGATTGCAGCCACGAGACGAGTGTTGGCTTGCGTGTGACATCATCAGACTCGGCGACCATTGAATATAACTCATTCAAAACCATGACCTGACCATCTTTTGGCAGCTCTACGATCAGTTGTGCCATCAACTTCATTAGCTCCGGAAGAACCTGACAAAAAAATATATAGGCAAATGCCATTGTTGAATCGACGTGATCATCAAAGAAATTCACACATGGGTTATGTTTGGATTGAGTGAAAATTGGTGGAATAAATTCATAACTAAATATGGATTTCATTTTCCCCCCAAAAAAATGTTTGGAAAGTCATAATACAAGGAAATTCAGAAGATTCAATATTGTACTTTTCTCTCAATTCTCGTGCCTCGAAACCGACTTTTCGTAGTTGTTTCCCGTTAAATTTTCTTAGCACATCCAAACAAGAATTAAAAAAACGAAAAACTAAGAGATCAGTTTCCCCCGTCAAATTTTCCTCGACTTCAAAAGACAACAAATATTTTCTCGATTCTTCTTTTAATTTTTTTCTCGTCATAATAGTTCCAAAGAGAGCCCTAGAGGGACATAGTTACCTGAACATCAACTAGAGAAGTGAGGCGTAAAAGCAAATCAAGAAGCTTCTTGAAAGGCTCCGAGTCTCCTTGCCAATTCTTCCAAGTATCAACCTTCTGCGCTGAGTCTTCTCTGCAAAGGCTATTAGCTTTCTTAACAAGGCAATGAACACAATAAAATATCGCTGGGCTTCCGGCGGGAAGATATCGGACCAATGCATATACACCAGAAGCCAAACCATCAATAGGAGTAATCCCAGGAAATCCCTGTATACAAATTAATTCAAGAAAAAAAGGGATTAGCATTAATTAAAAAAAAAGAACATAGACAAATAAAGGCGATATACCATCAACGATCTTTCCATGTAGTAGAAAACAAGCTGTTCCTTCAGCGACGCAGTTTCCTCTTGATCGGAATCCTTCCCCGACGACAAGAACGCGGCGAACATCGAATGCGAGGCTCGAGATATTTTTTCGCTCGGATGTCCCAAGTATCTGATTGCTATACTTTAAGGAAGAATTAATATTTGAAAAAAAAAAATCTAAATACTTACGAGTGTCTCTTTGTTAATTATAGGATACAAGAACATTACGGGAGCGACCACATTTTCGAAAAGAGGTCCGGGAAGATGATCTATGCAAGTCGCGATTACTCGAAGGTAAAAAAGAATCCGCGCAGTTTGAACCTCGTCTTTATACCAAACGTATTTTGTTTTGGGCTCGAATCCAAAGTCTGAAAAAAAATTATGTTTTTCCATATAAATATTTCTTCAAGAAAAATAGAGATAAAAAAAATGTGCCTATAGGTAATATACCGGGCCCATTGACCAAATCGGCGTAGCTGGGAATAGATTCCACGAACGAAGCGCAAGCCGAGTCGTTCTCTTGAATGCACATCACAACCTCTCGAATCGTATCCAAATACTCGGTCAATCGGATTCGCCTGAAATACTCCAAAGCGGAGAACGCGACCAGAACTTCCCTCGAAATCCCCGCTTTGATTTCGTCGCTCAAGTTCGAATTAAGCTTCTGTTTCGTCACGGTTAACGCGAAGACGACAACCATTAGGAAAGCAGACTCGGCGACTTTCTCTATATCGAGAAGCGACTCCTCTTCTTTTCTCGCTCGGATCACCAGAGACACTCTCCGATGTTCCTTGTAGACGAAGCGACAGTAATTCCACACGAGGCTCTCGACCACGGCTCGGCTCTCCTCGTCCTTCGCCGAGGCGTACTGGTTGCAAAAAACGCTCGCCACCGCGCCCGCTTCTTTGAAAAGAACGCTCTCGACGTGCTCTCTGGCGTCCGTTTCCGTGACCGGTGTTTCGACGGCTCGGAGATAAAGTCGCCTCAACGGGAATATCTCGGTCAACAGAGCCGAAGCGAGAGCGACGAGGAAAGCGGGGCGAGGAGAGACCGGTCCGCTACGAGCCAAACCCAGAGCGAAACACCGCAACGAAAGCCCGTCGGAACGGTCTCCCAATCTCCTCGCCGCGGATTCGAGCCTCTCCTCGGCGGAGACTCTCAGCTCCGAGAAAAGCTCCGACCTTTGATGAGCCGATTTGTTCAAGGCCCTCAACGCTCCGGCCGCGGCCATGATCTCCGCGAACAAGGCGAAGCCTTTTCTCTCGGCGGCCTCGAAAGCCTCTCGGGAGAAAAACGCGACGGTTTCGACGGAGCTCGTGGCGATCGGGCGAGTCGCGACCCATTCGACCAAGTGGAGGATCGCGAGCCCGTGCGAGACGCTCCCTCCGGGCCCGCCTTCTCTTCCCCAAACTCCCAACAAGAAGTCCAAAACTCGGACGTAATTCGAGTCCCCGGGAGAGAAAGACGAGAGTACGTACCCGATCCCCGCGAGCACGTTCGGGACAATCCCGTCGAACGAGCCCATGAGCCGATAATTCCTCTCCAAAACCCCGGACATCAAGTCCAAGCAGAGTCTCGTGGTGGTTTCGGACGCCAAGCTCGCGAAAGCGACCGAGCCCAGAAGAAGCACGGCCTCGGAGAAGAGTTGGGCATCGAATCGCGATGAGGATATGAGCCGAGAGACGGCCTCTAGAGCCGAGCCCACGAGGCTCGGCGACGGCCTAGCCGATTTCCTGAGCCACACGTAGAGAAGCCTGAGAAGAAGAGGGTGAGACTCGGGAGGGAGAGAGAGATCATGGCTCGAGAGAATGGAAAGGACGAGCTTGGCCTGTGGATCGGCCACGTGGAGGGAAGCTTGGAGGGTGACGAGAGAGTTCAGGGCTCGGAGGTGACTGGAATCGAAAGATTGGTTCTTTACGGAGTCTCTGAGGTCAGACCAGGCTTGGATGATCGCTCTGGCCGGAGAAGAAGCGAGAGGGGTTTTTTGGGGGTTTAAGCCATTGGAAACAGAGCTTCCATTATTATCATAACCAGCGATACTCTTCAACCAATCTTCTAGGAAGACGGTGCTATTGGCAGGCTTTGCCATCGGAGGATTTTAACAGACAATTCAGAGTCCAGAGAAATGAAGCCCAGAGAGCTTACCTGAGAGACCAGCGTAGATTTTTGAGTCTCTGAAGAAGACTCAACGTTTTAGTCTTTGCGTTTCAGTTGGGCACTCGAATTCACAAAGGCATTGCCTGGGCTCCGAGTTCGGGCGATTTGGCGAGTCAATGGCTCGGTGATGTACGGATTTCATCCACAGCCCTTGTATTACTATTTACAAGCGTTTTGGTGTGTGCGCGCGTGAGACAATGTCTTTTGGGGGTTACAAAATTAACAGGTAAATTTTAGAATCTGTGTAATTGGACATACAATTTTGTTTTTAAATAATAATTAACTTTAAATCAACGAATTGACCACAGTCTTCGCAGGTGTTGACTGCAGTGAGCATAGTCAATTATGATTAACTGCGGTAAAAGTAAAACTAAAAACATTATGATGAACTTCATCTTCTAGCGCTACGAATCGGTGGTGGAGTCATCTTTGGCACCTCCAAGTCCCTCCGAAGATCCGCTCCTTCACTTGGAAACTCCGCCGAGATTGGACCCCCACTATGGATAACCTTGCTCTCGGAGGATTGAATCTTGATAGAGCTGCCCTCGATGCGCTGCTGACCGGGAAATTGTCTTCCACGCCATATGGTCCTGTCCGGAAAGCAAGAGAATGTGGAAGCCGACGGGGTGGTGGCCTTTGATCAAATCGAGCTTCCACGGGGACATTATCAGCTTCCTTTCTCACATGAAGACTTCTTTGGACAAGCGAGACTTTGACGCCTTCATCATGATCGCTTGGGCCTCGTGGAATCTCCGGAATGACACCATCCACAACAAGAGGACGAGACCTGCGATCGACTCCGTCAACCACGCTCTCTACCATCTTGAGGACTACCGAGTCAGCTCGACCTCTGCCTCCCCGACTGCTGCTGGTACCGACCACCCTCTCCGTCCTTAGCATTGGCCGCCGCCATCCCCGGGTGTAGTAGCTGTCAGCACCGACGCTGCTTTCTCTGTCGATAAACGTCGCTGCGGTCTCAGCTGAGTCTTCCGAACTTCTGCTGGGGTGATTCGCGGATCTTTTATCGACCAGGCTAGCCCTGCCCTCTGCCCAACGGTCGCTGAAGCTCTCGCAGTTAAACGAAGCATGCTAAACGCCAACCTCCTCGGCATCACTCACCTGCAAGTTCAAACCGATTGTGATTCCTAAGCTGCTTGCCCTCAGCAAACTCCCAGTCACATAAGTTGGGAGGGTCCTCGAAGACATTAGAGCCCTTGGCTTGGGTTTTTCTTCTTTTGTTGTTACTTATATTCCCAGACTTTGTAATATGGCTGCGCATGTGCTTGCCAAATTTGCTCTTAATTTTGATTCGGGAGTACTGTGACATAACTCGGTTCCTCCTATTTTATGGGAGACTATTTCGGCGGACATGCTTCTTAATCTATAGCCCTTGAGGCTGCCTTTCAGTAAAAAAAAAAAAAAAAAAAAACATTATGACGAACAAGAAGGAATGACTTTTGGTCAAAATGAACATTTTTTTTATATTCATGACAAATACTATTTAACAATTGAATTTCGTGCACTATTACACATATTTTTTTAAATTGATGTACTGGATGCGCACCAAAAAAAAAAAAAAAAAAAAGAAATTACAACCGTATAATTATAGTATAATAATTAATTTGTGTGATTACATTGTCTTCTAGCAAAGATTCATCTCGTTTTGGAATCTGTCAAGATCTGACTTCACGAATTTCATTCAGCCCGAGACCGGCGAAACCTGCATCACGATCGACAGCCACGTGCTAAGCCACGATGAATCCCTCCTCATGAAAAATTTAAGATGAATGATTATGTGATTATAGCGTAAAATGGCTCTAAATTGGTAGGTGAAGTTGTTAGAGACTCTAGAATGAGTCTGATCAGTGTATATACAATCGCCTCTCCCAATTAAGTACAACATAATAGTGACGGAGTGACTCGTTTTTGTGAGGACAAATTGTTTGCAAAGATACAAGATATCTTGGGGACTTTATTGAAAGAATTACTTACTTCTCGTAGTCATGCTCTCCATATAGATATCGGAAGTTAGTGCTTGTTGGAATCTCTTCACTCCTCGTGAAATAAATAGTGGTTCGCACTCTAGCTTTATTTTAGCTATATCCTCAATCACTTTTTGTATATGTTTATTGGCTCTTTATCAAAATTATGATTTTTTAAGGGTATATTTGTTGTTCGCAGTGATTCAATTCACGACTTCCACTTTAGAGTTGATGTGAAATTACCAATTAGATTTTGTTAGGTTTATTATAAAATAGGAAAAAAAATCCAACATAAAAATTAATTAGCATTCAACGGGATTAATAATATTTAAGTATTTTATTTTGCATTACAAACATAAAAAAAATTATTATTGTAAATTTCCTCCTTGGTACACACCCCTCTGTTTTGAGGATTGGACACGTGTGTCTAAAGCAAATTTTTTTATGAACAACAAATTTGTAAATTTGTGGACAAATCAATACTCTTATATAATATTAAATGGGTAATCTAGCAACGTAGCCAATTTCAAACATGATTTTAAGGATGTAGCCAACGTTTGGTAAATTTTATAATTTAGTCATTTACAGAAATAAACGGTTAGAAAATATCGAAAATACCCTTATGTAACATAAATCATAGAAACCAAATACTAGCCAACGTTTTAGTCAGCCGAAGTTTATCGTGCGTAAAATAAACGGAAATTAACTAAAATTAATCCAAGAAAACTTGATATACTAGCCAACGTTTGAGGGAATTCTAATCTACACGTGACTGAAATTTGGTTAATTTGAATACATAAAAGGATATTCGTTAATGTAATAAGAAAGGAAATAAATATTAATTGATTGTAGAAGTCAACTAAATAAATGCGTATTGCAAATTTGATCGGCTTGTGAATAACGCCGTATTAAATGCGTATTAAAGGAAAGGAAAAAAATATCAATTGATAACACCATCGACAACTTCAAACTGGTGGGCATTGATCGGCTCTACCTGAACATATGTAAATTTACCATAATTAACAGAAATTAACAAAGCAGCGGAGATTAACAAAAAATTAGAAAGAAATAAACGCTCAATAACCAACTTTGCCAAAAATAGATTTTTTTTAAAAAAATTTAAATATATACACGTGTATTAACTTCGAAAATTCGTATTGAAAATTTGATCGGCTTGTGAATAACACCGTATTAAAGGAAATGAAAGAAATATCAATTGATAACACGTCATCGACAACTTCAAATTGGTGGGCATTGATCGGCTCTACCTGCACATATGTAAATTTACCATAATTAACAGAAATTAACAAAACAACGGAGATTAACAAAAAATTAGAAAGAAATAAACGCTCAATGACAAACTTTGCCAAATATAGAATTTTTTAAAAAATTATAAATATATACAGATGTATTAACTTCGAAAATTTTGGTTGATCAAATGTGGGCTACACGTCATCATTTTTTGCTAGAGTGAAAATTTGGACGAAACGTTAGCTAGATTACAATTTCAACGTTTCAGGTGGGTTAGTTCGACTAATTTTTCATATTAAATTATATATAAATATCGGGTGTTATTAATGTGTAAAAATTGACAAATTAATGCCACGTTTTTTCTTTTAATTTCGGTGCTAATATCTAAACGACACGTCGTTTCTATTCCTCCTCTTCCATTTTGACTCTCGAGCTCTTCTCTCTCTGTCTTCTCTCGCGCGTCGTCCATGGCTGTACTCGGCGAGGACGGTCGAGGGTACGAGCTAGCTCGGAAGCTCGAATCGCTTGGGATATGGCGGACCTGGCTCGGCGAGTCCTGCTACGGAAACTTCGCTCCGTACCTCAACTCTCCCACCACCTGGGACGCTTTCATGAGAGCCGACGAGTCCAAATCCAAGCCCCAAATCCAACTCCAACTCCGAGTCCGAGCTCTTCTCTTCGACAAATCAATCGCTTCTCTCTCCCTCCCTCCCAAAACCCCCTCTTCTCTCTCCCTCTCCAAGCTCAACCCAACCTGTCAGTCACTCGATTCCTTTTTCTTTTGCGTTAATTTCATGCTTTGATTGGGCAATTGTAATTTTTTGTTTGTTAATGTCGCAGATTTGCAGTTACACGGCGATGATGTTTACTTCACTCTAGAGAATTCTTCTTCTGCGGATGTTCCTCTTCCTTCCAGCACTGCCTCGTCTATGGTTCGTCTAAATTTATTAAATTTTTTTTCCCCTCTTTTTGGGATTGAAATACAATAAACAAAGTTTTTTTTTTTTTTTTTTTTTTTTTGCCTGCCATTCTTTGAAATACAATAGTGTGATCATTCTTTGAATATTTGGCCTATATCCAGATACAGTCTAAAGGAGCATTTGGGGTCGGGGCGAGGTATAGAGAGCCTGAAAACGATAATATCCACCAGAGATTCAGGAATGAAGTTCTTCCCGAAACATGGTACAATCAGTTTATCGACAAGTACAGAACGACAAGGCCGTACAGGCTGTCACTTGGCGATCAAGAACCCGATAAGCGCTCGCCGGACAATATGTCAACGTACGTCAGACTTTCCGAGAAGAACAAGCGAAGGCGTGTCGCGTTCAAAGAGGATCAATACACGGGCTATGGGAATTCGAACCTAGTCTCAGATGGAAGCAACTCAGACGACGAAGAATCTTTGTTTCTCCCGGAGATAATGTTTGCGATGAACTGTGTTCCCGATAGTGCTCTCACGTCGAGGAATAGAGCGGAAGAGAAGCCCAGAATGAAGATCTGTGGCGTCCTCGAAAGCTTGCCTCGGGTCACGGCTCGGAGTTCTGCTTCGATCGAGAGGTTCGGTAGCAATTCTTTCGCGGGGACGGAACACGGAGCGAATTCGCTTCATGCTGTGAACAAGAGGTGTCTCAGCCACGAGCAAGCGACGCAGCTTCCCAAAAAAGTAATAGCGAGAATGATGATGGGTATGGGTTTTGAAGGCACTACCGAGGTTCCCATCGAAGTCTTTTCGCAGTTGATGACTTGTCACATCACCGAGCTGGGACGTATCTTGAAAGTTCTTTCCGATAGTTACAGAAATCAGTGCTCAGCTGCGGAACTTATTAAGATGTTCCTTCGAAGCACGAAATGGTGGGTGGGGTTTCTGTACCTTTTTTTTTGTTTTAATTTTTTTTTTAGATAACTTATTTATTTATTGAAACTATTTTAGTGAATTCGGGTCTCTGGTGGAGCATGTGAAGGAAGGGTCGAGGAATAATGTTGAGCAAAATCAGCAGCAGCAAGTTCATGGAGGGATTGATACGCAGATGACAACACATGCCCAGGTTGCGCTTCGACTACAACATCAAGTACGTTCACTTCCCATTCCTTCAAAAGAGAGAAAGAAAGAAAGAAACATGTCATCGTTCTAAAATGACGCAACGTTAAAAACCCCAATTCTTAAGACCCTGTCAGTCCCCGGTTTGATTCGTCCAGGGCCTCGTGGACTTTTTTTTTTCGGGTTTATCAAGGACACCATGGTGGTAATAAAAAATAAAAATGACGCATTGTAAAAAGGGTAAAGAGCGATTCTTTGGGACCTTGTCGGTCTCCGGTTCGATTCCCTCTGGACCCAACAATTAGGGCCACCGGTAGAGTCTCTCGGTCGATAATGTCAGGGTCTCATGGATTTTAGTCGGGACCAACCCCGACACCACGGTTATTTTTCAGAATTTTCTTTAACAAGTGTTACTTTCGACAAATTTCAATTGGTCTATTGAGGTTTTTTTTTTTTTTTTTTTTTGCTTATCAAAATATATTTCGAAAATGGTATTTTCGGAATCTTCTTTAGAAAAACATTATTTTCGGACCATTTCAGTCGCTCCACGAGTTATTGGCACATATATGTAGACGTTAGATATATATACACCACGGTTATTTTCAGAATTTTCTTTAACAAGCGTTATTTTCGAAAAATTTCAATTGGTCTACTGAGGTGTTTTTTTTTTTTTTTTTTTTTTTGCTTATCAACATATATTTCGAAAATGGTATTTTCGGAATCTTCTTTAGAAAAACGTTATTTTCGGAACATTACAGTCGCTCCACGAGTTACTGGCACATATATGTAGACGTTAGATATATATAGAGAGAGATATACACCACGGTTATTTTCAGAATTTTCTTTAACAAGCGCTATTTTCGAAAAATTTCAATTGGTCGTGAGTTTTTTTTTTTTTTTTTTTGCTTATCTACATTATTTTCGGAATATTTCAGATGGTCCATGAGTAACTGGCGCATATATGTAGACGTTAGATATGTGTATATATATATATATATATATATATATATATATATATATATATATATATATATATATATATATATATATATATATGACTGAATGTAAAAACCTTGGTTTTCAGATGACGCGGCAATTGCATCCGCAGCAGGTGCAGCAATTCGTGCAATCCCAAAGTAGTCTGGCGTTCCAGCGGCAGCAAATGCTTCAGCAGCAACAGATTCTTCAGCTGCAGCGGAGAACCCCGCGCGGGCCCGGCGGCGCTGACGTGGCGGCGGGAGAGAAGCCGATGGTGCAGGTTAAGGTGGAGCAGCAGCAAGGAATGGACGCCAACGCGTTCAACAGCTTCAACAACCGATACGCTCAGCTTCACCAAATCCGGCAGCACCAAATGGCGGCCGCCCACCAGTTCCGCCCCATGGCCTCCGTCCAAATCCCGACCCAGTATGATCACCCGACCCGAGAGCAGAGAGAGATATGACTGAGAGTTGATTCGATGATTGATTGATTGATTGATTGCTTTGCTTTGTTGTTTGTTGTGTTGTGTTGGGTAGGAACGCGGGTGGTATTGCTGGTGGGTCCTCTGTTCGGGCTCCGCCGGTGAAGGTCGAAGGGTTTCAGGAGCTCATGGGCGGAGATTCTTCCTCAAAGCACGATTCCGATCACGAAAACAGGCTCACTTCACCCTCAGCTAAATAGTAGTTTTTTATGTCTCCTTTCATTAAACAATTAGTATTTACGTTTTTTTTTCTTTCTTTCTTTTCTATTTTTATAAAATAATTATGGAAATAACAAGGTCTTGTGTTTTATGCTGCCAAATTCGTTATTAAGAAATCTGTTTTGATATATACCCTGATGGCTATACAAATATTAAACATGTAGCCCAACTCTTTTTTTTTTTTTTTTTTTTTTTTTTTTTTTTTTTTATCGGTGATCAAACTTCATTTTATCGTTGCTACTGGCTGGTTTCCCAACAAATTTCGAGAAACTCACAATGGTTGGTGGACCGATAATGAGTTCCACTTCCAAGCTAGCTTAGTGGTGGATTTGGTCAAGACGCAGCGACGCCGGGCTTGTTTTTTTTTTTTTTTTTTTTTTTTAAATATATTTCTGCCTAGGTCTTGTAATCAATCAGCTCACAAGCTTTGCTTCTCTCGCCATTCATGTAGACATTGATGTTTTGTGGGAGTCTGTTTTTCCTCGTGACATTGTCATTTTCAGTGGCTGATTAAGCCTATTTATTGAAGTCTCAGCGACATCTTTCTTAGGGGGAAAAAAAATATTTGAGAATCTTTTGGTCAAAACTACTTATGGTACAGTACTTGGATGTGTTGTTTTTGGTTTTCTTTGGCTATGCCTATGATACAATTATCATATTATATTCATAGCAAGTTACTGCATATTATAAATCTGTCAGGGCAAGTGTAGCAAGACATTATTCCTTCATTTGCCAAAAGAGGACAAGAGAGAGAGAACATATTCTTACATGCAATCGTGAAAAAGAATCCATATACACCTATATTCTCAAGCATATGAATACATAAAATTCTACGCCATGTTGTGTAAAACAATCAAGAATATGAACAAAGAAAACCCCTATAAAATATAACATGGAGAGAGGAGCCCTTAAAAAACAAATAGCAGCCTATTTCTCTTCATATCATATAGGCTTCAATGGAAGACAGTGCTGTTGAGGAACTAGAAAACAACCTTCATATAGCTATGTTTCCATGGCTGGCCTTTGGCCACATAATCCCTTTCGTCGAGCTCGCGAAGCTGATCGCTCAAAAGGGTCACAGAATCTCCTTCATTTCGACCCCTACGATTATCGATCGCCTCCCAAAACTCCCACCGGATATCTCGCCCCAATTCAACCTTATCGAGCTCCCATTGCCACACGTACAAGGCCTTCCCGTCGGCGCCGAGGCCACAACCGATCTTCCGTCGAAGAAAGTCCCGCTCCTCAAGAAAGCCTACGACCTCCTCCGAGACCCGGCGAGACATCTTCTCGAATCCCTTAGGCCCGACTGGGTTATCTACGACTACATTCCTCACTGGCTCGGGGAGATCTCGAGGAGAATCGGAATCCAAACGGCTTTCTTCAGCACTTGCACCGCAGCGACGCTCGCGTTTATGGGGACGGAGTTCCCGGGACCCCGATCAAGGCCCGAAGACTTTACGAGCCCTCCGGAGTGGGTCCCGTTTCCCTCGAACCTCGCGTTTCGGGAGTTTGATGTGTCGCGGATCTTCGAAGACTTGAGCGGCGGGGACGGTGGCGGCTCGGTAGTGAGCCGAATCGTCGAGACGTTGAAAGGGTGCGACGTCATCGCAGTTCGGGGATCTCGGGAAGTGGAGATCGAGTGGCTCCGATTGCTCGAAGATCTTCACCGAAAGCCCGTCCTCCCAATCGGCCAGCTTCCGAGGACGTTAGACACAAACGACGAAGATAGAAACGACGAATGGAAATCAGCCTAGCGTTGGTTAGATAGGCAGAGAAAGGGCTCGGTCGTCTACGTGGCGTTCGGGACCGAAGTCGAGATGAGCCGAGAAGAGCTCGCCGAGCTGGCACTAGGGTTGGAAATCTCGCGCCTGCCCTTCTTCTGGGTCGTAAGCCCTCGAGGTTGCTTCGCCGACAAGTTACCCGAGGGTTTCGAGGATCGAGTCAGAGGACACGGGTTGATTTGCACCACTTAGGCTCCTCAGGCGCGGATCTTGGCTCACGAGTCCGTCGCGACTTTCGTGACTCACGCCGGTTGGAGCTCTGTCGTCGAGGCGCTTCAGAATTCGAGGGCGTTGGTGTTGTTGGCGTGCTCGAACGAGCAAGGGCTTAATGTGCGGGTTTTAGAGGAGAAGGGAATCGGATATCCTGTTCCGAGGAACGATAGCGACGGATTTTTCACGAGG
The DNA here is from genome assembly GCF_054948205.1 of Urtica dioica subsp. dioica. Lineage (NCBI taxonomy): Eukaryota > Viridiplantae > Streptophyta > Magnoliopsida > Rosales > Urticaceae > Urtica > Urtica dioica. The sequence goes on from NC_142761.1 coordinate 41,485,819, forward strand.
GACGCGGTTGCCGAGTCGGTGAGGATGGTCGCGGTGGAAGAACGAGGAAAAGTGTACAGAGACAAGGCCAAGGAGATGAGTTCTGTGTTTGGAGATTTGGAGCTTCAACGCAAGTATGTTGACGAGTTTCTTGGATTCTTGATGTCCCATAAATAATTTTAAGGCTAGTTTTGAACACAAGTGCTGCGATACGAATCGAGATGTAGAAGAAACAGTGGTTTGGTTTTGATATGTTTGTGCATTTTTGGTGACTTTGCCTTAAAAAATCTGTACCTCTCTTCTTGCCTTGTCACACCTTTCAGCAACGATACTAAACTGTTGCAGATAGTTATTTTGTGTTATTAGATTTACAGAATACTTGTGTAATGATGGAATTTATACTATAGTAAGATTGCATACTATAATGCAATTGTGTGCTATGCTATGATAATGTTTCATTTTTCAGCTTGCGAGCTCGCCGGCGACGAACTCTCTCACCACGCCGTCGATTTCAATGAAGCTCAACCCACGAGTGGTCTCCAATTCATTTTCGCCGATGAACTTCCTGATCGCCTCGGAGCTTTCCTTCTCGCCGGCGTCTCCGAACAAGAGAGCAGCGAGCTTGTACCGGTCTCCGCACATCGGCTCGAGCTCCGTCAGTTTCTTGAACGCCAAGCTTCCTCTCTCGAGGTCGTTGTGCGTTCTGCAAGCGCTCAGAAACGACCCCCAAATGACCGAATTGGGCTTCACGGGCATTTCCGAGATGAAACGCTCGGCCTCAAATAATCTCCCGGCCCGCCCGAGAAGGTCGACCACGCAACCGTAGTGCTTGATCGACGGAGAGATCCCGAATTCGCGGACCATTCGACGGAAGTACCGAAACCCGAGATCGACTCGGCCACCGTGAGAGCAAGCGGACAATACGGCCACGAAGACGATTCCGTTCGGTCTAAATCCTCGCGTGACCATCTCGTCGAATAGCTCGAAGCATTTCTCGGGATCCCCGTGAACCGCGAAACCCGAAATGATCGCGCCCCAAGTCACCACATCTCGACGTTCCAACTTCTCGAAAACCTCGTAGCTCGTCTCTATGCAGCCACACTTGGCGTACATGTCCACGAGAGCCGTCCCGAGAGTAACGCTGAGCTCCCCGAGAGCCCGATCGACGTACTTATGAATCCACTTTCCCGTGTCCAAAGCCCCCAAACGAGCACAAGCGCACAAACAGCTCGCGAGGGTCGACTCGCTCGGCGAGACTCGAGAATCAACCATCTCTCGAAACAGCTCCAACGCCTCCGAGTACATACCGTTGTCGACGTAGCACGATATCATCGCGCTCCAAGACGCGTCGTCTTTTCTCGAAATCCCGTCGAACAGGGCTCGCGCCAGGTCAGCGCGTCCCCGGCTCGAATACCCGGAAACCATCGCGTTCTTCGCCACGGTGTCCTCTCCTTCGAAGCGCGAGAGAACGCTTTCCGCGCAAGTCACGTCCCCGAGACTCGCGTACATCCGAATCATCGAGCTGTGGACGAACGTGTCCGGAGACACCCCGGCTTTCACCATGAGCCCGTGAACTTGCTTGGCCTCGGAGAGAGCTCCGGCTCGAGCGCAAGCTTTGAAGGCAAACGTGTAGGTGTGATTGTCGGGCTCGATTCCGCGTCTCAGCATCTCGTCGCAGACTCGGAGGGAATCGCGGGGTCGATCGGCGAGCGTGAGGCCTCTCATGAGAGTGTTGTAGGCGAAAGAGTCGGGACGAGGAATCGCGTCGAAGACCGAGAAGGCGTGTTCGACGTTCGACGCGTTCACGTACGATTCGACGAGCCTACCCGCGTTGATGGAGCGGGTCAGGAGCCCCGAGACGACGAGTTGGGCGTGGATTTGTCGAACTTCCTCGAAATCGCGACACGTTCGGAGCAATGCCACGACGGGCGGGAGATTTGTTTGGTTATTGGGGATGGTGGTCGGAGATGAGACACCTATTCCAGCCATGTCAAGTCCTCACACACTTACTGATGATGATGATGATGATGATATCATCATCATATCTAACAATACTGATGATGATGATATATCTGTATGCGTGTGGAGGATATTCCTCTTCGTTCTTTTTTCATCCATCGCATCTCCTATGCTTACCTGTCAACTTCCCATTTGTTACTTTTGGGTCATTCAGATAACATTTACTTTTTATTTTCTTTTATTTGTAATATACATGCATAGATATGTACTTCTAAATATCAAACCCACACAAACAGAAATTGAAATATGTGAATATGAGGTTTTTTATTTTATTTTATTTTTTTTATTGGTGTTGCTAAATTATTCTCCTTGGAATGCGTAGAAGGCAAACTGGTTATGTTTGCTAAATGATAAAGATTATGTGACCTGACCTTGGAAATTTATGTTTGATGAAAACCAAGTAATCAAAGAGTATTCACAAAAGTTTTTTATTTTTATTTTTTTATTATTATTTTATACAGTGTAGTATTCACAAAAGAATTCAATCAACTGTTTGCATGAGACGGGAAAAATAATATTTACATTAACAAAGTAACCATAAATATTTACAGTAGCAAAAATGTTTAGTGAACTGAGTTTCAGCTTCAATTAAACTTGCAAAAGCCGGAGTGTTTTTCTTGCATTGAGTGTAGTGGAAATCTGAACACAATTAGTAAACAGAGTTTATTTTTTACTTTTTAAAGTTTCAACCATCAATCTTTGAGAACATCGTAACCCATAATCACACCTGAACTTCCTGTGCTCTTATTTTAGACCTCTCTTGCTCATAGAAAGAAATAAAAAAATACAGTTAAGAAGCTGCAAATGAAGCAGAAATAAGATGATCCCAATAACGACCCAAACCATATTCATGCTAGATAATTGTTTCACTGTTTCAAATCACAATAACTTCAATTTCGAGCTAACTTTCCGGCTCAGAAATGTAATACTGCTCTCGTCTATTTTATGCTTCAAGGAGGCCACCGTAATTTAATCCCAAGTAATTTATAAATTCCGTGGAATAGTTCACTTCAATCGTTCAATGACGTGGTTGGTTGTGGAGAAGGGTACATATTCAGGTATTAAAATCATTTATGCAAAATAAAATGAAGCAAAAAATAAAAATAATAATACGAGAAAAGAATTGTTATGTAAACTTTACCTAAATAACCTCGATGTATATAGCTTATAAAGACATTGTTTTGCGTAGCAAGAAAATCTGTACAGAGAACGGATCTCAAACCGTTACAAACGGTTTTATCACGGAACTCGTTCCAACACTCTCTGCAACGCCTTTTTGATGCCTTCTTGATTGAGTGATGTCGTCAGTTGTATTTCCTGTACCTGGAATCCCACAATGTACCCTATTATTAGGCTATATACACTGCTAAGATATGAGGAATATAGGTTTTATAAGAATTAGTAGATGATTTAGGGGTTGAATAGATAATAGTTTATTATGACTCTAAAAAAAGAGCTTTTATGGTAGAGGAAAGGCGGGCTAATTGTATCACGTTTATCCAATTTTCAATATAAAATGAGTGAGGTTTGGAATAGAGAGACAATAAGACTTGACAAAAAAAAAAAATGGAAATCCAGTAATAATTAGCTAGTTTAAGGGAAATTTAAGAATAATTAGTAATATGTTAGAGTGGACGTAGAGAGATGAATTGTGACTAATTTTGGATGGAAGGAAGAAATCCCTTTTTCGGGAGTGAGCGGACATTTCGAAAGCCTATCATTCGTAATTTGTTTATATCCAATTTTTAATAAATCGAATCAAGTGAGCCTTAATTCTGATTTACACAGCTGAAAATCTCTAATATGTTTATGAATACTGGAAGTATTGTGGTAATTTCACATACCTGCCTCCCCGCTCGAGCGAGAAGAGTAAACGTCTGGTTAATAGCTGGTGCCTGTGGAGATAATTCAAATTGATTTAATAATACGAGAGAGGCGTTCGGGCTTTACAGACGTAAAACACACACACTATGAAACTTACATTTGAAAGCCATAATTGAAGGTCTTGTGAAACCACCCGTTTCTCGAATCCTTGACGAGTAATTCTAACGTCATCTATTCTGTACCATTTACAAAAAAGAAAAAAAAAAAAAAAAAAAAGGAGAAAGTGAATAATACCGTATGTGAAATCTGTACGAAAAACCACAACCCAAATGATTACATATTTTTGTTTTTGTTTTTGCTGATAAGAAAACATGATACTGTTGATACACATGAATTGTGTGGCATAAGATAAAACCTGAACGAATTCAGCCTTAAAACATTGCCAGGGTTTGTTCTGACAGGAATCGTTGTTGATGCATTAAATATTTAGTTGTGAATAAAGATAAATGTGGAATTATACCCAGTTTCCCGTAGTAGCTCTTCAAATATAGCTTCAAGTCCTGGAAGAGGCTCGATATCACTGCTTTCGCTGGTGCTTGATGTAGCATAAGTATCTAGTCCCTCCTGCAATATATATGAAGCTCAGATGCTCATGGTTTCGAAAAGCCAATGAGATTACAGATATCACTTCTCATAAAGAAGTTTCAGTTTTACTAACCTGTGGAATAACCTTGTCCAGTGTCTCTAGAAGTGGATCTTCTTCCAATTGTTTAATCGAGAGAGTAATCCTCGACTTTTCTCTGTACAATACAAACATCCACAGATCGATAACTACCCAGATTGTGAGTTGATTCCAACGTTTCAGATACTGAGTGAGAAATTATGTCAGAGAATCAAATTCAAAAGACAATTGAAAAGTTGTTGGCAGTAAGTTTCAAATTGTTGGAATTTAACAGTGGTGTAGAGGAATAAAAGAACAAGGTGCCTTGGCCAGGAAGTGAAACTATTACCTATCGACGCTAGTAATTTTGACCCTCACATCATCACCGACAGTCAGAATATCTCTTACATCCTGAACTAGATCCCACGAAACCTCCGAAACATGAACTAGTCCAGTGAGATGATAAAGACCTGTTTCACGATTGTTGTAATTTTTAAAAAAATTTACATGATATCAAGATATTCATAATGCAAATCCAGCTGAGCTTGAGAAAAGAAAGTACCATCGCGAAATCGTAAGTGAACAAATGCACCATAATCCTCCACACAACCCACCTTTCCCTCAAAAACATCCCCAACTTCGACTTGCTCGGAAAACTTTGACCACATGGCCTCCTTTTCAGAGAATATCAGCTTCTTACTCTCCTCGTTCGCTCCGATCACCTATTACAACCATAAAGATTTCAGATTAAGATCCCACTATATTTCAAAGTTCTTTGAGTTGTATAGTGTACAGTTAATTAGAAGGATTCATTACCTTCATAGCAAGAAGTGAACCAGTTAGACCTTTTGCAATCTCTTGGGGTGTCTTATTTGGTTCTATATAGAAACAAGATACAGGTTATGCGGATGAAATTTACATAACCAAATAGCACGAATGTAAATTAGAGTAAAATCTGTGCCGATTATTTGTAATTAATTCTAGCATTAGGTTCCATGGAACAAGAACAGCTCGGCTCTTCGAATTTGAACGCAAAAATTAGTACTAAACTTGTCCAATAGCAGAAAGTTTAGAAGAAAAAAAAGATTGTTGTTTGGCTTAAGAAAATCAATAGAAATGCAAAAGGACAGCAAAAAATAAAAATGATAAAGAGGAAGCAAAAAGAAAACTGTTAAGAACAGAACATCAATGGCATAAAATGTTGAACATTTGAAAGCAATATTATTTACAGACAAGGGTAAAAAGAAAAAAGAAAAAAAAACCTTGATGGGTCAAACATAAATTCAAAATTCGTCCTACGTGATATTTTTTTTAATCACGGAGTAAGTTGATCAATAGAGATAATTAAACGAAAAAGGTTTAGACCGACATGAGTGTGAATAAGAAAAGAGATCCGAATTAATTTCATTTGTTTTCTTGTGGATATACCTTCACAAAAATGCGAAGGGCTCAACTGTGGGAACGGAAGAAACCCGACGAGGGAACGGAAACGGACGAGCAATCCTCCTCCATTATTTCCGATAATCCTTCCCTCATAGACGAGCCCACCTTCATTGTACCTTTTTGCTTCTTTCCAATCAGCAGAGCTCTACTTCTTAGCAGAAACAAAGTATTAGGTCAACAAACATAATTACATCTCTTAATCTAATACTATACGTGAAAATGAAAGCAATTCGGGAACCTTATAACTTCTTTGATAACAATAAAACCAGTCCAATCTATATACAAATTGGAAACGTTTTACAGCCCGGAGTGTTGTTTTTTTAGGCGATTTACAGATTGAAATTCCTTGGGAACTAATTAGGTTACGTATGGAACCCTGATTTTACGGTTGGAAATGAAAATTCTGAGGAAAATTATGACCTTATATGTGCAATTTTTTTTTTTTTTTTAGATTGTCAGATTCCACTGTTTTTCCAAGGAAGATAAAATCACAATTATCAGTTTACACTTTCCCTCAAAATTTCCTGAATCCAAAAACAAGTGCATTCTCATTTTCTGGCTATCAAACATACACTTATCTCTACACAGTCTCTATTGTTAGGACCCCAAAAAAAAAAACCATTAAATTTCCAAATTCTTTTACACGTACAAGGTTGTGTGAGGACTTTGGTCAAATAGTTGATAGGCAAACACGCAGACTCACCCGAGCTTGGCGAGCGAGGTCGATCGAGTTAGGCGAATCCTGGAGGAGGATTTCTGACTTGGCGAGCTCGCCGGTGGAGCAGAGGGGAATTCTCCGGCGGAGTGAGGTGCGGAACGGGATCGGCGACGGAGAGAGAGCCGGCGAATCTCCGGCGGAGGAGAAGAAGAGCTGAGAGAGGAGTGAGAGGCTCGGTGGCGAAGCGGATGTGAATATTGGCATTGTTTTTGTGGAAGATTACAAAGAGCGAGGGACTGGAAAAAGGAAGGAAAAAAAAAATTATGGATAACGAAACACACAGATAATAGTGTGTGACTGAGAGAGAGAGAGAGAGAGAGAGAGAAGTGACGTGAGTCAGAGAGCGTGTTATATCTTAGCCCACAAGTCTCTCTCTCTCTCTCTCACTGCATGCGTGCCAAGCCATGCATATATGTCGCTTTCCCTCGGTCAAAAGTCAATGTATGTAAAATCATGTAATCATGTGTTTTAATGTAATCTGGAGTTTATACATTTTAATTATATTAAAAAATATATAATTAACCTTCTATCGTTTTTTTTTCCTTCTATTTTATTTTTTAATTAATTTTTGTATTTACATGTTGCTTTAATTTTAACATCTATTAACTTCTTCTGTTAAAATTTCAAGCTTTGAAAAATCTAGAGTACGCTCGGCACTATATATTCAAAAGGGAAAATGTTTCTATTTGTTTTAAAAAAAAAAAAAAAAAAGAAATTAAGATTTTCAAAAATGTCAAATTTATATCTTTAATTTAATAAAGATGAAAAACATATATTTTAAAATATATAGTTGATTCGTATATTTATTTTTATATTTTTGTTCCGTTCGAGAAATATTTGTTTTTAATTTTTTTTGTTGACTCTGTCATATTTTCAAAAATTCGATTTAACCATAATTTATTTAAAATTTTATTTTAATAAAATAAAAATTATTCTCTCTCCTCTCTCTCTCTATACATCTAAAATTTGGAGCTTAGATCAAAATTGGAGCTTTGACCATGTACACACACAAGGGTTGAGCTTGAGGTTGCCATCATACCGCTAACTATCCTAGGGATGAACCGCTAACCTGTTGATGCAGTGAGAGGTGGTGGAAAGGATAAATAACCACAGCAGTTGATTCGCGCATGAATATCAGTCAATGATTCTTCCTAGAATATGTTGATTCAATAGATCACGAATACCAGATTAAGAGCATTTTGAACTCATTGATTCACAAAAAATATCGAAAATAAGGATTTTTTTTAGAGAATTCTCTTTCTTTGTCATTAATCAAAATCTTCTTTGGAACAAATACGGAAATAGTAGGTTACAAATATTTATAGTACTATGAATTTTAGTTACAACCTCAAAACGGAAACAAATAAAGGGAAATAAATCCATAATAAAATATGAGAATTAAACAACATTAAAGCTAAATATTTGAAATTAAAGGAAACTGTTGAAAATAGTAAAGTATCAATTCGAGACCTTAAATGATGAAATTCAACCAAATTCTTGAGACTTCAATGCATAACATTGAGACTTTTTTATTGTGCAGTTTTCGACTTTTTGTTATCCCAAGCTGCTATAAATTTCAGACCTTTTTGACACGCATAACCTCCGTTGTCGGAGCTGAAGAGAGATTTAACGGAGTTGGGTCAAGATTCGGCTTTGGTAGAGTGATGGTTAATTTCTCGAAGAGGGAAGAGGTGACGGTGGTGGGAGGGAGGGAGAGTCTTCTTTCATGTTAATGTCGGAGTTGCTTCCATTGTTGTCATCGTCATCATTTCTTGGTGGACGAGAGTTTCCCAAAATGGAGAAACAAAAAGGGAAACATTGAACGGGGTTAGTATTACTTAGCCACAATGGGGGTTATGATTTTTATTTTTCTCTTCTTTCGACCTTATTATTAATTTTTTATGAACGCTGTCTTCAAAAAAAAAAAAAATACTCAAAAACAACATTAATATTCAATGCATGTAAGAGATATATATCTTAACAACATTAATACTCTAAACGAGTTTGTGCTTGCTCTTTTGGTTTTATGTGATGGATTCTTTAACATTTCGATAAAAAAAAAAAGGCTATATATCAACTAAATGATGATTAAATTGAAATGAAAATGAGAGAGATGAGATTATTTTAAAATAGCCTATTTAAATTAATTAATCTGGGTAAGTTAATTAATTTATTTCGCTCTGATAGAACAATTTTCTGAAGTGGATTAAATTATTAATAGTTAATTAATTTACTTCGGTATGATGAGTTATTTTCTTATTAAAATAAAACTTTTGACTATTTTTAAAAAGAGAGTAAGTTATTGGATTATAAGTGTCCCAAAAATAAAAATAAAAACTGATGCAGCGTTTCAGTCAAATGAATAAATTGACCAGGCAACGAAACAGAAAAGAGTAAAAGCTTTTATTGAAAAATATGGCACAGAAAGTGCTTCGAATGTTTGAGTTCTCTTCATCTATATTTATCCAAAAGAAGGTCTTTGACAGTTTGACAGAGCAGTGATTTATACAATGTGTGACAGTCACCTATTGCCTGCTTCCAGTCTCGGCCAAGCTTCTTTGACTCCGAGCGGCCAGCATTTTCGAGTCCTGCCATGAATTAACCGAAAAAAAGCATAAAATATGTGTTGAAAGCTTAATATCAAATAAAAAATAATTCTGACATGACAACACTATTTGTTAAGATATTTCCCCCAAGCTAGGTAGTTATTTTTTGGGTTTTAAGCAAGTAGCTAGTCCATGAATTATCACAAGTGAGATTTTGGTCTCTAAACTAATTTTATGAGCAAAATGGTCTTCAGATTATTATTCTTATAGCATTCTAGTCCTTAAAGTATATCTTAGTACGTAAATTTTGTAAACAGTTCTGCAGTTTTTACGTTGGATTTCAAGTTTGACGACCATTTTGCTCATAAAATTGGTTTTAGGTACTGAAATGGAACGCGCATATTAGTTCATGGTTCATCTGTTAAAAAAAAATTAAACTTAAAAGGTAGTTGTGATGATCAAATTTATAGCATTCAAGTCCTTGAAGAATATCACGTTCATATTTGTTTTTTTTTTTCTTTTTATGTAAATGATTAGAACGCAACAAAATCTATGTTTGAGGACCATTTTGCTCATATTAGTTAAAAAAAAAAAAATAAAAAAAAAAAAAATAAAAAACTTGGAAGGAAAGACACTTGTAAGAATGACCAAAAAGAAATTACCTGTACAATTGCCTGGGCACAGAACTTGCCCGACAAAACAGCGCCTTCCATGGAAGCTAAATACTTTTGTTTCGTATAATCGCCCGCCAAATAGAAACCCTCGATCGGAGACCTTTGTAACGGACGGCAAGGCTCACACCCAGGAACAGTCTTATAAACAGACCTGAAAACGAATACGAACGCTTAGTAACCCGTATCTACAAAATCCTATATACATTGTGATTCGCGTTATAAAGATAGCAAATTTTGGCAAGCAAACCTCGGTGTCTTTACGACATGGTACTTCAGAATCTTTGCCTTGCTCTGATCCGCCGCTATTTCATTGGGAAAGAGCTTTTCGAGTTCTTGCATAGTAGCATCGATGATATCTGAGTCGCTTCGCGAAATCCATTCTTCTGCGGGTGCAAAAACCAGCTCGAGCATCGACTTGTTCGGATCATAATACTCCTGAAATGCGTTATTTAATGCAACGATCCTGATAAATTACAGATACAAGAGAGTGTCGATAATTTTACGGTTGTAATTACCTTGCACGTCACTGACATGTCAGCGTAGACACTTAGTAGAGGACTCCTGCTCGGGGAAATTCAAGTTCAACACACAAATAGAGAATTAGAGTTGAATACAAATCCAATCATATGTTAGAATAGAAGGAAAAAAAAAAAAAAAAATTCCATGGGCGTCCCATTTTAGCGAATATTCCCAAACATTTGTGAAAAGGGTTAGTCTAACCTGCTGAAAAGTAAATGATCGTATGTGTTCTTCAATTTTCGGTCAAACCTGCAATGACGATGAAAGTTATAAGCACGAGCAAAAATATTCGTATGAATAAGCATTTACATACAGTAACTACGATCACATTCTGTTTCGCAGCAGAAGAATAAAATACAAATCACTAACCATATGTGAACATTGATAACCGGAACTCCGACCAATTTATCCAATTTCTTGAAATATTGCATCTCTTTCCAATTGTCGGGCAATAATTTCTTCAAGATATCAACTGTACAGAAAGATGGCATGTGACAATCAGAGAGAGAGAGAGAGAGAGAATATAACTAAAAAAAAATTATGATTAGACAAGCAGACCTGGGGTGGCAAAAACATACACGTCTCCTTCGATCTCGTTTCCGTTACTCAGCAAGAATTTCTTCACGGTTCCGTCGTCGTTTAGCTCAATCTTCTGAATACGCGAATTGAGTTCAACTTCGCCGCCTCGTGACCTGATATGCTCAACTACGGGCAAGCACAGTCTCTCCGGAGGAGCACCGTCCAAGAACGCCATCTTTGAACCATGCTTTTCCTGTTCTTGATACAATATATAAATATATATATTTACTTCTCGGCTAATTTCTTTATAAGGGAAAATTGGAAGACTTCCAAGTGAGTGTATTCAAATGTGAGGACTAAACTAGTGAAAACCAGAATCGGTCGATAAGAAATGCAGCTTTACCCTCCCTAATTCACACTTCCCAAATTCAAGTTAATTAAACAAAAAAAAATTGTTGTAATACTGACAAAAGATATCATGAATTGATTCCAAAAGGGATGGTTGAAACATATAGTAATAACAAACTGATACATACTTACATGGTTGGGATTTTTCATTAGGGAATAAGGCTTTAAACAATGAATTAGGGTTTTGAATCTTGCCATTCGTATTTTTTTTTTAATCAAGCCTTTTTGTTATTACGAATTTATGTTAATGAATTAAAGTTATACCTCAGTTACTATTCCATATTTATCTCATTTTTTTTAAATATAAGTGATTTTGATTTTATTTTAAATAAAATCGTAAACAACAGGCGGCAAACTTAAATGACACTCTAAACACTTAAGGAAAAGTTAAACAAATCTGTAAACAGTATTCACAGAATAAGAATGAGGTAGCTAGGGTAAAGTCCACTAGAATTTACTATGTAAAAAAAATAGGTTTAAGGTTTTTGGGACCAATCCACCAAGTTGTAAACCTCAGTCTATATAAGAGACCTTAAGTCAACGCGACGAATAGACTCCTCCGATCAAATAACTTAAATCTCTCTTAAGAAAAATGAAAAGAGATTAGGTCCGGTAAAGCTTTGCGTTCTTAAGAATTCTTGTCAACGACTTCTATTACAAGATCCAAATCACGGCCATATAGCAATCCAGAAAAAGGTAAGGTGTACCTGTAGAAATCTGTTCAAGGCAATAAGTACACATTGCATTGAAAGCTCATCGGGATTGATGAAATTGAGAGCCTTTGACATAGCAATAAACACCTCCTCGGTCACACGCTCCGGCACGCCCTACCGCGCAACACACATAATCATCATACGTTGTCAACCCAAAAAGAAAGTGAACTAGAAATTGGGTTCAGTCAAAATTACATAAATTTGGATTTATTTACCTGCTGTTTCATCCAGTCTGTGACAGATAAACCATCCTGAGCTTCAACATAGGGCTGTCCGCCGAGCATGGCCGGCAACAGCCCAATCGCAAACTTCACCTTCTCTGGCCACGTCAGCATCTCGTTGTTCCTCAAGATAGCCCATATTCCTTAAAAAAAAAATCAACCCAACAGAAACGAAAGAAAAGTTCACTCTAAAAGAACAATAATAATAATGATAATAAAAAGGGAAAAATTATACAAAATACCCTTTGAAACTAATTGATCAGAAAAGTAGTCAAAGTTTCGAGCTTTCAACAAAATAACCAAAGTTACAATTAAAAAACATTTGACACTGATTAAATTTCTTTAAAAAAAATTAATCACATGTACATATTGGGAGCCTATTTCATTGATTTTAAACAAATCTTGGCAATTTTACAAATTCATTAATTTCAACAGGCTATTTAGCTATAACACGCTTTTGAAACAGAAGAATATTTGTCACAGCAAATTGAGTTTAGACCGGGGTTTGACTTTTTCTCACCGTTTAAGGGCGCTGGCAAAACGTCAGGAAAGTCAAACCGACTGAACTCGCCTGGCTTGCTGGGCATAGCGAATATCATGGAATGCTCTTTCCATTGAAGCCGGTCGTTGATTCCAAGCTCGCCAAACAAGTTTTGCAGGTTTGGATAAGCTCCAACTTCTCAACGCAAACAATATTAAATGCACAAAACATCAAACAAACGGTCTAACATGTTTGGTTTCGTAATGAAAAAAAAATAAAAAATTTACTTACAGAATATATGCAGACCAGTCTCGTACCAATCTCCGTCTTCGTCTTTCCACGCTGCCACCTATAGAGGAACACCAATGAATCAAAATACTTTCACTTACTAATTAAACAAGTTTAAAAAATAATCAACCAAGGATATTAAAAAAGGAAAGTAAAAGAGTTCAAAAACCTTTCCACCTAAAACATCTCTCGCTTCCAAAAGCACAGGCTTATGTCCTGCGTCGGCCAAATACTTGGCAGTTGACAAACCAGCCAGGCCTAGAGAACCAAATACGGAATTTAATCATTCATAATTCATACTCAAACACAGGTCCATTGTGCTCATATACATAGTAACGAACATGGGTTTCTTTTTTTTTACCTGCACCGGCGATTACGACCTTCAAAGGCTTAAAGGGACGAGTAGAGTAACGGAAAGTTGCAGATAAAGCCGCGGCTTCCAAGTAGTTCACTGTGTTGTCAAGCTCTGGTCTTGGATAGTCCACGCAAACAACCTTTTTTATTTATTTAATAAACAAACTCGGTTAAACATTTCGAAGTGGACCGAAAAAAGTGAAAAAACTGTATTCAGAGACTTTTCAAACCTTCAGAGGAGAGACTCCCTTGTGGCTTCTCGTTCCGACGATGGCTTTCGGGCAGGGAATTCTTGACCGTCGAGCTACGAATTCGCTGCCGCCAGAGGCCAAAGAGTCCGACTTTCGCGTACCCATTTGGGCGGAGCATCCTGAGGCGGAGCCGAAGCTGGCGGCGGAGACGCAACCCCACTGAGACATATCGTCGAACACTTTCCGGCACTATCTTCGAGTTCGTCTTTTTCGATCGATTCTCTTCTTCTTTCTTCTGAATTTTATTAATTATTTGAATGAGAAAGAAGAAGACTGGGTTGGGAAGAGCGAGTGCGTTGGGAAGAAAATTAATATAAAGAGTGAAGAAGAAGAAGAAGAAGAAGAAGAGTTGGGAATGAGAGAGTGTGTTGGGAATTAAGAAAAATAGGATGAAGGGTCGTGGTTTGAGGATATTCTGTGTGGACTGGACACTGTTGGAACTCTCATTTTTTAGAACCCAAACCCAAAGAGTGCGAGAGAGAGAGAGAGGGATAAACTATATATTATTAAATTAAACGACTGTGACTGTCCTGAATTTATTTATATTATTTAATTAACGGGTGCATAATCTATATACATTTTCTTTTTAAAGATTTAATCAGATTGAAGCACTTGGTTGGTGGTTCAAAACAACCTGAAAATGAATTTAAAAAGGAAATGAATTCTAGTGTTAATTTTCGATGACTTTGATAAGGTGGTTCATATAGGAAATGCAAACATGAGGGGGAGAGCACTATCTTATCTTAAATGAGAAATTTGTATTTGATTTTTTTTTTTCAAATAAGAAGTTGATTTAATGTAAATATATTAGGAATCACGTAAACAAGCATACATATAAATTTGTTAATAGTGATAAATATTGGATTATAGCCACGTGTGGCCGATGATCCGGAATGGTATTCTTCGTTGATTCGTCTAACTCGTGGATGGCCCAACATCTCTTACGGAAATAGCGAGAGAATCATGTCGCCACCAACAACGCATCCTTTATGGCCGCCAAGTTAAACACTTTTTTGAACCCAACCTTCGACCTTATTCTAGCGAAATGAGGAAATGAAATCTCAATAGAGAAATTTGACGTCCTAGACTTAATAAGTGGGTCATGAACAATAAAAGACTCAATATTTTCACTCTATCAAAAAAATAGACTTTTGTCACTTATTGAGATAAAAAAAATACTCTTATAAATTTAAAAATACTCTTATAAATTAAAAAAAATTACTTGCATCAACAATTATGTCATACTCATGTTTGTGGTTGGACATGTTCCGTCAAGTTGGTACACAAGTTGAAAATATTTTTGAGATTGAAATATTTATTAATGACGTGGTTCCTAGTATAGCCTAATTGGCTTCAAAATGAAGGTCGTGTGTTCAATCTCCACTAGTAGCAAAGTTGTTTTAAAAAAATATATTTTAATGACTAACGGTGTCAAAGTTAACCAAATTGCAAAAAATAATGTAAATTGAATTAAATGACGTGTTAATATACTATTGGGGGACAAAGAGGGTGACATACAAAGGAGACATATGATCCGGGTTCTTGTCTATAATCTATTTACATGCATTTTCTTTTTTTATTTAATTTAAAAAAATTTGTACGAAGTAGCCAATTCAAACTAAGTGTTTAATAACATAGCCAAAGTTTCATAAGCTAGTGCATTCTAGCCACTTATAGTGTAAAAATATTAATATACCTATAATGTTTGGGTGAACCCGTATTTTTCATGATTTTAAAATAATTAATATGTCCAAAATTTTAATCCACTATTCTTTTTAATGCACTTTTTATATATACCAAATAGTTTCAAAACTATTTCCATTGTCAAAACTAATTTTCAAAAAATTTAATCATCCTTTCAAATTTGTTATTTCATATTCAAAACACACAAACAAGTTACATGATTTCAGTCAATGTACATGATTTTGAAAAATTTAATCGTACATTCAAAATATTTAATCCCCATCTAAACAGGCATCAAAATGTTTGAAGTCTAATCATCTGAAACGAGAATGCAACAAAGTGCCAAAATATTTAATCTTCTTTTCAAACTTTTTAATCCGCTCTTCTAAGAAGTAGAAGAAGACGCCAGTGATGGTTGTGGTGATGACGATCGACGACAAAGCCACTTTTCGATCGTCAACCAAAGCCTTGCAAACAGCTCTTCTCGTCCTCGGATTCCACAGCCTCGCTCCCGTCGAAATACACTCGCTTCGTCATCGAATCGCCTCCCGCCGTATAATCACACACGTGTAGCTCTCCGACGACTCGTAGACCTCGCCTCCGCCGTCGGAATCATCGTCGCCGTCCAAATACAGTCCGCCTTAAAATCAGCCACGACTCTAATGGAAGAAACGATCGAGACCGGACTCGACCTAGATGAGACCGAGAAGCTTACTCCATTGTCGTGACGATCTCTAGATAGACCACGCTGCCACGAAAGTCCCTCGGAGGCGATGATGACGGCGATCGACGGAAATGACGACGACAATCGAACAACGATGACGATTGGCGATTCTTTCAATATCAATGATTGCTTTTCTAGGGTTTTGTTTGTGGTCGATTGGATTGTTTGGGTAAACGAGTATTTTGTGTTTAAGGGTATTTTGGGGGGTTTTGTCAAATTTGAACTACTTTACTTCAACTTTTGAAAGTTGGACTATCCTGTCAAGCCAAAATTTAAATATGGCTATATAGTCACATCGCCCTTTAATTAATCATACTGAAGCGATCGGTGGATGGTTTTAAACTATTAAGCAAAAACTTGAAAATGAATTTAAAAAGAAAGGAATACCAGTGGTGTTATTTTTCGACGACTTCGATAATATACATATAGGAAATGCAAACATAAGTGGGAGAGAGCACTATCTTCCATCACATAATACTTTTCTCCGACGATGGTCTCATAGTTTCTATCGTGTCGACTTTTTAATTTGATTTACGAGGATGAAATATTTAATTTACTCACTAAAATTGTCAATCGTTAAAAAAAAAAAAATCGTACTATGGATATTGGTCTTTTTAATCCTTAGTTTTTCATAATATTAATTCCAAAGTTAGGTTGATATGCCCGTTTAATAAAAATTTTAAAAAAATTTGCGAAATAAAATAGTTTACTTGATAAAATGATTCATTATGAAGATGAAGCTAAGAAAAATAATCATGCTCGTTAACCCTTAGTTTCCCTTGCTTCCAACATTAGGTTGATATTTTGTAGTGCTTGTTTATAAATCCATAAAGATGGCATTCCCTAATCATCTCTACATTGAAACCAGGATCATCAACTTCTAAACAAAGAAACCCGTAAAATCATTTAAAAAAAAAAGGTTTGTCTCAAAAGTCTCGAAAACTCATTTTGGGGTCAACAGCTCCGCCGCGACGCCCTCTACCCCTACCCCGACCCCTACCTCTTCTCCCCCTCGAGCCCCTGAAGAAAGACTTCCCGTGCTTCATCTCCACGAGCGAGTGAAGAAGCTCGTCGCAGAGAATGCACCCCGAATACAACGTAGCCCCGTCCGCCAACGGCGTCGTCTTCTTGTTGAAGTCCACCTCCAAGACGGCGGAGTCGCAGTCGGGGCACTTTTCGCGGGTCGTCGAGATGCGGTGGGCCCCCTCGGGGAGGACGACGAGGCAGTTGCAGGCGTTGCAGACGAGGCGCCATTTCGGGGCGCTGACGGGGTCCAGGACGAGGGTCCCGCTGCACTCGGGGCAGCCGCACACGCCTTGGGTTATCACCGAGTGTTGGCACGTCGGGTGCGGGCACACCGAGCACGGCATTCCCGCTCCTTTTCCGGCTTTGCTTGACGAGCCGCCGAAGAGGTTTTTCACGCCTTCGAACGGCGGGCTGTTGTAGCAGTACGGGCAGAGAGGGAACGATCTGCTTTCGGGGCCGGGTATCGTGAAGAGTAATAGCTCGTAGTTGTCCAGCGGACAAGTAAGCTCCTTGTAAAGCTGGCCAAAAAAAAAAAAAATTAAAATCATAATTATAGCCAAGATTTTGGGTTTTAGCAAAATAGTCGTCGATTTAATTATCACTTAAAAAAAAATAAAAAAAATTGATAGGGTCAACATATTTTATTGACACCTCGTGCTTGCACATTTTTGTAAATTTTAGATAAACTTCGACTATTTTACATATCCATTAATTTCAATTGACTGTTAGTGGAAAAAAAAAAATTGCAATGCTATTTACTAGGAAGAAAAATAACCAAGATTTTAGCAAAATAGCCAAAGTTACATTGTCAAAAAAAAAAAAAAAATGGCACTGTCAATAAGATTTTTGACACCTGTATACAAGTAATTAACTGTAAACATATTGATCAGGTCAAAAAATTAATTGACACCTCGTTCTTGCGCATGTTTGTAAATTTTATCTATTTCACTCGTTTCAGAAAAACTTTTTGACTATTTTACGAATCTATTAATTTCAATTGGTTATTTAGCTATGATAACGAGAAGAACAAAAAAAAACTGTAGCGCGATTTACTTGGTGGTTTGGGGTTTTATAACACACATGCTTACCTTGATTGTTCCCTTTTGGGGGAGACAATAAACCTCCTCGCATGTGTTGCAGTACAATCGCGGGGGTTGACTAGATATGTGCTTCATGTACCGGAGGCATTTTCCACATTTACTGAGAGGTTTTCCGGAGTTAGCGACCGGAGAGAACTGGGCTTCGAATAGTGCATCCATGCCCTCAATCTGAACCATATAGGAAGCCGAATGAAGTGTTAAAGATTGGACCTTTGTCATTCAAAACAACGATGCAGCTGAGAAAAATAATACTAGGAAGGCAAATTAGGCCATCGATACATTTCACCCTTGGAGATTGGAATTGTGATTTTTGGCATATTACCCTTTTGTCTACCAAAGTTATCATACATAGGTAGAGATATTTTCATAACGCTCAAAAGAGATAATTTAACATGAACTCCCGTCCAGTCAATTATAATTCGCGACGACCTGGCAAGTCCTATTTGGGACTGTCTGTTCTTTCTTTATGAGAAGTATTACGACGTAAATCACAGCATAATACATTTACTACTGAAACTATAGCACCATGCTTTTTACATCTGTACCGCACTTAGTTAATCATCTTTATGCCTCTTTTCACCGGGGAAAAAAAAAAAATCTTATGCTTCTGCCTTCTGCTTTTTCATATATACTATTACTGTATGCTTTGTTTCGCATAAAAATCAGATGAGCCCCCTGAAGAAATTTGTATGATCAAATCCTGCTCTATGGTGGCTGTTAATCCCTTAAAAGGCAGACTAAGATAACTATACAACGTGTGAATCAAACCTCTTAACGTCGCTGCATATTTCATAAGAAGAGGAGCTCTGTGTTTGAGGAATGCACATACTTATTCGGGAAATGGGTAAAAGCATTCTAACCTGCTTTACAAAATAACTGAACTTTTGCTTGAATTGTAGTATAACATGCTGCACAACACGAGTGTGATCTGCTTCACCCTTGGCAACTAGAGTAATCTGCTGTTCGATGAAGCCACGGATGTCTGGTAAACAGAGATCTGGATCGATACATTGATAACCTCTTATTAAGGTTATACCAAGTGGGGTTGGGACCAGCTTTCTGCCAGCTTGTACCTGCAAATTGATTGTATAACTCATATTATTGAAAACTCTGCTTTGCACATGTTCACCTCCATTTGAGTAGATTCAGTGAGGTGAAAAAAAAGTGCTATAATTAGGGGATGAAAAAATTGAAAACCTTGACGAAATTGCGCTCGGAAATGTTGTTTATATGGACAGGTATTGATGCATCTGTGCCTATCCCGTGCTTTTCCATAAGGGATATCAGCTCACTCTCACTTAGATAATCTGGAGGCGTTGTGCTTCCCTGCAGATGATAGGTCACGAGAAATCAGAGGCAATGTATTGAGTATCGTTATTACGACTTTTTCATTTAGACTCCCCTGAATAAAAGGTTTGCTAACAAATATCAGAAACAAAAGTAACTATCCCAGAAAGAGAGAAATGGATTACTAGAATACAAGGAATCGACCAGACAAAATAGAAGATGAATTCACAAAGAGAAATGTAAGGAATTGAGCAATCGTCGTCTCATTTTTCATAATTATAGAATCCAGATGTTACCTCGTAGAGCTCGACTCTCAGAACTTCAATTTTCTCCCCCATTGCAAACTGGGGAAGATTTTTCTCGGTTATGTTCAACCACGGCATGATAGATGTAAATCCTTTTTCCCGTACGTGGATCCCTACACAATGGAATGATTCTCCTCCAATTTTGAAATCTACCTTTGTTCTGTAATAACAAAACCAGGTCAAAAGAGAAATTAATTATCGTAGTATATAATAAGGCGACAGCGTTAAACGAATGAAACACATAAATCAAGTGAAGATCTTCTGAATCCTAGTTACAGAGAAAATTTTAACAGCTTGGAATAAGTCAATCAATGTGCATTTGACATTTTTGCACAGCGAAGTATACATATGAAAACACCAAAGTACGGTTAAATCGACAGAAAGATAACAGCTCTCCCACTTTAAAAAGTCAAATAAATAAGATCAGTGCCCAACGTGGAACTAATTGAAGCTTCTAGGCTTTTGGAACGTCTCGAAAGGCTTCTCGGTTAAGTGGGTGACCCCAATCTGTCCAACTTAGATCTTCCGAACTTTCAGTTTGCTGATGCAATGTGAAGTCAAAAGTCCCAAAGAAGATTCTGGTTTTTTGTTGGACATTGCTACTTCGGAAGGTTAAAGTGAAAGACTTTGTTCAGGTAAGGAATCCACATGTAGTGTTGTGATGATTCACTTTAACTATGCCCACCGCACAAGGCACATGACGGGAATGTGATATTATCAGCATGTTATGGGAGAAGGGACCATGAGTGTTAGTAGTGAGCTATTTTACAATTTTTTTTTTTTTTTTAATTATTAGGATCAGATATGTAAAGGAAATAGCATCTCTGCTTTTTACCAATTTCAGGTAGCAATCGAGTTTTCTCTTCCAACGTTTTTTATATATATATTCTTTTCATTTTCTTCTAAAAACAGTATCTAAAGTAGGAAGAGGAACAATAAAATGTTGACAAAATGCCCTAGCTTTTTACCTCGTGTACTTGCAGTCGGGGGAGAGGGATCCGATAAAATGTTGACAAATGTACACATATATTCTCCAAGAATCATTGTCCAGCATAGCCTCGGTTGCAGAGAACATTGGTGTGATAGGTGGATGATCACCGACATCTGTTCCTTGTCGTGGTCTATGATAACCTTCAGCAAGCAGTCTCTGTGCATAATTCCCACATGTGGGATTATTGGCTAGTGCAGTAAGAGTTCCTTTGAAGTCAAACGAAGGAGGATAGGCAGTGCTCTCTGTACGTGGATAACTAGTGGAAACGAACAAGATTATTTGTCATATGTCAGATTCGTCAGAACTCATTGCGAAGAAGACGTAGTATAATGCTGTTAACAAGTAGGCAATTCTCAGTCACTAATTACAAGCCATACACATCGAACTTCCCAGAGTTTACAAGCTTTCTTTTCAT
This sequence comes from Urtica dioica subsp. dioica, assembly GCF_054948205.1. NCBI lineage: Eukaryota > Viridiplantae > Streptophyta > Magnoliopsida > Rosales > Urticaceae > Urtica > Urtica dioica. The sequence continues at coordinate 41,506,968 of NC_142761.1, forward strand.
TTTTTTTTTCCTTCAATGGAAGCGCTTATTAACCAGTTATTATCTAATAATATTAAATAGGCAATTTGAATGGCAAAGAATCTTGAGGATACCTGATGAAACCTCGAATATACAAGCGTTCAGCTACATGCATGGCTGTCTGGGGTCCAATGCCTAACGAACTTGAAGCAACCTGAATCACATTTTGTAAGACAAATAACAAACCAAAATACAAAATAAAAGACTATAATAGGTGTTTGTCCACCAAGTCTCCCAAAAGTTATGTTGGTGGGAAGTGGGCCACCCGTCGTATTTAAATCTCCCATTAGCATGTGGATTGGAATGGGCAAACTTGTGGATAATTTAATGGATCTGTCTAACACGTAAATTTTAAGCCCCAAAATCTATCAAGACATAGTCAAAATCATGTGATGACAAAATAATGTTATAGAGTGTGTTTATAGGGGCTTGAAACTTGAGATCTCCTGCTCTAATACCATGTCGATTTGCCAATTCTTGCAAAATCTTAAGATGCTGGTGTATAATCCTGGGAATTTATTTATGCAGTTTGTTATTTTAGTTATTTATCTTAACTGTTTATTTATTTTAAACTTCAGCTTAGGATACGTTTTTCTGTTAGTTTCGATCTCATAAATTTATGGAGTTTGTTTTCTTTCATCCTTATAATTGTATTGTTATATCCAATCTAATAATAGGCCTAAGACTTCAAGAATTTTGACAAGATGTTTTAAAAGTTTTCCATAATATGGTAAAGACGAATTTCTTAGAGGCATTTGATTTTCACTACGGACCAGATTTCAAATGTGTTCCGGTCAAACCTACCTAAGAGAAAAAACAGACTTCAAAAAATAAAACTTTAAACTAATACTTAGAAAGTTAGTCTACAATTTCACACTTCTTAATCATCATGTTTGATGGCAAAGATATGGGCTACTTCACTAATATCAATATTTTAATGATACTTGTAGCCAAACTAGTCACCATATCTTCTGTATAATCGGGGATGTTGGGGCTGATCCCATATCTTTTGTAGTTCCGAACAAGAAAAATCTTTACAATGTCAGCAAGAATAGGCAAGACAACGAAGACTGACCAAACCAATACGCCACTCATAATTCTTCCATTTTTTATATCTTAAATAAACTTCAAGAATAATCAATTAGGTCAACCTATTATCTTCATATATAGTGCAACAGTATTAATAATTTTTTTCTGACCTTCAGAAGATTCACGGTATTAAGACCAGGAGGACGACCTTTGACTTCTTGCTTTTCTGAGATATCAACCACTTCTACAATTCCATCCTCCATAACAAACTTTTGAAACATTGTAGTAACCTGCATAGAAGAAACATATACAAGCATGTTTTTAATGGAAAAAAAAAAAAAACAAAAACAAAAACAAAAAATAACTGGTAGCCAGCCTCACATCCAAGTCAAACAACTTCTGACGTTCCCATTCTAGTTGAATTTCATAGCCACTTTGCGAAATGTGCGTGTGTAACGTCCAAAACTTTTCAGGCTTAAAGGTGCTGATCTGCAAATACCGTTGTACACAAAACCCAAGAGTAGGAGTTTGACATGGTCCATAGCTGAAAAAAAAAAGTTGGATTGATGCAATAGTGAGCATGGCGTATCAAGGAACCAATCGAGAAAACTGAAAACGGACAAAAGTTTTATTGTTTCTACGAAAACATATATCATAATCTTCCTGAATGTGGTCTCCTAGAGCCTCCTCAACTACTACTACCAACACTAATCATAAACAAATCTGCATTTGATTCACACAAAATGACGAAAAGAATCTTAAAGGGGAAAGCGTAAAGGTCACAGGAAACTTACGAGATAACTCTGGAATCAAGGTTCCCATATTTCCCTTGAAAGTAACCAGTTTGAAATCGTGTAAATGCGACTCCAACTTTCAAATCTATTTCCTGTCGAGCATCAACTGCTAGTGCCTCATTTCTATTTGGCTCAACAAGATTATCCATTGCCCTCAAAATATCTTTCTCCGTAACGGCAGAAAACCGTGCACGATATACTCTCCTTCTTGGGTCGTTTACATCAAAACCAGTACACTCGATCACTACAGTAATAAATAGATCTTAGAGCTACGTATGCAAGCATTAATGGTGTTGTATCACTGTCACACACAGGTCTTGAAATACATATTAGATCTTAGAGCTACGTATTACATCAAAACCAGTACACTCGATCACTACAGTAATAAATAGATCTTAGAGCTACGTATGCAAGCATTAATGGTGTTGTATCACTGTCACACACAGGTCTTGAAATACATATTAGAAGCCAGAGAACAAATCAAATAACCCTATAAGAGTTATCTAGCTTTGTGTTTCTATTAGCATTCTGCCACGAAGGATGTTAACTTCTCTGTTCTACGAAAACTCAACATTGTTGCTTAGTATACATTTGGTTTCATCAAGAGGAAACTCAATCAACACCCTCGACATGGTATGTGAGACACATATTCCTCTTGCTAAATAACAAAGAAAAAAAACCCAGAGAAAATCTACCTTCAAAACATATATTTTCTCCTTCGCGGTCGCAATCCAACCATAGAACCAAAGCACCAAAACCACGAGCTTCTTGATTTAAGTGCTTACGAATATGGGCCTGTTCCAAGATATGCACCAAATTTTAAACTAAAATTACAGCAGCCCAAGTACATCACCAAAACAAAAAAAAAAAAACAAAAATAACAAAAAAAAAATCGTAAGTAGAGAGATTAAAATAATTGTGTTCTGAGACCAAAACCATCAACAAGGATAACACAGAATGCCAGATCTAAACAAGAATGTAAAGCTGATGATCCACGGACATCTCTGGTAAAGTAAAGTTACAAATCAAGAAATTCATTCTATCAGTTACCATATATGAAATAAGTTATAACTAAGCATGTAGGTTACTAGTTCCATGTCTGTCAGAAAGACATTTTTTTTTTAAAAGAAACAACGGGACTTTATTAATACTTTAAAACGGCATAGCCGAGTACCAATACAAGGAGTTCAAAACTGGGAAACATAAACCCGAAAAGAACGAAAATTACAGAGCACTGGGCCAATCCCTTGCCAAATCGGTCAAAGAAAAAGACTTAAACTCAGAGCAGGAAGAAAAAAGCCACAAAGCAATACAATGATTCAGAGAGTCAATTAAGCTATGGACATTAGATACAGGATATAAGATTGTCTAGCTTCTTTTGTTATTTTAAGAAAAATAAAAATAAATCATGAAGGACAATAAAATTTAAGAAAAAAATAATATATATAGATAAGAAAAACTGTAACAACTAATAGCAGAATACCTTAGGATTTGACTCATTCTTAATAATTGGAGCTTCAAAAAGATCCATCGGATCAGTTGACCAGTCTTGATGTGATTGTGGAAAATCTACACTAGATTCACAAAGGAAAGATATTGTGACTGAAAACATTACATTGTTTTAGTTGTAAGGCAAGCAACAAAGAAACCCACATCACATGAAACAGATACATCATACATGAATAGGAACTGTTTCCATATTAAAAATGCAAAACCATGTTTATATAACAAAGACGAGCAGAGTAATAAGCAATTACCCTAGTCCACTAACAAAGATAGTCGATGTGTGGACGAACACTGCCCCTTAGGCATAAGAATAACTATGACAGATACAAATGGCACAAATTAAAATTGAGTGAACTTAGTGAGAAGCAAAGACCTGAAAACATGCCCAATTACTGATGTAACTTTATATTGTGCCTGGGATCCAAGGAAATTCGCATCAAATTCGTGGACATCTGTACTACCCCTCCTTGTATACATCTGTAGAATAGGCCTTGAATCATATATGTAATTTGTATAACGTACAATTAAATAATAACGACTTTAAAGATATATAGCAGATGACAAAGAAGCATGCCATATCTGAAACGGACACTTACAATATTCTCTATGGGAAGACTTTTGCTCTTCTAAAGAACTTCGGGCAAAATAATTGGCACAGACTACAAAATTGTTTCGTGTTTTACTTATTCATTACAAGGTGTTTCGTAAAGTTTTATTAGAACATGGGCTTTCTTAAGTTCAAATAACTAAATCCTACATGACAAACTTCAAACAAGGAACAAATATGATGCGTGTTGTTCCGCGATCAAAAATAAATTCCTTATTACCCGTGAAAGTCAAAGACCTCTAGAAAAATCAGATATGACGGCGATGACGACCGCGTCAGCATCAAATAACTAATGAAAATGAATTATGTTGGTAGATTTTAACATATTGTAAATGATCTTTAATTTTAATTAAGCATTTCTTTTACATATGAGGCTTACGCGTCTCTTCGTTAACGAAAATCGTCTCGATTCCCTTTTACAAAACCTCCACATTTTTATATCACGATTTCCAAACCGTTACAGTTTTGACAGGTTCCAAAAAGTTTCGAAACAAACTCTCAACCCTAGAAACACCATTAGACAGCCATTCACAACTTCTAAAGTATATCTAACAGTTCTTGTATACACGTGGAAATTTGCCCACAAAAAAAACTATTAGGATAAACATAAATCATCAGCCATAAAGCTCAAATGTCGAAAGAGTATCAGTAACGAATAAGATAGATCTTTCACCAATTTCCAACATCTTTGAACATTATTTCCATACAGCACATAGGTTATTCTCTTGCCTTGAATATACAATCAATGAACTTTGATCAGGTCAATTTTCATTTCTCAAAAAAACACTTCCTAGGCATCCAAACAGAGCTTCAACGCAAGTATATGAGAGAGAGAGAGAGAGAGAGTACTTGGCCGCGAGAGAGAGCGGTGGCGATGGAAAGAGCGATGCTGGGCTTCTCAGCGACCTGAGATAGGAATGGAAGAGAAATCGATCATCAAAAAACTGTTAGAAAACGCAACAACAACAAAAAAAAAACAGCTATTAACTGTTTGGGTGAAATACCATCAGGACTTTCGGAGGAGCCATGGACACAAGAGAGAGCTTTTTACAAAAACAAAATTTGTATCTGCGATTTTTTTTTTTAAATGGAATGACGAGAGGCTTTTTAGCAGTGACTAGTACTGAACTGAGAGCGGAAATGAGGGCGTTCGAATGAATCTCTGTAAATTGCAACATTAGATCCCTATTCTTTTTCATGAATATCATATAGGGTCCCTATTATACTTAGTCTTTCTCTTCGCTCCCGACAATGTTCTTTTATTATGTGATTGTAGATGTACTCTATTCGGTTTGGATTTTGGTAAAAATTTCAAACCAAATCGACCTAGTAACTGAAGTTTGATTTTGGGTCTTCTTACAACTCACAATGTAAATATGTTTTATCCTAATTTAGTTATATAAGTTCTTTAAAAAAAGGTTACAAAAGTTGATTAAACTAATTGATTACATTTTTTTGAACGGGTCTGTACCAGCATATTTGTAAAAGATGTGCGCTATGATAAGTTGCAATGAGCTCCATTGGAAAATATGTGATGAGTTGCTATGCATTGTGATGATTCGCAATATTTGTTTTGCAATAATTTGCGCTGAGCGGCGATTTTTTAGATTAGTTGTGAGAAATTTGCAATATGACCTGTATAATTTCTCTAACTTTTTCAAAATATTGATTTTATTTTACGATGATCGATGGCTGTAGCAAAGCGAAACCGGTCCAAAGTATTGTCGACATTAAAATTATGAAAATCTCGAAGGACGTAAAATACTTTAATTTGTTAGACAAATTGTAGAACATACTTGTGGTTCTTGTTTGACCTATGAAAATGAGGCATATGTGCATCATGCCCTTGTTTCTAAAGATGTTGATGTGGCTTGTTTCATAAACAAAATGTTTGTCAACAAAGGATTTTGTTTTGTGTGACTCGCGTTCTGAAAAACATAATGGCTCTTTTATTTATATGCCCAAATACAAACAATATACAGTTCATATTCCATATCTCATATTTGTTTCATAAACATAAGAATCTGGCTCGTTATAGTGGCTACGCGAACCACGATCTCATTGTCAAACATCATAGCGATGAGTAATTCAGAAATGATTATGACTATGTACATGATAAAATATTAAAATTAGGTTTGTGTACTTATATATCGTCGACGTCTAACCTATTGCCACCTTCGATGTCAACATCAATGTCACCAATAAGAATTAAAACAATCACCGCGGCAGCGTAAATTTAAAATTTAGAGTTGCGATTTGATCATTATCTTTTATGTGAATGATATCATAGTTGCAGGATGAGATTTCGATGGAGGCAAACAGTTCCTTAAGTCTCGATTCAAGCTCATACTTAGGCTCACTGAAATTTTTTCCGGGATTAGAAATAACACAATCTAAGGCAGGAAGCACAAAAACAAAAAACATGACTTTACATAGAGTCATATGATACATCAGAAGTGTAGCTATGCAACATTAATCATGAAACTTAGCCAAGGCGGACGTTGAATTTTTAACTAAATAGAGTGTTTGAAGTCTGACAAAAATGAAAAATGAAAAATGAAAAACGAAAAACACATATATTTCAATTAAATTTTTAAGGAATTTTGACACCCTTATTATAAAACTTGCAACTTGTGTAATATCTATCAATTATCGCTATTTATTTTTTAATAATCTCTCAACCGACAATTGGATCAAATCCTTCATTATTGAACAAATATGTACACACATACAAAACAAAAATCAAACACTTACGCCATTACAAAAATAATAAAACCTGACAAAAACTGCCTCTCCCAATAAACAAATAAGTGCTGATCAGAAGAGAAATTATTATTGAAAAATTACAAAAAGAAAATCGAAAAGTCTTATTACGCTTGATCATTAATTAATCTCCCTCAGCAAATATTTATATGATAAATTAATATTATTTTGATTGGAAGTCACTTCTTCGATGTTTTCCAATGGACAACATTTTCGTATTTTTAAGGAATAAATTAATAGATAACTTCAACGCTCAAAAACAGGACTAATTAAATACAGAACTTAACATCGTAAACTGTGCCGTTGACGAATGGATGACAGACACGTGTCTATCACAAGTCTAATAAAGTTAGTAGAGAAAGTTGAAGAAGGTGCATATGAATGTGTGCATCAATGATTGAAGGTCACGTTAGGAGAGCTTCCTTCATGCGCTACTATTACCATTTTGCATGGAAAAGTGTATGTATATATATATATATATATATATATATATATATACATATATTTATACATATGTGCGTATATATATAATGCACTTCTTTAATTATGCATATGTACGTGTATATATTAATGCCGACATGCAGATTAGCAGAGGCATCTTTGAATATTCAAGCTCGCACAAACAAAAACAAAGATATTCTCATATAGTTTTAATTTTATTATTATTATTATTATATATATATATATAGAGAGAGAGAGAGAGAGAGAGAGAGAGAGTTAAATTGGGATCAAAATGGCGGGCGGTGGAAAATGTTACTGTTATTTTTTAGCATATGAAATATTGGTTATAATTAGGTGGATATCATCAGCTTTGTGATTGCCAAACAGTAATAATACGTTAATATTCATGCACCATAAAAAGTGCAGGTTCAAACTTGTGTGAATCACAATTCAGGACATAGTTTCTGTATCACCGAATCATCTTAGAAATCCAACGAGACCGAATACAAATCTCAACTATAATTTTTTTCCGTCATTATCGAAGTACGATGACCGTTGGAATACATGCAACGACTTCATGGACATCGTCAATGAATCAATTATAAAATTTGAGTTGAGTACACACAAAGATCTGTAATATAATCTAAGACAGAAAAAACATTAACCAAAAAGATGGCAAATTTAGTCAATATGTAGAAACTTAGGGAGAAATGATTTTTTACTTGTTGTATTAATATGAGAGGTGAGACCCTTTATTTATACATGAAGGAAATGAATAAATAAATACATTTGTACATTGAAAATTTAAAGACAATTTAGAAAATATACAAATGCATGGAAAAGAGAAAAGTGCAACTTTCAAAGAGGTGCCTTGGGACTCATGAACTTTCTACACTCCCTCTCGAGCTCGATGATAAATGTTGAGCAAATCGAGTTAGATAGAAGTTCAATGAAGATTGCTCGATGGAGAGGTTTGGTGAGGATGTCGGCTACTTGATGTCGAGTTGGAACATATACAATGAAGATAGTCTTAGCCTCAATCTTCTCTTTGATAAAGTGGTGATCAATTTTGATATGTTTGTTTCAGTCGTGCTAGACTGGATTCTTTACGATACTCAATGCGGCTTGATTATCACATATAACATCTTGATAGGGCCGTCAAGCTTGATTTTGAGATCATCCATTATTCTTCTTATTCATATATCTTCACAAACTCCACTTGCGAGAGATCGTAGTTCGGCTTCTGCTCTACTCCGAGCTACTACGGATTGCTTCTTATTTCGCCAAATTATGAGGTTACCCTAAACAAAGGTACATATACCCGATGTGGATCTCCGATCTTGCACCGAACCCGCCCAATCTGCATATGTAAAAACTTTTACATCGCGACTATGATGCTTCTTGAAGCAAAGACCGGCGGTACCTGGAGCATATTTGAGATATTGAAGAATTCTCATTATCGTTTCCAATGGAGATTGGATGGGTTGTTCATGAACCTGTTGACTAAGCTTACTGAGAAACTTATGTAAGGTCAGGTATGAATGAGGTAAATGAGCTTCCCATTGAGTTGTTGATATCTTCCTTTGTCAGCGGCGGCTTCAGGAGTTCGAGATGAGAGCTTGATGTTCGGATCCATATGAGTTTCAGTCGATTTGTACCCAAATATGCATGTTTCTTTGAGAAGATCAAGCTTATATTTTCTTTGAGAGACAGTGATACCTTTTTCAGATCGAGCTACTTCCATATCGAGAAAGATTTTAGGTTTCCGAGGTCCTAGACATCAAACTCCGACAAAAAAATCCATTTCAGCCTTGTAATTTCCTCGAGATCATCTCTGGTGATGACAATGTCATTAACATATACACTAAGAATGGTATGTTTTCCTCGAGGTTAAGAGGTGAAAGCTTTTAGAACAATGTATGGTCTGTCTGACTCTGCAAGTACCGGAAATTCTTGAAGACGCGAGCAAACTTCTCAAACCACGCTCGCGGTGACTGCTTGAGCCCGTATAGTGATTTCTTGAGCTTGCAAACTTTGTTGGAAAGTTGGTTGTTGTTAAAGCCCGGAGGAATTTCCATATACACTTCTTCTTCTAGCTCACTATTGAGGAACACATTCTTCACATCGAGCTGGAATAAGGACCACTCTAGGTTGGAAGCTAAGGAGAACAAAACTCGTAAGGTGTTGAATGTTGCCATTGGAGAAAATGTCTCTTGATAATCAACTTCATAAGCCTTAGTATATCCTTTGGCTACTAGCCGAGCCTTCAGCATTTCCACAATTCTGTCGGCATTGTGTTTTATGGTGAACAACCATCTGCATCCAACTGTTCGCTTCCGCAGTGGCAACTCGGTGATTTTCCAAGTGTCATTTTGTTCTAGAGCTCGAATTTCATCATGGGTGGCAGCTCGCCAACCTGGGATTTGAAGAGTTTCTTGGACTGAACTTGGAATCTTTTATTCGTCTATTTTGGACACATAGGCTTGATAGCTTGAGGATAGGTTTCTATAATACACATAATCTTCAATCTTATATGGACCACATGAACGAGCAAGTTTCCTCAAGGCAATTGGTAAGTCTGATAGAGAAGAACTATTATCTTGCTCAGTGATTTCAGTGTCCATAGTTGGGGAATGATCAACAATACGACTCTGTGCCTGACCTGGTGGAGTGTCCGAACTAGAGGGAAATGTAGCTCTAAGAGGTGAGTTTGGAGTTAGATCATAGATCGATGGACTGAGTTCAAAGGATGTGATGAGCTCGAAGATGTGTCTAAAGGAATAATTAGGATAGACAACCAAATTTGAGAGTCGCCTGATCTGTTCTCCCCTTGACTATCATAATTGAGAAAGTACGGGTTCAACTCATGGAATGTTACATCCTTAGAGATGATGAATTTTCTAAGGTTCATATCATAACACTTATATCTCTTTTGAGTGGATGAGTATCCGAGAAAGATGCATTTGGTGGATTTTGGGTCGAGTTTTCCCTGATTGTAGGAGTTAGCAAAGACAGAACAACCAAAGACCTTAGGAGCAATAGTAGAGATGAGTCATGTTTTGAAAAAAAAATTGTGAGTAAGATTTGAACTGTAGTTTTGAAGTGTAAGACACAGAAGGGCATATGATTAATAAGGTAGGTCGTTGTAAGAACGGCTTCTCCTCATAAGCGAGCTGAAACATTCGAGGTGAACATGATAGCTCGAGCAACTTCAATAAGGTGACGATTTTTACGCTTGGCTATCTCATTTTGTTGTGGAGTGTTTGCTTAAGAACTAGTATGAATGATTCCCTGGATTTGGAAGAACGACCCAAGTTCCAAGTTGAAGTAATCTCAGGGCATTATTGGTGTAAACTACTTGGATCAGAGTATTGAACTACGTTATAATCATTTTATGGAAGTTTTTAATGCAGTCTCTAGTTTCTGATTTCTGTTATATTAGGTAGACCCAACTAATTCGTGTGTGATCATCAACAAAAAGTAGAAATGATCAATGAGCTCTTGTAGCATTTTCAACTCTAGAGGGACATCATATATCACTATAAATCATGGTCAATGGTTGAGATGGAGTATATGGGTTGGCTGTATATGAGCTACGAGTATGTTTAGCAAATTCACACTTATTACACTGAATCGAAGAAACATCTTTATTGATAAAGATAGATGGAAATAACCGTTTGAGATCCAAGAAATTTGAATGTTCTAAGCGAAGGTGATTAATCATGATGAACAAACTTTAAATAGTTGGAGAAAAGGACATTTTGCATCGGTGATGGAGAAGATATGTTGTCTTGAGGGTGTAGAGTCATGCACGCAACTCCGTATTGCGAATCATTTTCCCCGAATCCTGGTGTGAAATACACAAGTATGAACATCAAATATAGTTCAACAACGAGAATCCTCATTAATCTTGTGGATAGCGAAGATGTTGCAGTGTAGTTGTGGGATGAAGAACACTCGTTCAAGCTTTATGATTTATGATACATGAACTTTTACTATACCAATTTTATCACACAATGTAAAATTGGTGAAGAGATGTCGATTACCAGTCATGTGATCAAACGCCCCGGAGTCAACAATCCATGATGAATCAGAGTTCGTATTGGCATGGAGAGCTTGGGATGTAGTACCCCGTTGAGAAATGTTTACGGAAGTATCACTGTCGAGCTGGACTTACTTGATGATTTTATGGAAGAGGGCGAGATGGTCATTGCTGAAGGTTGTTGTGGTCTTTGAGACAGGGGAGAACTGTTGTCAGAGATGGATCGAGCAATAAGGCTTTTATCATGACTTACGAGTGTAGATGGCTCAGAGATTGAGGTCGACGAGCTTCCTCCCAACATTATCTTTCTTTGACTTTCTTCATGTCTAATCGCAGAGAAGGCTTCGCGGATAGAGGGTAAAGGCTTCAAACTAAGAATCTTACCTCGAACTTCATCGAGTTCTGTATTGAGTCCAGATAATAGTTTGAAGACTCGTTTAGTCTCCAAAATCTTGCGGTAAAGCTTTAGTCGTCTGGACATGTCCACTGGAGCTCGTAGAGGTCAATTTTCTGCCAGAGATGCGTGAGTGAGCTGAAATACTGTGTGACCAACAATTCGCCTTGTCGTAGGTCGTGAAGAGTGCTTTTAGTCTCGATTAGCTCTGACGTGTCTTCCGAGCTAGAGAAGATTTCTCTTGCGGCCTTCCAAAAATTTCTGCAATGGTGGAGTAGAGAAGAAAATTTTTCCCGAGTTTGGGGTTCATCGAGTTTATAAGCCAGGACATCACCATGTTGTTCTCGGCCTTCCATCTTTTGTATATGGATCTTCACTCTTTGGAGCCTTCGCCACGCCGCTGAGGTAGTCCTCATTGCTTCGCCCGAAAATGCACATGAGTATAGATTGAGACCACTGAAGGTAGTTGTGGCCATTAAGTTTGTGACTTGTGACATTATAGGAGAACTGATCGAGGTTTGACTGAGTCGATGCGGGTGATGAGTTAAACAAGGTTGTACTGAGGGCAAATGAATTTTCGAATGTGTTGATGGTGTTTTTGGTTTAGGTTTTAATACCATGCAAAAACTTATACAGAAAAGATGATGAAATGACTTTCGTCTTAGGAAATGAATAAATAAATACATTTATACATTATAAATATAAAGACAATCTAGAAAATATATAAATACATTTCAAAATGATAGAACAACTTTCAAGAAGATGCCTCGGGACTCTTGAACTTTCTACAAAATATTTGATTATTTTTAATTTAGTCATCAACAATAAAATAATAAAAAAAAGACTATGATGCTTTTATAATTACCAACTGACATTTTTAAAGTAAATGAATAAAACAAGTGAAATTTGTTGTAACTAGCCAAGTTTGTCATTCTTATCGGGGGAATAGCCCAAGTTTCATTTTATTAAGCAAATAGCTCATATTTTCGGCTCAGACCATAATGCCCTTTGCAAATTCGCGAATTGGTTAATTTAATTAACCTACTGGAGTGAGTTAGGTTAATTAATTAACCTACTGGAGTGAGTTAGGTTAATTAATTAACTTATTGGTTGAATATTAGTTTAAGTTCTGATTTTTTTGTGAGTAAAGTTAATTTACTAAATGATTGAATTCGAAATTAGGTTAATTAATTGAATGCTTTGATTATCAATTGACTTAAGTTATGATTTTTGTAAATTTTTTGTGAATTTCAAATCATTCACGAATCAGTTAATTAATTAACCTAACTCACTCAAGTAGGTTAATTAATTAACCGATTCGCGAATTTGCAAAGGGCCTCTCCTCAATCCCCTCCATCGCCGCCGATTTCCTCTCCGCCGCCGATTCCTCTCCCCCCGCCGATTTTCGAGTCAATCTGAGCCTAAATTTTATAAGTGAGATCAAACACTTAGAAACCCTAAACGAAAACTCATTTTTTCAGTAGCCAAATAGGAATTACTTACAGCGAACAAATTCCCGGAGGAGAGAGAAGCGGAGAGGCGAGTAGTCCCAGCCCAAGCGGAGCCGAACCTCTGCGAGTGAGCTTTCGAGTTGGCTTCGAGTTCGTGAGGTCTTTAATGGCGGGTGAGAAGAAATGGCGTGAATTCACGGCCTGAAACTGTACGGATTCCGTGGCTGACAGGATCGACGGTGAGAATCGGGCTTCGAGCGCTGAAATCGACGGTGATGGTTGTGGAGACGAGGAAGAGGGAGGGTTGGGGAGGATTAGGGTGCAGATCGCGGCGGAGATGGAGTCGGCAAAGAGATCGGCGGCAGAGGTGTCGGAGGCGAGGAAGGCGGCGATATTGGAGCGGAGGAGAGCTTTGGAGAGGCTCAGCATCTCTTTGACGAGGGTAATTTGGGTAGTCAATTATTAATTGGGCTATTCTCTTAATTTATTCAAATTTGGGCTATTCTACTAATATTGATGGGCTGATTGGGCTAGTATGCTCATTCTCCCATAAAACAAACTGAACGAAAGAGATCACAATTAATCAATAATAAAACATTAAAAAATTATCTTTAAATCCTCTTCGATTATTTTTTTAAACATCCAAACAACTATAAAAATAAATATCATGAAGAAAACTCTTATTTAAAACCCCTTAAAAAAAATTCAAATTCCAAACACCATGGAAACAAAGTTCTCGAGATGTCCTCTTCGTTTTTTCTCACTAAAATTCATGTTCCAAACAAGGCTATTTCGTTTTTTTCCCATGACTTTCAGTCACCAAAAAGTCAAAAGTTAAAAATGTATTTAAAGTCATAATGCATAAAAATTACTATATCTTCTTTTTTAACATTGTAAGTTTTTCATTACAGAATAATTATACTGCCAAATCAATTTAATTAAGAAAAAATGAAAAAGAATAATATTTAAGTTTTAAAACGAAAGAGTCTCTCTTTTAATTTTTACAGTACTGGTCTCTCAAAAGATGCAGATAGTGCGATGTATACATTTTGTCTTTGACATAAACTTTGTATTGAGACTTTAACATCATTAAAACATTAACCTTGTTAAGGTATAGTGTAATGTACTTCTTTTAATTAGCAAGCTAAGAACTAAGACTTATTAGTCTGGAATACAAAACCTTGCACGTGAGATAACCTTTTTTTTTGGTGAAGGTGATAGTTCAATCGAAATGTAATGTCTTTCATGTTGAAGTTTGAGTATAAGCTATGCTTAATGTTCGATGTACAATTACATCTATGATATATTATACTAAGTTTGAATATGTTAATATGTGATGAATAAATACAAGATTACTCAAGCTTGGAGCACAAGGAAAATACTGAATATAAAAAAAAATGTTTTAGTAAATTAGCCACTAGAAACTAATAAAAATAGTCAAACTTAGTTTAAAAAAAAAATTGAAATTGCATGTAGAAATAAGACATTTACCCTAAATATATTGGTATAAATGTTGATGACTTAAAAACATAAAATCTAAACTATTTTGCTAGTTATATTTCATTCAGATAAAAACACACATAAACAAGTAGGTATGCTCTTTCATGTATATATATATATATATATATATATATATATATATATATATATATATATATATATACACACACAAAATTCGTACACAATATAAGATTAAACCGATTTTTACATGTATCTAAATTATTGTACTATCAATTCTTTACGATGAAATTTCAAACTGCTGTTCTATGAAGGAACAGGTCGGGTCGTGTAAGTGTAAGCAAAACATGAAAAATTATGGATGTTATATTGATGCCATCGTCCTTTGCTCTTTATTTTGTTGAAAAAAAATACAAGGTCTGAGAATTATGAATATCTCATATTAAATAGAATGAGAATTATGAATATCTCATATTAAATAGAATAAGATCAAATCAAATCAAGTAAGTACATATTTTATTTTGAGTAAACTAGGAAAATATAAATAGGGGACTTGGGGTATGAAAATCGTAAATTTACATCATAGTTCAACACTTGGAATTCAGCAGCAGCTCCCCTACCGTTGTGGATGTTTTTCCTCTCTTCCGGAGTTGAAAAACTCGTTCATACCACTCCCCAAAGAAAGAAATAATTATTTCGACACCTTGTTGGAATAATTAGTGGGTAAAGAGTTGGTCCACACATTGATCTCTATCTTTCCGGAGATTACATCTTGGAATATTACGGTATTGATCAGCCCGAGCAACTGAGGTGTCGACGATCCAAGAACGAGGAGCACCCGAGGAATCCGAGAGCAATGAGATCCAGAAAGCTAGGAACGTGAAGGATCTGTAGCTAACCCGAAAGGTATGTATAAATAAATCCTCTTATGGCATTGTATTGATTGTGCTTGCCTAAATATTATATATGCTATTATTGAACGATTTTGAGTATCCTGTTAATTATTGTTTACTTTAAAGATTAGTGATTGTTCACGTTTCTTCTATTCTGCATTTATAAACATATTGTAAGGTTAAGAGATTGGTTACCCGAAAAGAAGTATTGAAACGATCATTCATGTTCAATACATAGGAACCGTAATTAACCATTTAGGGAAATAATTTACCCACCAATTGATATTGGTGGGATTGTTCGTGTCTGATACCGACCTTAGTTCCCAACAACATATCCCCATAGAAAGTTCATCCTATGGCGATAAATAGCTCCTGATAATTGTTTGTGAGCGTTATGGTGAGTATTTTATCAAAATGAGCTAATATTAGGGATTTTGAGCGACATTGTCGCCGGTTGTATCTTCTTTGGTTAATTTTATGCGACAATGTCGGTGATATTTGATAGATTAGTATTATTATTGGTGAAATATTTTTTCCTCTAAGAATATTCATTGAGAACTTGGGCCTCGAGGCCCATGCCTGACGTGTTTTCCTTAGAGATGGTCTTCACTCGACCATTTCGAGTTTGTGTAGGCCCATCAAAGCTACAACCCACTTCAGATTATAAGAGGGGTCAGATAGAGTTATTCTCGCAAACAACAAAGCTCAGTCATCAAACTAATATTTAAATATACACGAAAGACTCATATTGAGTTCGACATAAATAGCTAGCGAAAAAAAGAGTGTTTCCGTGAAGATGTGTCCTTTGGGAAACGCAAAACTCAAAACCCTTTTTATGCTAGTTTAAATAGATCATTTTTAGTAAAAATCATTTTTTTTTCACCCGAGAAACAATGAACTATCGAGACGCAAAAAAAAAAAAAAAAAAAAAAAAAAAAAAATCCCTCGCGCTTCGACGCTCAACATTAATTTTAGTCATAACAGTTGCGAGGCCATGTAGTGAGGTTTAGAGTGAAAAAATGTGTTACTTTGAGTTGCCTTTTTGACAGTCTCGTGAGGGTCGAGACCGATTGGGTAGACCCGAAACGTCACTATCTCAAGAGAGTTCTCGATATTACGATGAAGACGAAGAACACTTTCGTTGGTCGCGAGAGGACCGTGAAAAATTGGGCCTAAATCAGAATAGCCATGATCTCCAAATAAGCCTTGGGAGAGACGATCGAAGTTTGTGGTGGTCTTGGTCTTCTCCTCATCGGAAAGTGGGTTTTTCGATCATTGTCACCTAAAGGATTTACAAGTGCGCAGTACGAGGGCGCGAATGGTTTACCCCTGACGCTCAATTAGTCTGGGGAGCTATTGTTATCCGAGAAGGGGCAGGGCCGGCCCGAGGCTTAAGTCACTTAGGCAACGGCCTAAAGCCCCAATTTTTTTTATGGAAAAAGGTCCAGAAAAATGCTTCAAATGTTTGAAAAAATAAGCCATTATATCTAATTTTTTTTAATATATGTTTAAAAAAGCCTAATTTTTTTTATTCTTGCTTAATGCCACATAATAGATTGGGCCGACCCAAAAAGGGCTCTCATCTATTAGCCTTGGCCCGAGGTCTAAAGGTATTGGAGCCGAGAACCCAATTTTCGGGCTCTTGAGTTTTATGGTCGTATTTTTGTGTCGTTTTTGTTCACTAAATGTCATTTTTAACTTTTGAAAACGACAACATAATATTATGCATTATTCATCTCAATGTCATTGTATAGTAATAAATTTACGCTCGTTAATTCTCGCGTACTATGTAAAAAAGCAATATCAGCTTTAAAGAAAGCATCTATCGAGCTATTGATGGCCTAACCTAGCATGCCACACATCAGAATTACAGATATTTGATGTATTAGCAGACAAACAGTGAGATACAGAAGAATTAGATGGTAAATGAGATGCAACAGTTGACACAAAAGCATTTTGATTTTGAGAGGCAGTCAGGATCAGGAGAACTTGCTGAAGGTGGTGCAATGTCAAGCTCGTAAAGTCCATTTTTCAGCAAGCCTTCAAGAAGCACAGTACGTGTCTCCTTATCCTTGACAAAACAGCAAGAATCATGAAACTCAACAATGACTCGATTATCTTTTGTGAATTGAGCAATACTAAGCAGGTTTTTGGCAATGTGTGGAACGTGGAGAATGTTTTTGAGTTGTAAAGCTCTGTTAGGCATTTCAGTTTTAATGATGGAATCGCCAATACTAGATATGTTAAGTTTAGAACCATTACCTACAACAAGCTTGCCCTTTCCTTTGTAGTCATTCTTGATCTGCAGATTGTTGAGGTTGGCGGTGACATGGTTGGTTGTGCCACTGTCCACATACCACGCCGCGTCTGCGCTTGCATCGATGTCATTGAGGTTGTGCTCACTTGCTTCGGCATCAGTTGTGAGGTAAGCCTGTGATTGCTGTGAGTCACCATTGCTGTTGTTGTTTGTGTTGGTCCTGCTTGTGTTGATGTTGTTTGCCTCTGCTCCGGTGAAGCTGACATCAAATCGCCGGTAACATTTGATGGCAATATGGCCGAGGCGTCCACAGAGCTGGCACAGAGGCCTGTTTCCAGAGTTTCCGCGTCCATTGGAGCGGCCACGACCTCTTCCTCTGCTCCGATTGCCGGAATTCTGACCACGTCCTCGATAAGCCACATTTGCAGAGAGTGAGTTGTTGATGTCGCCTCCGAGAGATGTGTTGAGTTGTTCAATTCGCATTTCTTGCGATTGAAGCATAAACTGAACATCTTGAAGCGTCAAATCGTCATGTCGTGAAGTCAAATTGACCACAACAGATTCGTATTCTTGACCTAATCCGCCAAGAATGTAGAGGATAAGCTCGTCATCTCCAAACGGTTGGCCAGCTGAGTGAAGAGAATCAGCAAGGCCTCGCATCTTCATGATGTATTCATCAATTGACATCGAACCTTTCTTGAGCGATTGCAATTGGAATCGAATTTGAAGAACACGTGCCTTAGAAGTGGTGGCGAAGAGACGATCGATCGTGAACCAAATCTCCGATGCATGAACGCAGTGAGTGAAATGTCCAAGCATGGATTCGGAAATTGAAGAGTAGAGCCAACTTACAACAAACTGATCAAATCGAAGCCATCGCAAGAACTCAGGATTGAGAGTCCTGACTGAAATTCCGTCAGATCCAGGGCGATCCACGAACTGAGGTGGTCGTGCGATTGTTCCGAGGAGGATGCCGTCGAGGCTGTGAGCTCTCACTGCCGGCAGAACTTGCGACCGCCATAGGTTGAAATTCCCTCGCTCAAGACGAAGGGACAGAGGATTGAGATGCGCTGGAAGGACTTGCGATTCTTGAAGCTCTGTCATCAGATTCTCCATTGCTGAGCTCGCCAAGCTTGATGGAAAAGCCATGAAGATCAGCGTAGAAGAGGATCGAAAAAAAATCTTGACCTAGATTGGCTCTGATACCATGAAGAAGTTCTTAGCTTGAGAGAGAGATGAGAATTTAGGCGATGAGTTTGTGTAACTGATTTTGGCTGAGTTCTCATTAACAAGAAACGATTATATACCAAAGGTTACACAGATGTTAAATTACAGTGCTAACAACTTTCCTTACTGACTCTAAGTTATACTAACATACACACAGGTGTAGGCTAACATCTATGTTATTCCAATACATTTTAATAAAAAAAAAATCTCTGGTTGGGATTTTATTTTTGTTTATAATATTATCTTTATTAGTCTACTCTTTTTTTTTTAACTATATTTTTGGTTTTCGTCAAATTTTTTTAATTAACTTGTAAATTGTCAAATTAGTTACCTAAATATTATATCCAATATTCAAGTATGAACACTCTAGTGATAAATAAATAAATAAAATAAAAAAGTGCTATACTTTACCTTTCCTTTTTGTTTGATAAGAACTGTATACTACTTGAAGAGGTTTTAAGTAAATCACCAAATTTTGATACTAAATAATGTGGTTCATCATGAGGTGTAAAAATTTAATTTAAACATATTGTAATATAAAAATGGTAGTTGATGATTCTTAATTACTATAATTATTTAACACGCTTGTGGCACACAAGTGAAAATTACAACTTAATTAATCTGGTGTCCCACTTTTCTCATCCTCTATGCATTAATCATTAGTAATTAACCCCACATCAAGAATGACAACAAACAGAGTTTACTGGTGTTTCTGTGCATCAGAAGAAATCAATCATCTACATGACCTAACCACATGATTTTTTTTTAAATACAGCACTGATATAAATTATAATTATATATATATATATATATATATATATATATATATATATAATATAAGTTAGCAGTATGATCCAAAAAAGACAATCCAAGAATGGCCAGCGAAACGAGGAGTTGCTAGAAAGACTTCAAAAAAAAAGGAAAATTTTATATTATAGACCGCGTAATTTACAAATATATTAGACCTGTTATTTAAAAAAAATGTTTAAAATTAGACTTTTATCATTTTTTTTTTCACAAAATCATATTTATATCGAAAAAAAACTAATATGCTTAAGTCATCAGAGAACCATCAATTTTTTTTTTGAAAATTAAAGCTTAAATATTATCGAGTCATTTTTGCCTAATAATGAGTCATAAATCCAATTTAAATATTTTGTAAATAAAAAATCTAATTTTAATATTTTGTTAAATATTAGATCTCCAATACACTATTTTTCCAACTCTTTGACAAATGTAGTTAAAAAAAACAGAGCTAACTCGTTCACCGTCTATTACGGAGAGTTATTATGCGAAATTCTGGTTTTCCTTCGTATTTCATTTTCATTTCATTTTAATCTACATTTTGTTGTGAGTTGTGTGACACAAGCAAATAATATTTCAAAAAAAAAAAAATACAGTAAAATGAAAATTAATTGATCAGATCAGAGCGTATTATAATATATATGAAGGTCAAACAGGGATTTCCATTTCTTTATCTTTCTTTTGCTTCCTCTCCACTTTCCTATTATAATCTCTCTCTCCTTACTTTCTCAACTCTCACTCTCTCTCTCTCATTTCCTTCTTCAAATCCTCATCTTTTTTCTCTCTCTCAAACAAACGAAAGAAACTCATCTCTCTCTCTCTCTATCTCCGAATTTACATCACCTCTGAATGAAACTGTGAGCTTCAACAATGGAAGCATTCAAGTACTGCATGGAAATCGAGTCCAACACCGACCTAAACTCAGCCTCATCGGACCAATTCTCCGACTGTTTCTTCAGGCAGAGCAACGCCGGCGAGAATTGGGAGAACCCAGGCCCGTTCGAGTCCGCTCTGAGCTCGATCGTCTCTTCCCCAGGCACGGCGACGAATTCCGGCGCCGGCGACGGGTTCGCGATCAGAGAGCTCATCGGCCGGCTCGGAAACATCTGCAACTCCGGCGGAGACAACAACAACAACAGCGCCAACAACTCCTGCTACGCCACGCCGCTGAACTCCCCGCCGAAGCTCAACCTCTCGATGCCTCCGCCGTTCGCCGGCGACCCAGGCTTCGCCGAGCGCGCCGCCAAGAACTCCCTCTTCGGCGGCGGAGGCCAATTCGCTCTGGCCGATCCCGAGCTGAGGCTCAAAGCCGCGGAGTTTGGAGACTCCAGAGAAGGCTCGTCGGTTTCGGATCAGATGATAATCCCGCCCGAGAATGCCTCAACCAGGAAGAGGAAATCCGCGCAGAGAAGCAAAGCCTCTGTTCCCAAACAGCCTGAAAAGGTACGATTCTCTCGTCCAAACACTCCACGATTCCCATTTTTCCTCTTTTCCAATTGCTGATAGGTTTTCGTGATCTCTTAATCAGGTTGCGACGGAGAACGAGGAAACGAAGAGGAGCAAAAGAGACGGAGATTCGCCGGAGGAGAAGAAGGAGATCGCAAAACCACCGGAGGCACCGAAGGACTACATTCACGTTAGGGCTCGGAGAGGCCAAGCCACGGACAGCCATAGTCTCGCTGAGAGGGTACGAACGGACAAAATTTCATAATCATACCCATTTATATATATATATATATATAATGATCTTATTCTCAAATCTGTTTTACTTCGGTGTTTTTGCAGGTGAGAAGAGAGAAAATCAGCGAGAGAATGAAGTTTTTGCAAGATCTTGTTCCTGGTTGCAATAAGGTATAATCACAATTTACATCACATATACAACTCTTAGGGTTTGTCTCAATTAAAAAAAAATGTCTTAATTTCTCATTGTTTATATATATAGGTAACTGGGAAAGCGGTTATGCTGGATGAGATCATAAACTATGTGCAGTCATTACAACGCCAAGTTGAGGTAATTAAGAAGAAGAAGAAGAAGAATAAATTTAATTTAGTTTTGAATTCGTTTGACTGAGTTAGTGTTTGCGATGTTTCAGTTTCTTTCAATGAAATTGGCGACTGTGAATCCTAGGACGGAATTCAACATGGAAGCTCTTCTATCAAAAGATGTAAGTTACTTTTCCAATTTTGAGAGAATCTTGAGACTGAAGATTTAAAAAGCCATACAGAAAAATTTATTATGTTTTCTTTTTTTCTTTTTTTTGGGGGGTTTAGATCTTCCAGTCTCGTGGATCTTTGCCACATGGCATTTACCCATTAGACGCTTCAGCTTTGCATTCATTCCCATTTGGGTATCAACATCAAAATCATCATCAATCTCAGCCATTGGCACAGCAACTACATAATGATCACACACAGACACAGTTCCAAGTCAACCCTCAAGCAGTGCATAGAACTCCGTCCATTCAATTGGCTGCCTCTGATGGATTCGCTGAATCAGCCCACCAGGTAAATATTTATATTAATTATTGGATTGTAATTTTTTTTTAATATTTACACGTTTCACATTCTCAAGGATGGTCTGTTATTCTTCAAAACATTGGTTCACAGGTTTCTACGTTTTTTGAGGATGATCTCCAAAGTGTGGTTCAGATGGGTTTTGGTCAGATTCAACAACAGAGCTTTCAAGGTAAATATAAAGCTCTTTTTATGTAAAGGTTTATTAGTTTTGAACGGTTCAGATCTAATCAATTTTTTTTTTATTATAACAAATGTGCAGGTTCAATGGCTTCAGGTCAAATGAAAGTTGAGCTATGATAATATACAATACAAGTCTCATTTTAACTCGATTGGATTTCATTCAGAGCCAATATCCAAGACAAAAAAAAAAAAAAATAATGGCCATTGTATATACACAGCGAATTCCAGTCTGAGTGAATCTCTTTAGACGGAGGAGTTTTTTCTCAAAAGAAAGAAGAAAGAAGAAAGAAGAAAGATGGGATGCTTATTTTTCCTTCAATTTTTTTAGCCAATTATTGATTCGGCCACTCATTCTTTGGCGGATTCTTCAGAGAATTCCTTCCTAAACAAAGTTAGAACTAAAAAAAAAAAGTTCAGAGAGATTCCATAACATTTAAGGTGTAACATGGAGAAGAAAATATTATTGCTTAAGAAGAGTCTGGAGGGAATTTTTTTTTCTTTCTTTCTTTCTTCTTTCGATGTGTAAACATTTTTTTTTTAATAATTATTATTACTATTATTATTATGATCCAAAACCCTTGTGTATGATGAACTTACTATTTAATAGCCAATCACAGATTACTATCATTATGCTAAACGCTTCATTAATATTCTTGCCCTTGATTTGCTAATCTAATACTACAGCAATGGACAATAGTACGTGTATGTCCTTGTCTTATTTCATTTCCTTTTATTTTTTGTTTCTGTTATTTTAGTGACTCGAATAGTACAATGAAAGTGACACCCTTTACTTAGAGTTAGAGTTGTTATCAAAGCTAAGCTGGAATAAAAAAAAAAGGAAAAAAAAAGCTAGTAGGACCCACAATAAGTTTGATGTTATATCTAATGTTAAATCGCGTAACTTGTGGTTTTTAACAGAAAATGTACTGGAAACCAGCTACTAAGTGGGGACAAAGTGACTCTCAAGTCCAATTGATGATTAAGAATGATTTGTGCTCTACCAAAAAGAAATCGAGTCTTGAGAGAGAAAAAAAAAATATGTAAAGAAAGAAAAAGAATGAGATTGATTTATTATTATTATTATTTTGGTTTTGTTTTGTTTAATGTCATTGAGCTGGAATCCAAAGTAATTTTACTGTACTGGGAAAATAACAGCAAAAGATTAGACTTTTTGGTGGCTATTATATTTCATTATATTCTAATCTTCATTATACAGATCTTTGGTAGTTGGAGAATTGGAAAATTTTGTTGACAATTTGAGAGAATCATCAAAAACCCAGGTTGGCAAAAAAAGGCAATTAAAGTTCTGACTTGGCTAAGGAATCAATTAGCTTTAATTTTTATTTTTTTAGTATTTATGATTATTTGCGAGGCCTAGTTTGTTGAAGAAAATCTTAATAGATGATGTACTGAAAGAATATAAGATGTTTGTTTGTGGTGTTTGAGCTTTTGAATTTGATAGATATCATATAACTTTTTGTAAGAGAAGAATAAAAGTGTTTCCATGAAAGTATTGTCAGGAAAATCCTTTTTCTAAACGAACATCAAAAGCTAACTCCGCCCATTTCCTTTTCTACGGTGAAAATGATTATTATTATTTATATAACAAATCTATAAAAAATCAACTTCTGGTAGAGATATGTGCATTTCCCTTCTAGAAGTGTGTTTTTATAAATGTTGAATGGACAACATTAAATATATATATTATATATATATATATATATATATATATATATATATATATATATATATTGATTTTTTAAGACTCAACAAGTGAACTTCCTAGGACCACATTTTTTCTGTAAAAAAAATAATAAAATCCAATTCTTGTAATAAAAGCACATAAATAAGTATTCTTTGTTATTATGATCAAATTCGTTTTAGCACTACTATTGTCAACTCTCTAAATTTAATTTGAACTAAAAGTGTTTTCGCAATCATGTTAATTGAAAGCAAAGTTGCTTCATTAGTCGATCACAATTCACAAATAAATGAACAAAAATAACATATATAACGCTATATACTCACATCAAATGAGGCTCACATGTCAGATGAAACTCACGCGTGTGAGTGTGCTGATCCGTCAACGCGTTGATAAATAACAATACTCATAAATAAATATATAATTAAATCAAGCACCTTCTCTCTCCTCTTCAAATTTTACCAAAAATGTTGTATATAATTCACAATTTTTTTTTTTTTTGCATGGAGCTCATACTTCATTCAGCTTATAATACCCATCTATTAAGAGGGTTATCTTATTTAATTGTGTGAAGTGACAATGTCATTTTTTTTTTTTTGGGGAGTAAAGTGACAATGCCAAATACCAAATCAATCTCCCACGTTGTCCCAAAGAGCATTCGGATTTAATTTGATTGAGGTGGTTCAGAACAACCCTTGTAGAGCATTAGTCATGTGCTAAATAAAGTTACAACGTCATTTTTGCTACGTCTACGTGGATGGGATTGAATTTCCTTCTATGTCCAATCATCAATTAGGTTTCTTCACTACGAAAAGAAAAGTTCTACTGATATGTATATAAACTTCGGAGAATTAACACAAATAATACCATTGCAATGTCCCTTACTAAATATAGCCCAAAATGAAAAATTTGACAAAAGTAGTACTTATGGTAGGTGAAAGAAATTAATTTTTCCCCAATTACCATCAACCCTACCATCTCCTCATTTACGTTTTTTTTCTTCTGAAAACCAAGTTTGGCCGATTATTTTTTCTTTTCTTCTCCCTCGTTTGGGTCTGAGCTGGAGAAGTTGACGAAGCTTGCTTGAGTTCTTCATCACTTGGGTCGCCGGAATCTTGCTCGTCGACGGTAAGTTTCCTACCCCCAACTCTATTCCCCAACTTCTCACGCTAAAAAAACTGAGACCCATTTTTTTTTCCTTCTTCTTCCTTACGCTCATTTGAAACCCATTTGAAACTCAACGTTTTTCTTCTTCTTCCTCGCCGGAATCTGCACACGTTGTCGCCATAATCTCTTCTTCTTCCTCTGAAACTCATAGTGGTTGTTCAATATTAAAGATCCAAGCTCATCTTCGTTCAAATCAAAGATCCAAAATTCTTCAAACAAATTTTGGTAAGTTCTTCCTATCTTTAACATACAAGAACATGTTTAATTGTTTTGATTCATGTTGAAATAGGTTCCATTGTGTTTGAGTGTGATTTGTTTGTCAAAATGGTGTTTTTTGTTGAATTCCCGATTTTTCCAGGGTGTCACGAAGTGAATCCAGTTCGTGACACTAGTGTCACGAACTGGAAATAAAAATTTTACCATGTTGTTGATGTTTTTTATTCTATTATTTCAGAATTAAATAACAGTTGATACAATCACGATGGAGTCGAGTGATTGCAGTTCGTCAACACGTCGGAAGCCGCGCGTTTCAGGAAATATAGGAGGTGGTACCGAGCGTCGACGACCTCCTCCTTCATGTTCGTGTGGTCTAAATGGAGTGGAACGAACTTCCTGGACTGCTGATAACCCTGGAAGACGATTCTATGGATGCCCCGAGTATAAGGTTTGAATATGTTTCTCGTTATCCTAGAAATCGTATACAAATCTTATAAATAAGGAGAATCGTGTTTGTAAATAAATATTCTATGGTTTATGGTTGTGACAGATAAAGAAATTCAATGGATGCGGGTTTTTAGAATGGATTGACCCACCTATGTGCCCAAGATCGATTCAAATCATTCCTGGGCTGCTAAGGAAGATAAATTAATTGGAAAACCATTTACCATCTTTTGTCGATGAAGACTTTAAACACGAAGAACCAACTGAAGCCAATGAATTTGAACAACTAATTGTATCTAAATTATTCAAGATTAAAATGCTGGTTGTTGTTGTTTTATTCATAGGTATTGTGTTATTGTTCAAATGAGTCGAAGATGTATTGAATGGTTTAAAAAATGAAATTACATTTGATTTGGTTTGACTTTTGTTGGACTCGCCTGTGTAATGTGATATTGGAATTGTGATATATCACCTCATGTGTTACGAAGTGATCTCAGTCCGTGATATTGAGTTTATTGTTAAGAATGGTTTATAAAACACAACTGTCACGAAATGAGGTCACTTTGTGACACATAAATTAATTTCGAAACAGTACATAAAATTCTAAACTAAGAAATTGATGTCAATATAATACATAAAGTTCTAAACACACATATATACAGTTATAAACACATACGTACAATCATAAACACATAATTTTAAGTAGCCTCAACATTGACATTTCCACGCGTGTGTAGTTTTAGCGCTCTGTGTCGGTATAATTCGGTGGTCATCTTCTGTCGATACATGAGCATGTTCTCCTGTTTGAAATCAGACAATGGAAGATCGTGCGCCAAATCTGTCACGGACAATGGTTGAGTTCGTGATCGATGTGTCACGAACTCGCTGACTCCGTGACAGATGTGTCACGAAGTCACCCACTTCGTGACAGAAATGTCACGAAATGGGTCAGTCCGTGACACATATGTCACGAAGTCAGCGAGCTCATGACACAACGGTCACGAACTCAACCAGTTCGTTACCAATATGTCACGAACCAGGATCCAAATGGGTTTGTAGACTACGTGATGATAAAACCTACCAAGATTCAATCGAACACACACAAACATGCAACAAACACAAAAACCTTACCGAGATTCAATGAAACACACACAATTATGCAAACAAACACAAATACTATAATTTCACACAGACTATTTCTTCCAGTCATAAATCATCACAGCAAATTTCTTCAATCTAGAATTTGATCTTTACCATCCTATTTTCATATCTACCCATTGTTTGGTTTCACTTCTCTTACGTTGTTCACACCTTTTCACAGAGACTATTTCATAATTTCTTCACTTCTCTCCACTTACCAAAGGAAATATCATCTCTTACCATTGTTCACGTTTTTTCAATATATATACAAAACCAGTTACTCACTAAGTCTACAAAAAAAAGCGCAACAATTGCAAAAAAAATATCAGTTACCCAGTAACATAACTACATTCATTATCACAATTATCATATAACAATAATCTACACAATCATCTTAAATAAATCAACCATAACAACAATCTCAATGGAAAAAAAGAAAACGAGACTGACCTTGAGAAACCCTAAATCGAGATCAGGCGAGAGAGAGCGAGAAACTGAGATCTTGGGTGAGCGAGAAATAGAGATCGTGGAGAGAGAGAAACACAGATCGGCCGGCCCACTTTTTGAGCTAGAAAGAAACATGGCCGAGAGAGAGAGAGATAGAGCGAGAAGAGGGACGATAGAGAGCGAGAAGAGGCGCGACATAGAGAGAGAGAGAGCACGAAGATGGGTAAGAGAGAGCGAGAATAGGGGCGAGAGATAAAGAGAGAGAGAGAGAGAGAGAGAGAGAGAGAGAAGAGGGGCGAGAGAGAGAAAGAGAGAGAGAGAGAGAGAGAGAGAGAGAGAGAGAGAGAGAGAGAGAGAGAGCAAAAAGATGGGTTTGATCTGGAAGAGGGGTTTGAGCGAATTGAAGAAGATGAAGAACCGTATAATAGTCTGAGTGTATTTAAGATAGTTAAGAGGGTATAATAGTCTTTACATAATAGGATAGGTATCATATGTGTCAATTTTTTCATTTTTGGCTATATTTGGTGAGTGACATTAGGATGGTATTATTAATGTCAATTTCCCATAAACTTTTCCAAGGTAATATATACAAAGTATTAGTTAATTTTGCGTTTTTTATATAGACTTCTCATCAAAATGGGATATTTCACAGAAGAAGATAAAATAATCAAAATAAATTTGTCGAGACATGATAAATCCTCTAGTCGTATCAGATCTAATCTAACATTATAGTCAAATGAAAGTTCACAGTATGCAAACTTAACATACATAGCACAAAACACTAAACACAAGATCTAACTTATTTTCGGTTCTTATCATTATTTGTTGATAGGTTCAAATTGTTGGAATAAATATGTGTTTATTGATATTAAAGAGAATTTAATGTTAATTTATTGGCTGATTTGTGGCAAATATTCGAGTGAGGTCCACTTTTTGAAATTGAAAAATTTGACCAAATTCTTATTTCTCGTTGCGAGAGATATAAGATCGGTTATTTATTTTCCAAATTGGAGATAAGATAAATGAGAAATTGATGCCGAAAGTGTGTTGAAAGACATCCAAAATTCTGAAGAAAAAAAATTTTGTTTGTGGTGTGGTTGATTTACAAGAGTCCCACATAGAATAAGAATGAACAAATGTTGTCAAAAAAAAAAAATTGGGTTCTCAAGGGTGACCTAATTTTGTAGAGGGGCAAGAGCTTAAGGGGAGAGCATGTTCTCATTCGGAGGAGAGGAAAAAAGAGAGTCAGGCCAATGGCTGAAAGATAGAAGCAAAACATACGAATATTCTTCCATTCTTTCCCCTATATTCTCTCGGTGTTGGTGGTAGTTTTCTGGCAACGTTCAAGTTCTCGGAGTTGAACACAGTTGTGCTTTGTTCAACTCGTACGTCGTTGTATCCTGGGAGGAGATTGCTCATGTTTTTCATCATTCGGTGGGAGAGCAATAACGATTTAAGAAAATTGTCGAACAAGCCTCGACGTGTTCTCATTTTCCCTTCCTCTATCGATTTCTTGGTTATATCGGTCGTTTATTTTATTTTTAGTTTATTTACTTTAATTTTTATTTTCATGTCTACGTATTATGTTATTAGTTTCTGATATTTATTTATTTATTATTATGTAATTTGTCAATTATTTTCTTGTTTATTATTAGCCATAAGAACATCGATCAAGAAAAATATCATTCTTTAACATACATACCATGAAGCTTACTTTGGGACATAGCTTTCATAACTATGCCTATGTTACTTTAGGTTTCTCCTACCCAGCGGTTTTTATATCTTCAACCACTAATTAATTTGGAGAGCTTCGTTGAATCAGGCTCAAAAATACCACCTAAACGAATGAACTTGAGAACTCAATCTTTGAAATTGACCATCCCAAAATGGAGTATAATGGAATGATATCTCAAAGTGAAATAACTAAAAGTGTATTGGGATGGTTGTTCAATTCATTTATGAAACAAGTTGAAAAGCTATTACTATATGCTAGATAAAAAAAATCAATAAAATAAAGCAAGTAGTAAATTGTAAATGATACATATAATTACTAATTTGATACGGTGATAAAAACACTTAATCTCGGAGCAATGCATGGTGTTAGAAAGAAATTCACTGTAACGAATAGAGGTACATGACTCAAACTCGTAGGCTTCCTCTCGAGAAACCGCATCTTCTATCTCCCGATGAACTATAATCTAAGCTCTTTTTGACATGACCCTTACCCAAAGATCATTCGATGGTCAAAATGCAAACACACATCATGATCAATCCTACCTATACATAGCACACATATACTGAACAACGATTTCACTCACAGTCGAAGAAGAACCATAATAATTAATTAATGAAGCTAAGGCCGGTCTATGACTAAGGATGTAACTCGATAAATAGGTAGGAATTTTAGGATCAATAAAAATATAAGACATGTTAAATAACCTAAATGAGTATTCCTAATATTATGTATGTAACACTTAGCTAAAATCCCTTGTTTTGTGGCTTGTGGTCTGAAATTTGCATGATTAAATGACTTGAAAGCCTTGATGGAAAAAAAGAAAACATGCTTCATTACATAGTTGGATTCCCATCGAACCAAAATGTTGTGATCACTGATGTGTGGCTCTACACATTGTATTTATCATCACCAATGAGATTTACTTCGATTGTTACTTCGACTCACATACACTGGTAGATGGTGTGAGCATTACACGGTTGGTGAAGAATTATTTTCTAACACTATTATTGATACGGTTTTTTAACTCAGTTATCCTTGTATTCATGTTCGAGTTATTGTCCACGGTTCTTCATACAAAAACTCGATTGTTATATACTTCTTAGTTCTTAGTGTGTCTATGGAGGAAATGGAAGTTGAAAACCAGAGATAATTAGATGAAATCCTAATATAGCATGGGTTTGGCTCTACTTTATAACTATGAGTCAAACTAAAAGGTTTTTCTTAATTTTTTTATGAGACTACTAGTGTCAACTATCCTCATACATGGCACTACACAATTTAGGGCAAGTTCACTGAGATTGACAAGGTGTAGGAATTCATGTGGTGCGAGTGTGGAGGAGATGAAAGTGTGCAACCATTAACCTCTCCGAATAGGAATAATTGCTACAAAAACATGCACTCATATATGGAAGAAAACTTTGATGTGTTGAAGTAAGTGGAATAGTCATCAACATACATATTCAATTATGTATCGTTTGGTTCATGATGTTTTATCGGTACCAATTCCCTGGAGTGAACTCTTAGCTAAGTCAATTTTATTCTCTGCGGACAGAATATAATTATCATTAAAGACGGTGTAGATTTTTGACGTTTGTAAACGATTGAGCTTTTGGTTAATGATCAATACAAGAATCGATAAAGAATTCAACTTATTTAAATGATGACTCTGGCGAGGAAGAATAAACATCATGATGAACTTAAAATTTATGAAAGATTAAACACTAGGAATTTTTTTTCATAAAAATTGATATTTTAGCGGGTTAGTCCTAACTCCTAAGCCGTGCTTATGCGGCACATCCTTAAATATTCTAAATTTTATAGTGGACGTGTTTAAAAAAATTATTCATGAAAGTTTTGGGCTAGAAATATAAAAATTAATAATTTTCAAAAGTTCAATAATACATATACCCTATGTTTTTAGTTGGTTTCGCCCATGGCCAAAACCGTTTTCCTAAGTTGAACTCGAGGATATCATTTTAAAAATAAAAAATAAAAATAAAAAGTCTCGACACTTCTATATTTACGTCATATAAAATAAAGTAGAGCCAGTCTATCAAGATAATCCTATTTGTAAGAAGATATTTTGTTGATTAATTGTCAAATGCAAAGATTTTAGTCCATTGATTATAGAATTATAATCATGCAGATACAATTCTCAAGCAGCCAATAAGATATAGATATATATATTTTTTAAAAAAAATACCATATATTTTCCTTTTTTCCAATTTGTTCTTACGTACTTGCGTGGATCTTCAATATCATATGGACAATGACTTTGATGTGAAAAATTCAATTAATGAGTCTCGTCGCTTTGTAGACAAATATACATGACTGATATGATACATCATTCTTTATAAGCACTCTCACACCTAGTAAGATCTCGAACTACTTTTTACTTTCATTTTCCTTAGCTGTATGCTTTGATTTAATCATATAGTTGAACATTTAAGTTTTTTGGTTTTTGGTTCTTATTTTTATATATTATCAATTAGAGTATCTTAAGCGCAAAGTACTGGCGATGGGCAACGTTAGTTGCTTAATGATTTGGGTATCGGTGCCACCGATGCCCACCTTTGGAAAAAAAAATTAAACAGTTAGACTTAGAAATGCCTATATAAATTATTAACTTCCAAAGAATTAAATAAACAATTAGAAAAACCTAAATAAACGATTAACTCCCAATATTTTAAATAAACAATTAATTCTCAAAAATTTAGTTTTACCCTACTTTCAATTCTTACATCAAATTAATTAAATGAATTTCAAAAATTAATTCTATTTACAACAAGTTCAATTTGTCCTCCATGTGTCTAATTTTTACATAAAAATAAATAAACCTGAAAAAATTAATGTTTTATCTATAACTAGTTTGTCAAAATATTTCTATTACATTCCGACATATAGGAATTAA
Organism: Urtica dioica subsp. dioica; assembly: GCF_054948205.1. NCBI lineage: Eukaryota > Viridiplantae > Streptophyta > Magnoliopsida > Rosales > Urticaceae > Urtica > Urtica dioica. The sequence goes on from NC_142761.1 coordinate 41,539,111, forward strand.
TCAATTATATAGAAACTAGTATCATAAAGACATGAATAAAATACTTACTCTTCTCGGGGTATTTTCCTTATAAGTAATTTTCAGGATACCTCTCGTACAATCTTCGAGGATCTTACCTTCGTACCTCCCTTGTATGGTGAGCAACTTAAACTTTGAATTAAAAATATTTATATGTAAATATTTTAGTATATGAATACATATGTAAAAATTAATAAATAAAGTGGGGCTATAGTGAGCGACTTTTAAAGTTGCTCACATTAGAGCATTTTTTTTTTTTGGGTTAAAAGTTGTCAATTAGCGGTGTGAAATAAAGATTGAATAAAATACGTTATTTTATATGATGTGTCAATATTGAGCAACTCATTTCATTGGAGTTGCTCTAAAGCTTAAATAGAAATATCCTTAGATAGACTGAAAGTTATCGCGAAAATAGTGTGCATAATTGTTTATATCCAAAATAGCTCGTGTGTCTAGTGAAATATCAATTTTACCCTCATTTGATCGTTTTATATACTCTTGCCATTGTTATCAGTTAGATTTTTGTATGCAGTCTCATAATTGTGTGTTAATGCACATTTAAAATATGTATAAAAACTTCAACAAATGTATACTAATGTTTTATTAAAGTATTCTAATGTTTTATAGATGTATATTGATTAATTAATGACTACTAAAGTATGTACCGATTGCATGTATATGTATTGAAGTTATATTAAAACTATATAATGTCTTGAAAATTGTATACTAAAAAGGCATTATCGTTCTAAAAATTTGAAAAACCAATATTTTTGACATGTTTTGAAATTTTGGAAAATAAACCTCTAAAAAATGTTAGTCTTGTAATTTTCTCCAATCGTTTTCAAGATTTTTTTTTTGTTTTTATTTATATATGTAGGTATAGTTAGCTGAAAAACTAGATAACACCAGTGTTTTCTTCTTTCCTATATAAAGTGATTGAACCATTAAATTTCTTCCTCTCTGTCCATTTAAATTCATTGAACCACTTAAGCAAAGGTAAAGAACAAGTCAAATAGTCTTTCCTAAATTTAGAAGTATTCTTATTCAATTTCACACTTGTATCAGTATTATGTTTGAGATTTTTTTTTTCCTTTTCTATTTTCAGTGGTCAAAACTCAAACCCTTAACTGTACACCAACTAGACTATCTATGTTAAATTAAATAACTTATTTTTGTGATTTTATTTCATGTATTCTCTTCTTCTTATAGAATAGCACAGTAATAATGTATTTGGTTGACTTAATGAAGTCTGTAATAATCATATGATTATAAAGAAAGAAGTGCTATTTTTACCAAGATTAGTGGATGATTACATGGTTAAAAGAAGCAAGAGAAAGAGGACTCAACTTGAAGATAATTCTTACCAAGTCTATAATACTTGCAACAAAATTGAGTGAGAGCCAAATTAATTTGGGCCTGCAAATAGTGAGTGACTAAGAGAGATCGATGGAATGTGTTTGGCATTTGTGGGGTTATATTTTATTATCATTGAGGAGGGTCCATTTACCAGGCTGTCATATTTTCTATCAAGGTCCACTTACAAAAGTAATAATAAATTTTTTTTAAAAAATATATGAATAAAAAACCACACTCTCACTTCATGTCTCTGTCTTTCAATTCAATAAGGCATTTGCTTTTACTCCGGTTGGTGTGGCATTTTTTGGTGTATGAGAGAGAGAGAGAGAGAACTATCATTTTGTTTCACCACACAAAGGTTAAAAAAGGAATAACTTTTACAATGCAGTCCTTGAGTATAGAAAAAGGAAAGATTCAATTGTTGTTTTAAGTAACAATCAAAGATGGAAATAGTTACTAAATTGCCTTTGCACTTTTTACCCGTAGGAAGAACAATCTCTCTCTCTCTCTCTCTCTCACTCTCTCTCTCTCTTCCCTCTAGGTGGAGACTTTTTCATTTTATCAATCTGAGAAAATTTGACACATGGGCTTACAAGTTCATAATAGTTTTCATTATCATGACTTAGTTTTCATGGTAAGAGAAAAATAAGAAACAAGGCATGTGAGGTAACTTGCGGCCTAATTAAAACAAGAGCGCCTCCAAAAAATATTAGAGATAAACACTTGATAAGACAATTACCAACTTATCATAAGCTAATAAAAAAAAAAAAAAGGTTAGAAACTCCTTTGGGATCTAGATAACAAAAAAAAATGGATAAGTCCGGGAAAAAAATGGTCCAAAAAGATGAAAAGGGAAAGACCAAAGTGTGAAAAACAAAAACATGTTAGATTTAGACTCGATTTTATTCCGAACCCATTCCCTTATCGTGGGCCAAATCTCATGGAGAGCCTCTTGTTCACGACTTTGTTTTCATATTTCCTTATAACACAATCCAATGGTTGAAAAAATCTGAGATGTCACTTTCAAACCCACATGCCTTTAAATTTGCATGGCTTCCTTGTTTCTCCTCTTACTCTCAAATATTAAAACCAAAAGCAACATCCGTTACATATATTATATATAAATATCACGTATATATACATATATATTTATTTCATATCTCTTCAAATAAAATACATTTTTCTTTCATGTTGGGCCATGAATGGTTGGGGTTTTTAGGCCTACCTGTTTCCTTCTATCCCAAGGCTAAATGAAAACTGCCCTTGGAATGAAAAATTGGTCTTTTGAAAGAAGGGATAGTTTAATTGTCAGAGAAGACAAAGCCACAAGCTTGGTGTTTTATGGTCTCCAAGAAAAAGATAAAGACTAACAAACTCTTCCAAGTGAAAAATCTTGTGGAGTGTCCGTTTTTGCCTCCCAATCAACAGAGAGCAATGGACACATATCTCTGATCCACTTGAAGATTGCTTCCTATCTTCTTGACACCCAAACCAAACAAATTAATGATCTGAGCTTCAACACACATATGAGAGAGATTATTTAATTCCCTTCACATTACAAAAAAATTTCCCTTGAGAGTTTGCTTTCTATTTCATTGTCTTTGGTCTACAAAAAATGTGGTCCACCATATCCACTTTTCATTCCAGCTCTTGAACACCAATTTTGATAATTTTCTTTCGGATGCACGAATGGACATCTTTTACTTTCATGTTTGTGCTGTGAATTTTGAGAACCAGCATATAGATTAACGAAAGAAAACGCAACCGTTCGTTCACTCAACGCTTGGGCAATAATAATATAAATTCGAGTACAAAGTGCAGTGAAAGTACTATAGAATCGGTCATTTTACAGACAATCTCGCAAAAACGAACCTACAACGAATAGTTGCCAACTAAGCTATATATAACATGAAACAACTACAAAGCTAAAGAGAAAAGCATACGTTGTTTCTGTCTCTATATAATTTTCTTACATGTTGCATCGATCATAACCGGTGAACCATCGTTCAGTGAGATTCGGCAACTCACAATCTTCACCGTTGGAGAATGGTTCGAATTCCTCTCTCCATTTCTGGTCACTCGAGTCGCGGGGTCCTCCTTCGTCGTATTTAGCCATGTCATCGTCGAAAGAAGCCGGTATTGCTTCTTTAGGTAAACGAGACTCGGCAAGAAGATCATTGAGAGTGCTGATCTCCTTTTCGTGCTTTTTCTTCAACTTATTAATCTGTTTGTAGGCTTTTTCAGTTTCACTCTTCGCCTCCATAGCTTGATTCTGCGCAAGTGCAACAAAAAAAAATTTCAGCGAGATTTAAAATTTATTTAAGGAGCATATTCAAACACAGAAAGCCAAATTACCCGAGAAAGTTCATTAAAAAAGCAATCCTTAGATGATTTCTTTCAGGTAAAAATTGTTTCGTACTGCACCACAAGTTGTGGACGCATTTAAAAGACTTTGCATGATCGTCAAAGACGATAATAAAAAGATTATCAGATGTAGCTACAGCTAATATATATTTCTAGTCTCCGTGACACTGAATGGCAAGGTAATGATACTCTAATCGCCCTTGATCAGCATCATTCCTAATATTAATAAAAGAAAAAATGTGTACTATGCTGCATCTGAGAATGTTTAGGTACACTAATTTATAAATTCATTAGACATTATCAGTTATAGAATTTTCCTGTCCGTAGCACAATCCTCTTTTATCAACCCGCTCTATTATAGTCCTTTTATCTTAATTTGTTTATAGAGCCAGAAAAAAATGAGGAGAAAAAAAAAAAAGAGGTAGTGCGAGCGTAGGGACTCACCTGCGCTAGAGCAACAGCCTCTTCAGCTTCTCTGAGTCGAATGAGCAGTTCACCCGCGGCCTGAACCGCTTCGGCGGTGTCCCTCAACTGGGATTGAAGGCCTTTGTTCTCGTCTCTCAGGTAACGCCTCTCTCTCTCCCTCTCCACCTTCAGAGCCGAAACTTCAGCCGCGAGAGCGTTTATGAACTTGGACTCGGCGCCACGAACCCCGGCTTTTGAAGCCGCTCTCTTCACATCTTGAATTCCTTCCTGTATCTTCCTATGCCTCGCAAGAAGTTGCATGTGCTTCTCTTCCAAGTCCGCGTATTGCTCGAGCATACGTGCCTGCCCTTGCATTGCCATCTGCATCGCTTCAGTCAGCTCTTCCGCGCACTTCTTCTCGATTTCGAGCTCTCGAGAAGTCTTTTTTGCCAACGACCGGCTAGCTTCGAGCTCGACCCTCAACTCCTCGGAAAGCGAAATCCACTTGCTCTCTTCCTCGGTCCAGCGCCTTCGTTCCTGTTCGAGTTGGTCTTCTGGGCCTGCGTTGTTATTCAACTCGGAGATTGTATCAAGAGGCGCTGCACTCGGGTTGTTTCTTCTCCGTGATGACGAGGACGAGTCCACGTAGTACTTAAGCTGGCTTCTCAAGTCCTGAATTTCTTCCAGAAGCACCTCTCTCTCCCCCATGTCACAAAAATTTCGTAAATTTTCCATCTCATCTTGAACTCTTTTGAGGTCAATGTTCGTCTTCAAAACTTCTGGATGGTTTTCATACTTTTCCTTCAACAGCTACAAAAAAAAAAAAGATGATGATAGGTTAAGGTACATGCTCGAAATTGAATAAATGTAAAGAAACATTAGGACGAGAAACAATACCTGGTGTTCATGCTTGAGAGAGACAAACTCTTCTTCCATAAAGTCCTCGGTGGGTAAAATACCATCCATGAGGCTTTCGAGGCGAAGAATCTTATCCTCCCTTGTCTGCGCGATGATGAAATTGCATTCTCTTTCGTGCTTGTATTGTTGGACCTGCAAAAATAGCAAGTGACAAGCCATATAGTCAACAGCCAGCATAAACAGAAAATCAGATTGTCCATACAGTGAACTTAAAAAAAAAAAACACACCAGACGATTCAGCTGAACTATCTCGGAAGCCTGCTTGGCACAAAAATCTTCGAGAGCCATTTCTCTCCTGATAGCTCCAGCCAAGACCTTTTGCACTGCCTGCTCAAAAATGAAGAGGAAGAATGAACGCTTAAGACACTGTTTATGAGAAAATCAGCCAAAGAACTCGATGTCATTAAACAACTTACCTTGGGAACGTGCTTCAACTTTTCAGCAGAGTCTAATTCATCAACAGGCACAAGCTGCATATTCGAATTTTCTTTGCCGTCATTTTCTGCCTCCGCCTGAATTCTACTCTTGCAAGTGGCACACAGAAACTCTGCTGAGTCCGATGGCCGATCATCGTTGCTGGTTTGCACGCCAACATCAACTTTGGTCACTGGCAAAAAGACCCTTGAATCCGCAGGTTTGTACGAAAACCTAAACGCCGACGACCTCCTAAAAGCCGAACTCTTGCGGTGACCATCGATAATTTCGAGACCGTGTCGGATGCTCGCTGCCAACTGTTCAGTTGGTGCAAGAATACTCTTACTGGTAGATATCGCCTTGGAAGAACCGCGACCCATGGATTTCGCCAGAGAGTTACGAATCGCCTCCTGGATTACTTCATTGTCCCTAGGATCCTTCTGTGAGGCAGTTAGCATAGAGGACGTTCTCAAGCTTTTCCTGCTGCTAGTTGTCCTTGGTGAAAGACTTGGAGTGGGAGACTTGAGAACTGGTGATATATTGGATGTATCTACAGTAAGACTAATTGAGCTCTTTGGAGAGCCACTAAGTTGGTCTTGGTTTTTTTGTATTCCCACCAACTCTTCACTAACGGACTTGGTTTGTGGGCATGGTGTGGAGTCATCTTCCATTTCCTCTACATCAACAACCTTGTCAGTTTCTTCGGGAATATCAACACATTTCAGGACACTAACATCAGTATCTCCTAATTTTCCTCCAGCAGTTTCGCCACCATCAACCACCATGACATCTTGCTCTGAAATCTCTTCTTCCATCTTGACATCTGTGTCCTCAGATTCATGTTCTTTCGTACATTCTGCTCCAGTTGTACAATTTCGAGAAGCATTTGACAGCCTTATTTCAGAGTCCACAAGCTGCAAATCTTGTGATTTGCTACCGGCTTTTACATCGCTATCCACCCTTGCAGCTGATTGCTTCTCCACTTGCAAGCAAAGATCTTCAACAGCTTCCTCATCAATCTCCATCTCCTCATCGCTGTCATCATCAATGCGAGGTAATGCCATTGGACGATTGAGGCTTGACTTTAGTAGATGCAAACTTCTGCGAATCCATGCTGCTGAGTGGACTCCATTAGCTTCAACTGGATTCATCCCATTTGCTTTAACCCGGTGCAGTTCATCCTGTAAATACACCAAATCAGGTTCATTACTCCATTGACTCTGTTCATAACATATTAACAGCGACAAATGTCATCGAACAAGAATTTACCCGTAGCTGTCGTATTACTTCACGCAAGTGATTTACATCATCCTCCATAACTTCATTGACAACTGCCTTGTTCTTGATTGCCTTGGCGCGCTGTGCAAATCTCAACGTACTGAAAGTTTCACTTTTACAGCTGCAAAAGGGGCAGAACGTTAATTAATGGTGATTAAAAGAGAAGAAGAGGGACGAACACAGAAAGGAAAATCATCTTTTGCATCTTTACCTTTGTGTTGGGGATATAGCACAGACCATAGCTAGCTTAGCATTCCCACCAAGGGATTCCTGCAATAAGAAAGTCAATCTCGAATCTCTATAGGGAATATGCCTTTGCTTTCCTGATTGGGATATTTCAGCAAGAATATTTATCAAATTCCTGCACAAGTAAATGATTGCAATTAGCACAAGACATTTCCATTTATATGGTATAACGTTCTTTTGATCAAATTACAAGGTAGTTGAGATCGAATTGTATTACTAAACTTGAAACTCGCTTTCAAGCTAAACAGTAGTAGAAGAAATACTAAAAAAAAACACATTTAAATTAACAATTTGAGGTATGAAAATTCGGTTACCCAAGCTGCGAGAGAGAACGGTTTATATTTCCTGCCTCCTTTAAGCGCTCCCCTGCTGCCCCTGTTAACTTTTGTCTCTCTGACCCCGCTAAATCAACAAGGTTTATTCTGCTGGTTTTAAAGCTGCTCAAACCATCTGTACTCTGTAATATATAAAAGCTCATTTTCAGCTCTCCATCACAAAAAAATAATAACGCACGATGGATGAGGTGTTAGAAAATGTACACAAATACAGGTATTGCATGAAATATTCTAGTGGTCAATAAAGCAAAGGTCATTCAGATTTTCACCTTGCCCCGTGATTCAAGAACACAAGTGAAAACTGTGTGTGACCGCGAGCTCTCGGCATTGATGCTAGTTGCACCCGTCCTCCTGTTTGATAACCCCTGCAATAAGTTTGTATTTATCGAAATCAGGCACGCGAAAATGACTTGTTTAACAAATTATTGGACTGGACTAGACTTATGACGAACCATTCACCCACAAAAATGATGTGGAGACAATTTAAAATAGTTGATATAGGACAATCACATTGGTGACCATGGTGAAGTTTGATACAATCTACTCTTTGAGTTCAGTGTTACTAGAGATATTTTATGCATAAACAAGTTAACAAAATCATCTAGCTGATGAAAGAAAGCATAATAAACAGAATCGGACCTTTATTAACAGCTGCTTTACATCTTCCATTGTGCGAACACACTCCTCTGTGAGATTTTCAACGTAGATCCCTGATTTAACATCTTCTCTTATCTGAGAGAAAAAAAAAATTACAATTAACACCTGGTATATCCCCATTGACTTCAATTTTGTGGAAGATAGTAAAATAGTTTTTAATTTACCTGGAGATTTTTCTGGTTTGGATCAAATAAATCCGTAATTTGTTCATTATAAATCTGCATGAAAGAAAGCAAGTTAAAATGGATGCGTTATGAAGACTTATTCAAGCCAACAAACATGGAAACCATCAAGATAGATGGTCATTGCATCTACCTCAAGAAAGGAACAATGACACTGATACTTGAGTTGCCTATCAGCATTCTTGATTTGCTCCTGCAGAATTATGGTTCCGGTTACAGTGGGAAAAGAAAGTACTTTGCAAAACTTAAGATGCAAAAAAAAAAAAAAAATACGAAGACAGCAAAAATCACCTCGTTTATGCGAGCAAAGAGACGCTCAAAAACACGAGGTGTCAAGCCTTGTTGATCATTCGACATGTTATCACCCAACAATGCATTGGCTGGACCCCACATCGTATAAGTCTTTCCACTTCCCGTCTAATACCAATCAATTTCGAAACACATTAGGCTAAAAACAAACAATTTTTAAACTATATATATATGTATATATGTAAAAAAGAAACCAACATACTTGTCCATATGCAAAAACGGAGCTGTTGAAACCTGCCATACAATTTTCAACAAGAGGCGCTCCAACAAGTTGGAAAATGTCAACCTACAACACAAGGAATTAAATGTTCAGTCACGCAACTATGGATATTCATTTTTAAAAGTATTCAAGTCCAATAAGCTCTTGCCTGTGACGCCTCTGTATCGGCGACTGAGTCGAACGTGAAAGTTTGGCCGTTGATAGCCAAAGAGTCGGTAGAGAGTTTCTGAACAATTGTATCTTCTTCTTCCTTATCTGTCCGAGCTGGTCTCATTCGTACTACTACCTGAAAACATAACAAAAATATATATATATATTAAAATGTATAAAATAAATAAATAAAACGCTTCGACAAGCAACATGGAACTTTTTAAAATTGACAACTGAAAAGTCATAAATTTACATAATTTATGTTTCTCAAAATAAACCAGTATCTTTGATTTGATCGAAATTTAGTGGATTTCAGGGAAAGAAATGGTGTAATAAACCCTAAAATAGCAACATCCAGCAGAAACCCTAGAAGATCCGGTACCTGAACGCCGGACTCGGCATTTCCGACGACGGAGTTCTCCGGGACGGCCTCCATGGCGAGCTTCCTCTTGAGAGGATTCGACGACGGCGGCCGCGGCGGGAGCGGACTCCGGTACTTGGCCGGCGAGGGCTTCGCCATCGGTGCCGGCGATCCGTACGAGTTCGGATCCGAAGTCGGCGGAGCATTCTCCTTCGCGGCGGAGGGCTTTTGCTTTCTCGCCGGCCGCGGCACAGACGCCATGATCGGAGGGTCCGAGGTTTCCCTCAAGATCGCAGATCTTGGCTTCATTTTCTAGAGAGAGAGATAAGAGAGTGAGGGTTTTTGGAAAATGGAAGACAAAGGAGCGAGAGAGAAGGGAAGAGAGAAGAATGAGAAATGTAGCCGTTGAAGAGAAGAGGGGATTTGAATTTTTATGGGGGAAAAAAGGGGTTCTCTATGTAGGGTCTGCTTTTTCATTATTCGTTGTGACTTGTGACTTGTGAGTTTAAGATAGTCGTTGTTATTTATTTTATTTTTCATTATTCGTTTATCTTTTTGAGATAGAAAACAAAAAGAAAAGATAAATAAAGAAGGTCGTTTGTTTTTTAGTAATTATTAAAATTGGCGTTGGATCTGGAGCGTTTGCGTTGAGTTTTTTTTTTTTTTTTTTTTTCTTCATGCAACCAGTTTGTCTTGAAAATTGTGGGCTCCAATTAAATTTATTCCAAATCGTATGGATTTTATTGCCATAAATCGAATCTATATAATTTACCAATGTATGAGTTTTAATTAATGTATTTTATGTTTTCAATCAGAAGGAAACATACAAGTTATATTAAAGATTCCAAACGGATTAGCGCATTATCCTTTGTTTATTTTGAGATTATGAAACTTCATAGTAGACCTGCTATTAGGAAAATTTTGAAAAATATGCATGATAGTTAGCCAATTAGGACAAGACTCACTAAGTTCCAAAATCAGGAAAAGTGTGCATTTCAAAATGTAAACACAAAGAGATTCCCTAGTTAAATTAATTAACACATAAATACTGCTGTGTTGGAAAATGGCATCAATTAGTAGCAATTTTGATATTTTAGACCAAAATAAGTTAAATTATATTTTTGGACATTTCTACTAGTACCTGTAGACATATATATCTACAATTATTGTTATGTATAGACTTATAAATTTATAGTTCATGATAACTGCATACTTTCATGTCTACAGTTACTAATAGAAGTGTCCAAAAATATAATTTGGATTATATTGGTCTAAAATATCAAAATTGCTACTATTTGTAGCCATTTTTCCAAATATGTTTGTGATATTTTGTAATGAGCATTTGAACAAACAATACGGGATGAGTTCGAATTTGCTGGTTAGAAAGCCCAATCAAATCGGCACAACAATGGACCTTCTAATGGGAGAATAGGAGTCATTGCAATTTTTGCTCAATCAATCATCTCCAACAAGAAAAAAAAATGATTACGAACCGTAACAAAAGTTTGAGCTCAAGGCAACAATAAAAGAGATTTGAAGTCTTTGTTTCAAGGACTAAAATCCTGCAGAGGATAAGGCAGGCCCGACCCACCTGCAAGAGAAGTAAAGCTAAGGCTTTAGGCCTCCTTTCCCAAAAGGCCCACAAAAAAAAAAAAATTATATATATATATATATAACCGTTCCTTTGAAATATGTACAACACACAAGAAAAAAAATTAAATCAGCTTAGTCTTTGGCCCACTTGCCACACAAGGCCTATATATAATTTTTTTTTTTAAAACCAGCCCATCTATTATATTGACATGAGTTGGAAGCCTGAAAGCCATTTATGCATATACCAAACAGCCTATTTATTCAATGATTCGTGAATCAGTAAAATAAGAGAGCGACTTTTAAAAAAAAAAGAAATAGGAGAGCAAACAGTCTGTTCATCTTCCTGACCAATTTTCAACAGCATATTCATATACAAGAAGCTGTTGATGATGGAGGACGAGGACATCAACAATATCATTACATTACCCACGTGAAGAAGGAAAAAAAATATTAAATTCAAGGTTTTATCTATCCAAACTTTATTTTCCTTTACTGTGAGTGTGTATTGAATTAGTTATTGTGTTTGTGTGTCAAAGTGTGCATTTTTATTTTTGATATTGTAGTGTCTTTTTTGTTTGATTTAAATATGTCCAGTAAAAAATATCAATCGGGGTATGATAAAATTAAGAAAAAAAGAAAAGAAGAAAACTTGAAATTATCATATGTAAAATTTATTTTGCGTGTGTTAAAAAGGGCCCAATTTTGGATCTTCGCTTTAGGCCTCCAATTTCGTTAAGCCGGCCCTGGGATAAGGGTATCTTACGTAGGATCTCGCTTTCCGTACACGAGAGTGGTATATTTTAAATATTAGTGTTTTTCAAAATATTACAAATTTGTAAATTCATATAATACATATACTTGCGAAATGTTCCAAAAATCGCGAATTACCAATAAAATTGTAGTTGTGCTATGTACCAACTATTCACATCACCCCTACTTTCACCGCAATCACTCAACGTCTATAATTCCAAATCTCATATATCATGCTATCAATAATTTACACTATCCTATAGCAGACAATTATGTATACTAATACACGTCTATGATGGCTATCATTGGGCGTGCTAGCCCCTATGAAATTGTTTTATGTGGGCTTAACATGTCCTAAATGGTCTACAAATGTCTTTAGGCCCAAAACATTTGTTTGTCCATGTTCTTTGTCGTCATAATCATATCTTACCAGGGCTAGCTTTAATAAGACCAAATAAACTCAAATCAACCCTTTTGTTATCTCCGGAGTATAGCAGTCGATAAAATAAAGGGAAATGACCGGATCTAGTAGTCATTTAATGTTTTGGACCAAAATATGCACAAGCATGTTTTAGATACTTTTAGTAGTATGTCTAATGTGAAAGTTCGTTTTTACCCTTTTATTTTTCTTTTCTTTCCCACCATCCATTTTCTCTTATTCCAGTCTTTCATTCTCTCCCACTCTCATCCTCAAACACACGCACAAAACCAAAATCACACTTATTTTTTCCCCAATTTTTTGTTGCGTTTTTTCCCCAATTTTTCTCTTTGGGCATTGTACGCCTTGGTGCAGCCAAGGGCGAGGATGAGCCGATCGGCGACGAACTCGATGTATTGCGACATCAAATCGGCATTCATTCCGACTAGGGCACACAGAAGCGCGTCGCAGACGAACTCCTTCTCGATCAGAACCGCCTCGTGGACGATCGCTTTCACGCATGCTCCTCGAAGAGTCGGTGGCGGAGGAGGGAGTAGAGAAGGCACGCGAAATCGCAGTGGAGACCTTCATCGCGAGAGTCCTCAGGTACTGATTTTCCAGACCCAAACCTTTCGATTATGAGCGAAGTGGCGATGGCGGTCGAAGCTATGTCTTGATTGATGTAGGGAAGACATTCAGAGAGCAAGTTCTTTGCTGGTTTACTCTCCACAAAATTCCAAGAATTGATTCTGTGAGTTTCGTCCTTTTTTTCCATTCCCTGTGATTGAGCGTTTGTTTTGGCTTTTCTATCTCGTGATTTAGAGTTTGATATGTGTCAAGGTTATTGGTAGAGACCAAAAACTTATATTTTTTCTTTAGTGGAAAGTGTTGAGAGTGGTTTTTCTTTGTATGATTTTTTTTTTTTTTTTGCAGATTGTGTTGACTCATGAACATGCTGACGCAGTTCTAGGTCTGGATGATATACGTTCTATTCAGCCGCATAGTGCCACAAACAATATCGATCCCACTCCAATCTATTTAACTCAACATGGAGATGTATTGAAGTTCTTGGTTAATTTCGATGTGTCGTTAGTATTTGATTATGATCATTGGTAATTTTAAATGTTGTGGATAAGCTCTTGTTATTCATACGGTAGTTGATCTTAGTAATATTATGTATGTGAGATGATACTTGAAAGGGTGTCAGTAGTATACTCGGTAACCCAACAAAGAGATCCAATGGCCAGAAATCTATGTCATGTGGATTGTAATTTCAAAATAATAATTTAGAGTATTGAGATCACTACTATGTTGAAATGGGTGAGTGTGTTTGTTTCAAAGGCCTGGACTTTGAATATTTTTTATGCGATGAAAATTTAACATTCATGAGTGATAGTTTGAGATAGAAATATCTTAACTTTGAATATTCTGTATGGAAATCAAGCATTACGATTAGAAAATTTACGAGCTAAGAGTACGAGTAGGGGAGTAAAGTTAGAAAGATGTCATCATTATATGTTGAATCAGGTAAAGTGGTATCAGCCAAGGAAATACATTTTGTGATCTAAATATGACCAGATAATGGTACGTGCTTGTGTGAGAAGTAATACTGGTACTATTTTCTATCTACAATTTCGATAATTGTAGATATGTACATCTACAATTGCGATAATTGTAGATATATTGTAGATATGTATATCTACAATTGTGATAATTGTAGATATATATGTCTACAAATTTCTAATATGAATATCGATTGTCTATAATTATACAAATCGTAGACATACATGTCTATATTTATAGAAAACATGTCTATAATCATCGAACTTGTAGACATAAACGTCTACAATTATTATTTTTTTCACAAATATTCAGTAATATTTTGATCTTAAATTTGTAGACATGTATGTCTATAAATTTAATGTGTACACATTTTTAAAATTGTAATTATGTCTACAATAACATAAAATTGTAGACGTACGATTGATACGAGTTAAAAAAAATCATCCAATACAAGTATATAGAAACCTCTTACAAAGAAAATGATTTTTTTTTTTTTAAAAAAAAGAGGAAAGGAGAGCAGGCTGGGGGATGAGAAGAGATGGAAAGAGAAAATAGAGAGGAAAGAAAAAAACAGAAAAAGAAAAAAAAAAGTAGAGGGGAAAAAAAGAAAAAAAATGTAAATGAAATTCTTTTAAGGGTAAAATGGACATTATATATTAGACATACTACTATAAGTGTCCAAAAATATATTTGTGCATATTTGATCTAAAGTATCAAAATCACTACTACTTGAGTTGAGACCATTTCCCTAAAGTAAAGTTATCAATTATCTTTCTTGAGTATCAATAACTATTTAGGAATGATAAATCACCATTTTACCATTATCTTAACTTTTTTATTGTTTGTGAATTAAAAACATGTCGAGTAAAGCATAAATCATCATTTACAATGACTTGTTCTACAAGTGTTGTGCCTAGTTTCTTTATTCACAACCACATAAATAAGTTGAGGTGGTACTATCTTGTACAGGACCATAAGACGAGATTAAATTATTCGACATGAAAATTCTCAAGGAAATACGTGTACATGTTAGTATTTCGGGAATTATAAAAATACTCGTGAGTTGTAACTTTAAGGCTTAAGCTTAAATAAACGAATTTATCCTCGATCCTTGAAAATTTATGTGGTCGCATTCAACATGTATTAGGTTCCTCCGCTCTTATGTTACAAAATTTGACATCATAAATTCTACATTATAACAATCACGATTTGAAGACGAATGTCCCTTTATTTTCTTAGACTACGAATGGCATCCTTGAAATTATATTAGAGGAATCATCTTGCATACCCATACTTATATCCTTATAAGTTAATAAGCTGTAGAAATTTAAAATAAATAGTAAAAAATCATTAAATTTTATAAAATGGCCTTCCTTTTAATATAAAATTTAAGTAACTTATTACAATGCCAGTACTGATACACATAAACAGCTAATTACAACTTTTTGAGCATCATCTTAACAACTTTGTCGTGCATACAAATTTGAAACACGTAATAAAAAAGAAAAAAAAAAACAACAAAACTAACTTATCCGTAGGAAAAAAAAAACACTTTACAAAAAGCTCCCAAATTATTCATAATTAAAAATAGGAATTAAAGGTATTTCGGATAGACCGATAGAGCAATTTTTATGGGTGAGAATAAGTTTTATGATAAGGAGAGGGTTTATGATATATTTTTAATCGACACATACTCTGCGAATTTCGGTCATTCATTCCCACCTTAAATTTATAATTTCATGGAAGTTCTCTAATAACGAAATCTAAATATAATTTTATTAGATTGGCCAGATGTTTATGTGATCCACCAAGCTTCAACATTTGTTCACATTTCGCACACACTGTCTCTGAGCCTCGTACACGTTTCTATTCTCATGCAAAATGCTATTTCTACGATTCCATTGTTCTTTTAATAGATGAGATCAAAATTTGATCAATTCCTTGTCCTAAAAAACACTACTCAAAAATTTATTTTTCTTGGAAAGAATCCAAGTTTCTAAATCAACACATCATTTCCAAGCAAGAGGGATAAAAAGAATACACTCATCACATACTCATACAATACTAGAAAGTACATAACAGCCTTTGTGTGAAGAGAATAGAAAAAGCTTTATTTCTATTTTATTCCATTAGATCATATTGTCTCCCTCGTAGTCACTCTTTACATGACATTTAATTTTACTCTTCAACAAAACAAAACCAAGACAAGTTAAAAACTCTCCGATTACGTAGAACGCACGTAACGTTTACAAAGCCTAGTCATTCTCAAAACGATCAACGCAGAACCAAAAAAAATCCCCTTTCAGTGAGAGCGAACGACGAAGGTGATGACGTCATCGGACGCCGGAGCGAAGCCAAGCAGCTTCTTGGATTCAAGCCACGGCTTGACCACGACCACAGAATCGAACGTCCCTCTCGTATCTCCGCCGTTCTCCGACGCCGGCGCCGCCGCGGCGACCCTGAGATAGTACTTGATCCCGGCCACAACCTGCCTCTCCGCCGCCAAAACCTCGACGAACCTCAGCGGAGCTCCGATTCCACGGCGATTGTACTCATTCACGGAGAATCTCCCGAGCTCCTGTACCTCCTTGTTCGCCTTCACGTCGCCGATCTCCGATCTTCCTCCGACCAATCGGCCGCCCTCGGTAATTCCGGCGAGGAGGAACAGCGCGAAGACGGCGAGAATCGCCAAATTTGACCTAATCATCGACGCCATGGATTCGATGTGATTGTGTCTGAGAGAGAGGAAATGTGTTTTGGAGAGAAGAAAGAAGAGAGGGGTGTTTTTATAGGAGAGAGAAAAGAGGGTGTTTGGATGCGGAGATTGGGAAGGAGGGATTAAAAGACGTGCAAAACGGTGTGTCGCCGCGTATTTCCATTTTCCAGTCACAGATGGGAAAACGACAAGAGGAGTGATCAGAGTTTCAGTACTGTTTTTGGATTTGTATTGAACCGCTCATCTCATCATGTCATCACAAAATTTACAATCACAATACCGTGCGATTTTGGGAAACGGAAATCTGTCGAAAACATATATGATACACATGGCAACCCAGTGGTAGTGGTACCACTATTATCGCATGCAGATTCCACTTTTTTCTTTTTTTTTTTTCTTTTTTTAAGACCATATTGAGGAAATTTCACAAATTGCTCGATTAGATGTGGATTTCCTATTTATATCGGTTTTTTTTTAGAAATGGATTGATCAAAATTACATAATATAATATATTAACAGTGTAAAGTGTAAGTAATATTCTCGGCTAAAATTACATAATTTAGAATAAATTTTAAGAGGCATGTATTTTTGCAATTCAAAAACTCGTATAAATATGTGTTAAATTATCACTAGACCAAATTAGTTACTACATTTATACGAAACTTTCAAATATGTAAGTTTTAAGGTGATTTCAGTGTTATTCTAAATGACACTATAAAAAAACTAAAATAGTAAAAGAAAAACAAGGAAAAGCTCTTAAAATGGGTATCCTCATAATAAAATGTAATATTCTCATAATAGTAATTACAAATATATTATTATCGGAAGTAACTTTAAAAGTTAGGGTCAAGCGGCTATATAGCCAAATAGAACTTAAGCTTTTGCAAAACAGCCTTAGTTTGTCAACTATAAGCAAACTAGCCAAAGTAAGATTAATCTAGGTTGTATTGAATTTAATCCCAACGAACTATAAAGACAAAATATAAGGTTTATGACGGCTGGATTAAAATTAATCGAGGCAGGATTAAAAGTCATAGTACTCTTAATTGGCTATTTTGCTATACCTAATGAAACTATGGCTATTTTGCAAAAGTCATAGTTTGAATTGGTTATTTCATACCATTTTTCCTAAAAGTTATATAGTTCGAGGGATTTCCACCAAAAGTAAGATACGAGTCATCTAATAACACTACTACAAACTGGGAATTCCACAACGGTACAAAACCGCTGTGGAAAGCTTCCACAACGGTTCTGTACCGTTGTTGAATCATCCGCTGTGGAATGTTTCAACAACGGTACTCGTCCCGTTGTAGAAAAGATTTCACAACGGGACTCGTCCCGTTCTGGAAATGTCCATGATTCCACAACGGGACTGTCCTGTTGTGGAAAAATATAACTGGATATGAGAGTTTACCGTTGCACTTTGTTAAATTTTTGTGTTGGCGGTTTTATTCGTGCAATTTTCGAAATTATATTTTATTTTTTACTTTTCTGACTAGTGAAAATCAAATCCTGCTTACTAACCGAAAAATTTAGCTGTAAGACGTGAGGTCAACTTTCCTTCCCAAAAAAATCTCGTTTCATCGATATTGAAATAATTCTCTAACGTTTATTGAATGAAATTAATGACATATATAGGTTACAAAAGGACAACTGTCAAAATTTTCTCAGACCACGCAAACTACAACCCCTCCAAGAAATCACTCAACAACCAAGGCCTGTCGGAACGACAGCGGCGCTGGCATCAACACGGCAGCCTCGGAGAGATCAAAGGTCAACATGGATGCTCTGGGCCTGACAGCAGTACAATTGCCTTCAGGCGGAGGGAGCGGCGCGGGGTCATCAGATCTGCGGCGGCCGAGACCCGTTATGGAAACATCATGATTCCACAATGGGATAATGTTCCGTTGTGGAATAGCCGTTGTGAAATCTAACATTTATAGTATTATAAATAAACTTAAATAAAATGTGATACTTTTTTGGATTTTTGCTCTCTATATTAAGAAATGGGAAGAGCATGCAAGGATAAATTTAGTGAAACTTGTAACTAATTTCGTTTTTGTAGGATAAGCATAGTTCAATTTTTTTTTTAATTCTCGTCTATGATATCTTCTTTTACATATCCTTTGGATTCACATGTAAAGTCTAAATATAAGCTTATAAATAAATAATTTGTTTCTTATATAGATCTTCTAAAAATTGTTATAAATGTTATAGATTTACGCAAATTGCCCCTTTGTAACCTTATATAGTTTAGCTGATAGCAAAGCTTAGGTTATTTAGTAGAATTATAAAGGCCAAAAAGATGTAAGCGATCATCGCTATGAATAATTGTTAGACGTTAATAACTTAGACGCTATGATACATTAATTTTACAGCTTTCAGTCTTGAAACTCAATATAGTTTAATTGTTAGACGTTAATAACTTAGAAGTACCTATTAAAAATTACTTATAAGCTCGAAGTATAAATAATATAAAATAAAATATATGGAAGTTAATTTAATGAAAGAACCTCGCGTGGAAAACTTTTTTTTTTTAAATAAGGTGTGAAAATAACAAATTCCGCAAATGAGTAAATCGATGAATTTGTGTATTGAATTTTTGGGCGTGGATTTAAATGATGAATCAGAAAGGATAATGGTATTGGGATAATTCTAAAATAATTATTTAAATTTTTTAACATAATTCATTAATAATTTTTAATTCTAAAATTATAATCAAACTAGTTTATATAAAGTTATAAGCACGGTTGGTTACATAGTTGGTTATTGATATGTTGATTAATAAATCTATTTATTTATGGACAAATTTGTCAATAAATAAGGAGTTAGAAAAAAATAATAAATTTTAGTTGAAAAAATCTAAAAATGATTATAGTTTTGTTTGTTTAGCTCTCTATGCATATTATATATATATATATTTATATATATATATATATATTACATCATAAAAAAGAAATATTTACGCATATAGAGCAAGTTGTCAAGTGATGATGGTATTCTTATCACCTCGGGGCTTGTACGAAGAAAGAAGATATATATATTTTTTTTTAAGGAAAGATATGTCCTTTGTCTTTAGTCTTTACCGTACTTTTTCATGTTTATCTTGGTTTTTTTTCCCCTTCCGTTTTCATTCCTCCCAGCAAAGAAATGAGAGTGTAGTAATTCATCTCATCGGCAAGTATATAAAAATTTGCAATTGCTTTTAGTTTTTCACGTATGGTTCGTGAGTTAGTTTTTTTTTTTTTTTTTTTTTTAATTATTATTATTATTACTGGGAGCTTTTGATCAAAATATGGATAAAATACTTAAAGAGACGGAGTTGTAGAACATCTAAATAAGAAGTATATAATAAACTTATTCGGATTAGATTTGACACTTGATAACTGTGTTTGATCAGTTACCAAAAAATCAAATTTGATATAATTTTATACTAAATTTGGTACGTGTTTACACTCCAACCCACAACACCAAATCTTACCTCAAAAAGAATATTCTCTTTTTATATTTTTCAATATTACTTTATATTAATTTCATATTAACCCCTCTATTAATATGTTATGCCAATA
The DNA here is from genome assembly GCF_054948205.1 of Urtica dioica subsp. dioica. Classification (NCBI taxonomy): domain Eukaryota; kingdom Viridiplantae; phylum Streptophyta; class Magnoliopsida; order Rosales; family Urticaceae; genus Urtica; species Urtica dioica. The sequence continues at coordinate 41,558,933 of NC_142761.1, forward strand.
TTAATCTTATTAAAGATAGTTTTGTTCAAGTAATTCGTGTGTTTATTTTGAATTATACATGCTTTTGTATTTTTTTTCTATTATATGACGTACGTTGTAAGTTTAATTTTTATTTAAGATTGTGTTTATATAATTATTAGTATAATTGGTATGTATTTTATTTGGTTATATTGTGCTTAATTAATGTTATGTATTATTATCAACGTCATATTATTTACTCTCTTTTTTAATTGATAATATGTATTTTTTGTATAAATTATTTAAATTAGGGTCTAAATTACAAATTAATTATTTTGTGGGTGGATTTGCAATTACAAATAGTTTCACCCAAAATTTGGGGTGGATGAATAGTTTCACCCCAAATTTGATGATATACTATTTATCAACCCCAAATTTGGGGTGTGTTGGAGCAATCCCACCCCAAATATGTCCAATCCCACCCCAAATTAAGGGTGGGTTGGAGATGGTCTAAGTAAAATACAAAATAGTCGGATTAGACCTAACACTTATTACAGATGGTGTTCGATGGTTTGTGCATAATTCTTATGAAAACAAATACAAAAGATGTAATATACTAAAATTCGAGCATTTGTGCAACTCTTTAAAGATACCTTTAATGATTGATGTATATTAATCGCATTTTTGGATTAATACTAAGAATAAGAACCGTCTGTGGTTCGATTCGATCTAGGGCCGGACCCTATGACCGTACGTAACATAGGTTGAATTTGGTGAAATTCTTATCTTCTCATCATGTTCGTGTTCTTCGGATCTTTGGGTCTTTGAGTTTCTGGGTCTTTTGATCTTCCATGTTCATCGTGTTCTTCGCGTTCTTTGTTGAGCTCTTGAGTCTTTGTTTCTTTGAGTCTTTAACCCTTTGAATCTTCCATGTTCTCCGTGTTTTTCATGTATTTGTGTTCTTCGTGTTCATCGTGTTCTTCGGATCTTCAAGTGTCTGGGTCTTTGGATCTTCGAGTCTTCGGGTTTTTGGATCTTCCACGTTCTTTGTGTTCTTCGCCTGGTCTTCGAATCCTTGCACATTCACCTAACCACAAGAAAATGTGAATCTAAAGGGACGCGAAGGGTTTTTCCTCGGGGCACGCTCCGACGCTCAACTTTAGTCGTGTTGTATTGTGTTCTTGGTAAACGATTTGTACTCGTCTCTATGTGTTTCTAGAGAGAAAGAGAGTTGTAGTGTGAATTTTGTAGAGTTTTGACAAGTTGAGAAAAACTTACCTTGTGTTGTGAATGAGTTGGGTATTTATAGGAGCCAAGGATTTGGTGAAAACTACTTGGTTAAGTGGTGGAGATGGTCGGGTGATATTGGGCAAGTGAAGACGACCGAGTGATTTTGGCCGAATGAAGACGACCGGGTGATCTTGGCCAAGTGAAAATGGCCGGGTGGTCATTTTCTTTGGCCGACCGAGTGGTCATTTTCTTTGACCGACCGAGTGGTCATGTTTATGGCTTTGTCTTGAAGATTTGTCAAAGAGTTTAGCTTGAAAACATGCTTTCAGAGTCTATTTTAAGAACTTATTTGAGAGACATCTTATGAGCGTTAATCCAGAGTTTGACGTGAGTTTTCTTGTGGGCTTGGGCCTTGTGTATGAGCTTGATATGTCATTTTTTGCTCTCGGGTATTATTTATACCATATGAAAATAACAGCATAACATTAGGCCATCGGTTTCTTGAGAAACTTGTCGTGCGAGAAATTTAATTTGAATTCCCAGAGAGCTTCGTCATTGATGTCTCTGTACCGTTTGATTTTCCATTTGTGATTCCGCGGAGAGGCACGATATGGATATTGAAATATTATGCCTCCAGGGCTAAGAGAGTCGATCACGGAGATCGAGCAATCAGAGAATCGGAATTTTCGGGACCACAAGGACTTTAAGAGATACGATCACGGGGATCAAGCGACCCTAAACCACGGGGGTCGAGATTTTCGGAGCCATGGGGTCCTTAAGCGACACGATCACGGGGATCAAGCGACCTTAAAACCACGGGGTCGGGATTTTTGGAGCCACGGGGGTCTTAAGCGACACGATCACGGGGATCGAGCAACCCTAAATCTCGAAGGTCGTGCCTCGGAAGACGTGAGTCTCGAAAGACTTTGATCTCAAAAAATCGTGTCTCGGAAGGCATGAGTATCGGAAGACTTTGATTTTGGATCGTGCCTCGAAAGACTGAGGGACCCAAACAAAACCGATGCTGAGTGGTGCAACGAGCCAAACTTCTTATGGCTAGTAAGTCCCTTTCGTGGTTGTGCTCGATCTCAGAATATCAGGGTCTCGGGGACCATGCCTCGTAAGGCGAGCTTTTCTCGGGACCAACTCAAGCCACTAGTGGTGTGGGGCATTGCACTCATTAATGTAGATTTTGTGAGGGTCTCTCTTAGGATCGAATCTTTTTCGAACCGCCATGATTTTAAGCGAAACGAACTTCGAGTTGCATGATGACTCAACCACTTACGGTCATGGTTGATGCCTTTTTGGGATAGGCTCGCTCGTATCCCTTGAGGTCGGGGCTTTGCCCTTCTTAGAAGTTAGAACTAGTTCGAGCCATATCGGTTTGGAGTCATTATGCCACCCGGAGTCGATCCCATCGTAGTTATCTGGGGTCGTATGTTTGAATTTCCAGGAGGCGTTGAGCGATTAGGGTCCGAAGCTAGACATGCATTTGAACGACAAGGGTCAAAGCCAAGGTGGCGTTTGAGCGACGAGAATTGAGAGCTAAGGTGGCGTTGAGCGACAATGATCGCGAAGCTAATGAGGCGTTGAGCTACAATGGTCGAAGAGTGAACTTTGTTTTCAGGGCTTGATTAAGTAGTTTAGCCGATTACCTTGTCAATGGTTTCTTTATTTGTGCCCAATCAGATCGTCTCAGTCATATCCATTATGTGGTCTTGATTTCATATCTCACTAGGATGTCTCGGTCATCACCGAATGAGAGTCATTTTTCTTTGTGCTTGATCGGATTGTCTCGGTTGTATCCGTTCTGGGGTCTTATTTTGTCGAGGCGTCTCGGTCACCGTCGACATGAGATCATTTTATTTGTGCCCGCTCGGATCGTCTCAGTCGTATCCATTTTCGATTCTTGTTTTGTACTCCGTCGGGGGGTCTCGATCACCGTCAACTTTTTATCGTCTTCGGGGTAGGGGCCATCAAAATTTGTTGTGGGAAAAGTATTATATCACCAAGGCAATGACCTTTGAGATAATGGCGGAGGTCATTGTGGAAAGCTTATGTAGAGAAAGCTTTGGGGTCAATCTTCGTCGTATTAAAAGGTTTTCCGCGGAGGAAAATAGTTTGCAGGTGGAGAGCTCATAGTTGTTCTCAAGATCCCCTCATTCTAGCGTCAAAATGTTAATCGCGTTTTTGGATTAGCACTAAGAACTGTCCGTGGTTCGATTCAGGGCCGGACCCTATGACTGCATGTAGGTTGAGTTTGGTGAAGTTCTTATATTCTCGTCGTGTTCGTGTTCTTCGGAGCTTTGGGTCTCCGGGTCCTCGAGTTTTTGGGTCTTTTGATCTTCCTTGTTCATCATGTTCTTCATGTTCTTTGTTGAGTTCTTGAGTCTTCAACCCTTTGAATCTTTCACGTTCATTGTGTTTTTCATGTGTTTGTGTTCTTCGTGTTCATCGTGTTCTTTGGATCTTCAAGTGTCCGGGTCTTCGGATCTTCGAGGGTTCTTTGGATATTTCACGTTCTTCGTGTTCTTCTCCGGGATCTTCGAATCCTTGCATCTTCGAATCTAAAGGGACGCAGAGGGTTTTCCCTCGGTGTCACGACCTGCAGGACACCCATCGCCCTCGGAACGCGACCTTAACTCATACTCATTTACTATCAATGTGGGACTTTGAAAACTAGTGTTTCCCTTGATTTTATTGATAGGTGCGTTAATCACGCGGAAAACTCCTATTTTCCCGAAAAAATCCGAGCTTGTTCTCGAGTATTTGGGATGTTTTTGTGTGTTTTTGAGAGACTTGTAGGTTTTAGAGGCCAATGAGGTATTAAGGAGGTTAGAAGAGCATCACGTGAAGTAACGGAGCCATTTTGAGAAGATTCGAAGACTTTTCGCCAAGTTAGAGCAAAGAAGAAATACAGCGTCCTCTTGTGAACAATTCTGAGAGTTTGAAGTAAAGATTTTGGATGATCCAATTCCATGATTGGATAGAGCTCTCTCTTAGCTTTCCAACGCATATTTATTTGCAAGAATCGGACATCGGAGCTAAGAGTTGTGGCCGTTACAAAATCGGTGCGCGCAGGAAACAAAAGTGCGCGGCGCGACCCTAGGGGGTCGCGCCGCGAGGTTCCGAAAATCACCGAAATCGATCTCCGAGCATGAAGCGCGGAACGCGAGGTCTTCCGGGATGTCAACCTCGCGGCGCGACCCTAGAACTGCGCGCCGCGAGGTCCGCCGAGACGAAAAAAGAGGAAACGCGGATTTGGAGTCGATCTGAGCCGTTGGATCACTTTTAATTACCCAATCTGCTCCGAAAATTAAGAGAAACCCAAGGATTTTGACCTAGGCCTATAAATACACCTCTCAATCTCTTGTTTATGACTTTTGGCACTTTTTCATTGTTTTTCTTAGTGTTTGGGAGAGATAGAGAGAAATAGGAGAGCCGTTCTTCATCAATTCGCGCCAATTTACAGTTTTCTTCTTCTCTTTTACTCTTGAACTCCCGTATTTTAATTTTCAATTTAGTTTTCAATTATGGTTTCTTCTTCTTCTTCTTTTTCTTTTATTTTATTTTTGTTTCCTCGCTACGCCATGAACTAATTCCATTAAGGACTATGGCGTAGCGGGTTTAGGATGCGGTTATGGATATGATTTAATATATTGAAGTTCAATTTCCATTCTCTACTACTTTGTTTAATTCAAATCCGTTTTTAATGCTTGATCGAGATTAGCTACCTTGTTCATGATTTTTATACTTCAACTTGATGCTTGAGAAAGATTAGGTTGTTAGTGTTTTGGTTTGAATTACTATGTGGCATGCCTAGGCTAGAGATAGTTAGGTTGCCATAGAATCGTGTGAATGCTCTTGATATGAATGCATGTTCTTGTTAGGGATTGAGATCGAGAGAAGATTTTCCTAATTTTGACATAGGTTGTTAGATGCTCGAGAGAGATTTAGCAATATTATTCTGTGAGTATGGTTAACAAAGAATAGTGAGTTGATGATCGACTGTGCGTGAAGTTCGTGTATCCAAACCGTTGAATAAACCCGTGAAGCCTTGGTCCTTAGCCTTTCTTTCTGCTTACAACTTCTTTTTGAGTATTTGTTATTTATTTGCATTAGAACTTGTCAATAATTTGTGACATCTTTCCATCTCATCTTTAGTTCAATTCGTGCTAGTTGATTTGTTTGTTAATTAAGCTTGTTCCTCGTGGGATCGACACTCGTACTTAATTCACTATATTACTTGGGCGACACGTGCACTTGCGCGCGTAAAAATCGCAACATTTATCTCTTTTTGTATGTAGTCTCCCCCCCTTAAAAACCAACTCGAGACACATCTTGATCTTGTCCCCATAAGCAACAGCCGTCCCCTTGTCTGCGTGCACCTTCACTTAGACCTTCTAATAGTCGATGACAATTGGTTGTTTAAAAGAACAAAAACAACTTTCGTGTACCGTGAAAATAGGCCCAATGAATTTCAAGCCCAAGTCCAAGAGAACGAATTCCTCGTTTCCATTGCTGAGCGCGTGCAACGGCGCGTGGTGGGCCTAAATTATTTCTAATCCAAAATCAACTTAAGGTGCTTTCCACCTAAGTATGGTAATTACTTTATAATCATAAGTATGGTAATTACTTTTGGTTTTTGTTTTTTCTTAATGTTTAAACTATTTTTATGTTAACATTTTTATTTATTATTTACATTTCTATTTATACGAAAATAACTTGTTCACGGTTTAAAAAAAAACATTATTTTTAAGAGATTTAAAAAGGCCACTCTTTTGAAAATATTACACTTAAAAAACGTTATTTTGGTAATTTTCTCCCATAAGCTAGGACTGAAAAATAATGGCCCACGAGCCCAGCCCAAAGTGATTGCTAGGTTTTATATGCCGAAATCAAAACCACGAGAAACATACTTTCGCCGCTAGAGAGCTCTGGTACATCAGCAACCATGGGTAAGTCTAGTCGATTATCTCCCTTCTCTTTGTTTCTGTTCTCGTAGCTTCGTCGATTTCAATGGCTATTCGATTCTGCGTTCAGGTATCTCTCGTGCCAAGAAGGAAACCGCCGAGGTAATGCCTCTATGCTTGCATCTCGCCCCGCCCCGACCAATGCGGCCGAGTTGATGGGTGAATCATCAAATTCCCAAATTTCTTCTACTACCTGAACAATGGGTTTCTTTTTAGTCCTTTATTTGTGTTCTAATTGAACTCTTACAAAATCAGGTACATCTTGGAAGGCAAGGAGCTCGAGTTCTACGTGAAGAAGCTCCGGAGGAAGAAGGGTAAAGGCGCCGCAACTGCTTAGATAGTCTTCCTTCATGTCATGAACTTAGAAGAAGAGCTAGAGCAAGAAGCGAAAGTGTGTCTTTTTTTTAAATAGAGCCAAAAACCAAATTAAAAGGCCATCTACTGAGGATTTTACTCATGGTTTTCTACTTTTATAAGTGTATCAAATCGAAATTTTCTCATCCCTAAGCAATGTGGGACTTTGAAAACTAGTGTTTCCCTTGATTTTATCTCTTTTTATATGTAGTATTCCCCCCTTAAAAACCAACTCAAGACACATCTTGATCTTGTACCCATAAGCAACAACCGTCCCCTGGTCCGCGTGCACCTTCACTTAGACCTTCCAATAGTCTACGAGCTTGGCATAGTCAGCTGATCGATCCGTTGCATGAAGCCCACCATAGACCCCACACAACCAGGCTCTCCAACGTCGAATTCCACATACAATTCCTCACAAAGCATCCTACCTCACCGTTCTCCAAAACCTTCACCTGGTTGCACCACGCCACTATCATCCCTGAAAGAGCAAAACTACTCTGCAAAGAAAGAGCAAAACAAAGAGCAAAACTACTACGTAAAGAGAAATTGTTGTGCATTGTGTCAAATGAGAAGAGAAGAGATCTGCTCGACATACGGCGATTAAAGAGACAAGTACTCCTTGACTGCTGCATTGGAAGCTGAAGTTGTTGCTGAAGTTGAAGAAGCCATGGCTGCGAGATCTGGAAATTTGGAGTTGAGTTTAGGTTTCCAAAATGAAATTAGTAGTGTAATTTTGGAAAACTGAATTTGAAAAAAATAAGAATACCCATTTTATACCACTTCGTTTGGAATTGCGCAAGCTTAAATTTTTTTGTATAGGATAAAAATGACGACAATTGGTTGGTTTAAAAGAATAAAACAACTTTCGTGTATCGTGAAAATAGGCCCAATGAATTTCAAGCCCAAGTCCAAGAGAACGAAGTCCTCGTTTCCATTGCTGAGCGCGTGCAACGGCGCGTGGTGGGAAGAGAGACGAGAGTCCATGATGGCTTTTGGGAGGCTGAAACGCTGCCGTTCCTGAGGCGGGTTGAAGAAATTTTGCTTCAAGAAATTTACATATATATATATATATATATATATATATATATATATATATGAGAGAGATTTTATGTATTTGCAGATGAGTTTGACTTTAAAAAAGCGTGTTGATCTTAATATCATTAAATAGCTTTTAACTGCATATTCATTTAAAAAAATTGTGCATATACATATACAAAGCACAAACAAATTAACTAAATCAAGTAAAACGAACCAGATTATGTATAACATATAACTGATTCTAACGAAGACAGTTTTAATTTGGTTCTATTTTTTCATTTTTTTGGTAAATTGGATGTAACTAAACGTCACTACCAGAGCATAAACGGCCGGCGAAGTATAAATTTTTCATACCTTGCACTAAATTACCAAAATCACATTTTTTACAACATGTTACATACGATATCATATATTTTCATTTCACTGTTAGATAAGTCATGTATATTAGTTGAAATTTTATCCAACAATTTTAATTTCATGTTTCAAATATTTTTATTTTTTCCTATAACAAGTTTTATATTCAATTAATTTTTTTTATTGTTTTTCTAAAATAATTATGATTTTTGTATGTTTCAAATAGAGAACCTTAATTAGATAACCTTAATTTTATATACATTTATAAAACCCACTATCAATTTTTTTTAATCTCTAATTCACTACCATATCTATCCTTTTGGGTAATTTTGGAAAAAAAAAATCACTTTTACTAATGTTGAAGTAGGATGGTTACAAAAAGGCCCAATATATGAGCCCGGCCTGTAAGCTTGGGTTAGATAATCTCTCGAGGCAATTTTGGCACGTAAGATAGGGTTACATAATCTCTCGACCGTATGAAACTTTTTTATTTTTTGCTCCGAAGAGAAAAAGCTTGAAGACCGCGCGGTTGTTGAGCTCTAGCGGTTCTTTTTCTCGGAAATCATGGGTATGTGTCGGTTGATTCTCTAACAATGTTTTTTTGTGGTATATTAGAAGAAGAGCTAGAGCAAGAAGCGAAAATGTGTCTTTTTTTAAATGGAGCCAAAGGCCAAATTAAAAGGCCATCTGCTGAGGATTTCACTCACAGTTTTCTACCTTTATAAGTGTATCAAATCGAAATTTTCTCATCCCTAAGCAACGTAGGACTTTGAAAACTAGTGTTTCCCTTGATTTTATCTCTTTTTGTATGTAGTATTCCCCCCTTAAAAACCAACTCGAGACACATCTTGATCTTGTTCCCATAAGCAACAACAGTCCCCTTGTCCGTGTGCACCTTCACTTAGACCTTCCAATAGTCTACGAGCTTGGCGTAGTCAGCTGATCGATCCATTGCATGAAGCCCACCATAGACCCCACACAACCAGGCTCTTCTGCGTCGAATTCCACATGCAATTCCTCACAAAGCATCCTACCTCACCGTTCTCCAAAACCTCCACCTGGTCGCACCACGCCACTATCATCCCTGAAAGAGCAAAACTACTCTGCAAAGAAGAGCAAACTACTACGCAAAGAAAAATTGTTTTGCATTGTGTCAAAAGAGAAGAGAAGACATTTGCTCGACAGACGGCGATTTAAGAGACGAGTACTCTTGGACTGCTGCATTGGAAGCTGAAGTTGTTGCTGAAGCTGAAGAAGCCATGGGTGGGAGATCTGGAAATCTGAAGTTGAGTTTAGGTTTTCAAAATGAAATTAGTAGTGTAGGTTTGGAAAACTGAATTCGAAAAAAATAAGAATACCCATTTTATACACTTCGTTTGGAATGGCGCAAGATTATATTTTTTTTTTGTATAAAATAAAAACGACAACAATTGGTTGTTTAAAAGAACAAAAACGAATTTCGTGTACCGTGAAAATAGGCCCAATGAATTTCAAGCCCAAGTCCAAGAGAACGAATGTTGCGATATTTTTATAACTAGCACGCAAGCGGACGTATCGAACAAATAATAGTGTTACGTAAGTAACGGATATCGATCCCACAGAGACTAGTTACTCTAGCGATTTTCTAAAACTTGATGCTAATTAATTCCAAGTAAGATTAAGAAGATGGTTGTAACAAAAGCAATAATAAAACTAAAGCAGAGAGTTAAATACGAGTTTTGCAAGAAGAGAAGGTAGGGGTCACGATTTCACCGGAACTAACTAGGACGGGGGTTTCGGGCTCGAACAACAAAATCTGCTCCTATGGATGCTAATCTCACTCTATCAAATTTATTCACTAGCCTCTCTCGAGTGTTCTAGCAAACCTATGCAATTTACAGATTATTATCCTCTCGGCATCTAATCCTATTAAAACAATCACACGCAATGAAACAAGAGTTCAAACGATTACATAAATTGCCTAGATTTTCTAACCTAGGATCAACTATGATGACATGAACAAAAGCACGATTATTTACTCTCTCTCGAGTAGCTAAACAATCCTAGATAACAGTTCTAATGGTGATCAAGCACTAGAAAGCATAAGGCACAATTCACATAATGCAATCCATAATAATGAAGCAAACAATAATTATCTAACCCTAACGAACCCCCCATCCATTATCAATCCCGGCTACATCGCAACCCCATAAGAAACTTAGCCTCTAATGGTGTTCATGATCAACGCTAAACATAACAGAATAATTAAAAGCACTAAAATAAAGATTGAAACCAAAACAGAATTCATATTAAATAAAATTGATGTTCAACAATAATTTAGAGCAATAAAACAAATAAAAGGGGAGAAGAAAGAAGAACGAATGAATTCGGAGAAGGAGAACTCGTCGGGTTGTCAATTCCGTTGAAGAACGCATTTTTTCCTCTTTCAAAAGCTCTCAAGAACAACCAAACAAGAAATTAGAAACTAAAACAAAAGGGGAGTTGTGTTTTTAAGAGCTTAGAGTCTCATAAATAGGTCAAGGGGTGATTTTCGGAGCATATTGGGCCTTTGGAATGGTTTAATTCGCCGAAAAACATCAAAAACGGAAAGTAAGTCCGTCAAAACCCGAAGGAGGGCGCGGCGCTCGGTCGTCTTTGCGCGGCGCGCGGTATGAAATCCAGGTTATGCGCGCAGCGCGCATAAGATTCTGTGTATTTTCATGATTTGCGTTCCCGTATGCGCGGCGCGCTGTCGTTGATGCGCGGCGCGCGGTCTCGAATCCTGTCATCGCGCGGCGCGCGATGGAGGGTGCGCGGCGCGCGTAGTCGCCAGTTTTCTTGCTTGTGCTTTTTGACTCTATTTCGATCGTTTTGTCTCCAAATACCGTCCTCTTTCCATGAAATTGATTGTAGACGCTCTATTACTCCTCTGAACCTGAAACTACTCAAAAACCTACTAAAACCATTAAAATACTTGAGGACTCGTCGGTTTTTGGTTCGGGAAATAGGAATTTTACGCGTGATTAACGCACCTATCAACGAATTCCTCGTTACCATTGCTGAGCGCGTGCAACGGCGCGTGGTGGGCCTAAATTATTTCTAATCCAAAAGCAACTTAAGGTGCTTTCCACCTAAGTATGGTAATTACTTCATAATCATAAGTATGGTAATTACTTTTGGTTTTTGTTTTTTCTTAATGTTTAAACTATTTTTATGTTAACATATTTATTTATTATTTACATTTCTATTTATACGAAAATAACTTGTTCACGGTTTAAAAAAACATTATTTTTAAAAGATTTAAAAAGGCCACTCTTTTGAAAATATTACACTTAAAAAACGTTATTTTGGTAATTTTCTCCCATAAGCTAGGACTGAAAAATAATGGCCCACGAGCCCGGCCCAAAGTCTAGTCGATTATCTCCCTTCTCTTTGTTTCTGTTTTCGTAGCTTCGTCGATTTCAATGGCTATTCGATTCTGCGTTCAGGTATCTCTCGTGCCAAGAAGGAAACCGCCGAGGTAATGCCTCTATGCTTGCATCTCGCCCCGCCCCGACCAATGCGGCCGAGTTGATGGGTGAATCATCAAATTCCCAAATTTCTTCTACTACCCGAACAATGGGTTTCTTTTTAGTCCTTTATTTGTGTTCTAATTGAACTCTTACAAAATCAGGTACCTCTTGGAAGGCAAGGAGCTCGAGTTCTACGTGAAGAAGCTCCGGAGGAAGAAGGGTTAAGGCGCCGCAACTGCTTAGATAGTCTTCATTCATGTCATGAACTTAGAAGAAGAGCTAGAGCAAGAAGCGAAAGTGTGTCTTTTTTTAAATAGAGCCAAAAACCAAATTAAAAGGCCATCTACTGAGGATTTTACTCATGGTTTTCTACTTTTATAAGTGTATCAAATCGAAATTTTCTCATCCCTAAGCAATGTGGGACTTTGAAAACTAGTGTTTCCCTTGATTTTATCTCTTTTTATATATAGTATTCCCCCCTTAAAAACCAACTCAAGACACATCTTGATCTTGTACCCATAAGCAACAACCGTCCCCTGGTCCGCATGCACCTTCACTTAGACCTTCCAATAGTCTACGAGCTTGGCATAGTCAGCTGATCGATCCGTTGCATGAAGCCCACCATAGACCCCACACAACCAGGCTCTCCAAAGTCGAATTCCACATACAATTCCTCACAAAGCATCCTACCTCACCGTTCTCCAAAACCTTCACCTGGTTGAACCACGCCACTATCATCCCTGAAAGAGCAAAACTACTTTGCAAAGAAAGAGCAAAACAAAGAGCAAAACTACTACGTAAAGAGAAATTGTTTTGCATTGTGTCAAATGAGAAGAGAAGAGATCTGCTCGACATACGGCGATTAAAGAGAAAAGTACTCCTTGACTGCTGCATTGGAAGCTGAAGTTGTTGCTGAAGTTGAAGAAGCCATGGCTGCGAGATCTGGAAATTTGGAGTTGAGTTTAGGTTTCCAAAATGAAATTAGTAGTGTAATTTTGGAAAACTGAATTTGAAAAAAAATAAGAATACCCATTTTATACCACTTCGTTTGGAATTGCGCAAGCTTAAATTTTTTTTGTATAGGATAAAAACGACGACAATTGGTTGTTTTAAAAGAATAAAAACAACATTCGTGTATCATGAAAATAAGTGTTGCGATATTTCTCGCGCACACAAGCGTACGTGTGTCGCCCAAGTAATATAGTATGTAAATTCGAGTATCGTACCCACAGAGACTAGTTACTCTAGCGAATTACTAAAACTTGATGCTAATTAATTCCAAGTAAAGTTGAGAAGATGGTTGTAACAAAAGAAATAATAAAACCAAAGCAGAACGTTAAATATGAGTTTTGCAAGAAGAGAAGGTAGGGGTCACGATTTCACCGGAACTTACTAGGTCGGGGGTTTCGGGCTCGAACAACAAAATCTACTCCTATGGATGCTAATCTCACTCTATCAAAATTATTCACTAGCCTCTCTCGAGTGTTCTAGCAAACCTATGTAATTGACGGATTATTATCCTCTCGGCATCTAATCCTATTAAAACAATCACACGCAATGAAACAAGAGCTCAAACGATTACATAAATTGCCTAGAGTTTAAAACCTAGGATCAACTATGAAGACATGAACAAAAGCACGATTATTTACTCTCTCTCGAGTAGCTAAACAATCCTAGATAACAGTTCTAATGGTGATCAAGCATAAGAACGCATAATGAACGATTCATATCAAGCAATCCATAATAATGAAGCAAACAATAATTATCTAACCCTAATGAACCCCCTAACCCTTATCAATCCCGGCTACATCGCAACCCCATAAGAAACTTAGCCTCTAATGGAATTCATAATCAACGCTAAACACAAAAGAATAATTAAAAGCACTAAAATAAAGATTGAAACCAAAACAGAATTCATATTAAATAAAATTGATGTTCAACAATAATTTAAAGCAATGAAATAAATAAAAGAAAGGGAAGAAAGAAAAACGATTGAATTCGGAGAAGGAGAACTCGTTGGGTTGTCAATTCCGTTGAAGAACGCCGTTTCCTCTTTCAAGAGCTCTCAAGAACAACCAAACAATAAAATAGAAACTAAAACAAAAAGGAAGCTTATGTTTTTAGAGCTTAGAGTCTAATATATAGGTCAAGGGGTGATTTTCGGAGCATATTGGGCCTTTGGAATGGGTTGATTCGCTCAAAAACATCAAAAACGGAAAGTAAGTTCGTCAAAACCCGAAGAGCGCGCGGCGCGCGGTCGTCCTTGCGCGGCGCGCGGCTCCAAATCCAGGTTATGCGCGCTGCGCGCGTAAGACTCTGGATGATTTCATGATTGCGTTCCCAGGATGCGCGGCGCGCTATTGACGAGGCGCGGCGCGCGGTCTCGAAGTCTGTCATCGCGCGGCGCGCGAGGGAGGGTGCGCGGCGCGCGGTTGTCGCCAATTTTCTTGCTTGTGCTTTTTGATTCTATTTTGACCGTTTTGTCTCCAAATCCCATCCTTTTTCCACGAAATTGATTGTAGACGCTCTATTGCTCATCTAAACCTGAAATTACTCAAAATCCTACTAAAAACCATTAAATTACTTGAGGACTCGTCGGTTTTTGGTTCGGGAAATAGGAGTTTTACGCGTGATTAACGTACCTATCAAATCCCCCCAAACTTAAACCGTTGCTTGTCCTCAAGCGACACAAAAGACTAAACAGTAAAATAAACACACCAAAGAAGTTACACTAAAAACGAATGGCGATTACAAAGTTAGCAACAATATCAAGTGTTAGTCACATGCCTCAACCTACAAAAATTTCCGAATCCAAGTCAATCATCATATGAAACCAAAAATAATTAGATTGACTAAATGGCCTTTTGCAACACATTCTCGATCAAAATTCCCCGTGTGTGAAATATGTCCCGAAAGAAAGAGAGGTCAACTCAATATGTTCGTTCACATCTTCTAATGTAGAATGCTCAAATAATAATGAGATGAATGAAATTCGAACACCATAATGCTTTTCGCCGCTCACTCTCCACTAATGCAAGACACTTACCAAGGAAATCAATAGGGCTTTGTCGGCGTGTAATGTTAGGCTAGGGTCAACGGTAGGATATGGTCAAAATGTGGCTAAAACGTCAACCTAGCGACTCAATCTCACCAACTCACCAACTTTCACATGATATTTCTTGCTCACCCATTCCCTGTTGGAATCGATCTAGGGTTTAAGAAAAAGTTTAACGCTTCGTTAAGCGGCGGAATTTTAAAAATTTTCTTTTTAAGTAAAACTAGTTTTTACTAACCTAGACAAGAGCATGTACATGTAAATAAAAACTAATATGAGCTATTAAAGTTACTAACCTTTCTTGAAGCTTGAACCTTGTAGAAGCTTTTGGAAAGTTGCAACGCTTGTCTCCCCTCGCAGCACGTCTCTCTTTCTTTCCTCGGCACCTCGAGCAACCACGAAAGTTTCTATCACTAAATCACTCGAAAAAGAAGGAATCAGTGAGTGAGCACTTTTAAACACTACGACTTGAGAACGAGTCTCGAAGTCGCAGAGCTAAACACTAGGTCGAGTGAGGACCTAGGTGCCAAGACAAGAAATAATCGAAAATAAACTAGAGAGAGAGAGAGAGGATTTTCGGCCAAAGTTTCTCTCAAATCTCTTAAACTTGGATGATTGAAAATGAGAAGAATGAGGCTCCTATTTATAGGAGAGGTCTCACCTTCAATAAGGTAGTTTCCTCTTCTATAAAATGAGCCAATTTCCTCTTTCTTTTCCTTGAGAAGCTCGGCCAAAATAGACTTCATTAAGTCTTGGAATAGTTTCCTATTTTGTTCCATGCCTTGCCTTGTCTCTCTCTTGGCCGATTCCCTTAGTGCATCTACATGCAAATTTGTTTCCTCTTTTTCTTTTGACAAGTATCTAAATACATTTTATGCACAAAATAAACTCTCTTTCCTTGGGTATTATGGGCGCCCAACATCATGCTAGAAAGCCTTCTAGAATTTTCTTCACTTGTTCATGACAACATAAGAAAAGGCCCATTTAGAATTTTCAAATAAAATTCTCATGAAATGAAATTAATTCACAAGGCCCAATGATCAAGTCATGGCCGAGTGAAACATGTCATAAAATGACCTTGTCAAAAATTTATTGACATTCATTTCATCGTTTGTCTCAAAAGACAAAAATACCTTTTCACTATTTTCGTTCTTGTTTTGACTTAGCTTCCAGTTTAACTATTCCTATCGATGTGATTCGTGACAGTGACCTCATGGACCCAAATGAACAAAGCTTTAGCTAAACACTTGGACTAAAAAGTTCACAAACCTTTTCCAAGTTTAGCTTAATGCCAACTGACTCCACTAAAGAGCTGACACTGAAAATCTCTCGGTTCAAATGAATTTATTTTCTACTCAAGAATTCGACCTAATTATGATGAGTGGATCCACTGAATATTATCTATGTTTACCCTTCATGAATGTCATCAACTAGTCGGGATTTACTAAAACCCTTCTAGCTGTTATTTCCTCAACTCCTTTGTCGCTTGTGAATAAGTTAGAAACAATGTATTGACGAGGAGCTAACAAGTCACATTGTTTCATCCAAAAGAGTCAGGACTCAATTTGGACACTGGCCAGTTCATTTTTTCACACTCCAAGGAACAAAGCATGAGGTGACATACATTGCATTTCAGCAATCTTGTACATGAATTCCATATCTATGAGAACTTCACAAAGTTACTCATGACATACTCACAACTTAGTACTTCACCAATAGGCCCTGTTCGGAATGACATAGTGAGTCCGAACTCTGACTTTCTCAAATGAGAATACTAAGGTGTGAAATGACATGTCTCATTTCAGGATTAAGGTAAGCATGATGCAATTCATACATAGTGACTTCGAGACATAAGAGGTTAAATGGTTTGTTCTTATCTTGTCTCTAGAAGTGCACTGGTCAATTCAGTACCTTCGGAAGATACCTAGAAGAACTATAGAGTTCCCAACTCTCAATGCCTCATAACCAGACATCATAGATTCTTCTAACAATCATACTGAGGTCAATAGTCCTTTGACCCTAAGATTGCGAATATATCGTTTTAAGCAAACTACGAAGAGTTTGTTCATGCAAATCTACATTTGTCTCTTCGCAAGTTGTTAAGTTTGTTTATGGACTAAAAGACTATGGTTTTATCATAAAGCTTCAGACAAGGAAGATTGAATGAACGTTTCAACTTTATTAATGAATGAATAGGCAATTACAAGCAAGAGTCTTCATGAGACTTTATTACATCAAATGTTCAAAATAAAGACTACAACTCTTCTTGTGGGCACCATTGACAACATTCCCACGTTCAAGGCACAAATTTCACCTTTCGAGAATTTTCTTTTTCTAAGCATTTACTTCCCAATGCTTCCCCCCCAAACTTTGACTATGCAACGTCTAGTCTCTAAAACTAATGTCACATAACATCACGCCAAAAACTAATACAAATAAATAAATCAATCGCATAACTTAAACACTTTTTTTTTTGTAGCTTTTTCTTTTTTTTTCTTCTTCTCTTTTTTTCGATTTTTTTTCTCTTTTTTTTTTTCCTTTTGATACAAAACAATGAAAACAAACACGAACAATCACCGGCGTGGTGTCTAATGAACTATGAAACACGTAGAGACTAGTAAAAATCATGTCACAAAATCGAAAGAATTCACTCAAGAGTCGCTAAGTTAACGGGGTTCTTTGTGGGATTTCAAACATGATTCGCTAGGCTTTTTCTGACTAAATATCGAGAAAGGATCAATCGTTCGGCTTTTTCTGAAAAGGGTGCTCAAGGGGATGTTACGGGACGGCTTTTTGGCTTGGAGTGGCTAACAAAATGAAGGCCTAAATCACTTTTCCTCGGTTCGTGTCAGGTCATTTCGCCTCGAAGAGGGCTAGAGCGGTTCTTAGTGTTCGTGAGCTAAAAGACATTTAAAGATGTGATCGAACCTCTAAGAGACTACTCAAACCCCGGGACGGACGTGTGTGCATAAATAGGAAAAATCAACCGAGATTGCGTTACTCAAACCACTAGTCAATCACAATGAAGCACAAAAAAATTTAAAATTGACTCAAACTCGGATTTCTTTGAAAATACATGGTATCATTGGCAAGTAACGACAGAAAACACTTTAATACTATCACTTATAAGCAATCGCCAAACAAATTAAGAAAATAAAAATTAAATAAAAAAACAACCTAATCTAACAGAAATCCCCCACAAAGTAGTTCACCCCCCCAAACTCAATCGCTACATTGTCCTCAATGTAGATCCATAAAAACACGGGAGACAGAGAACTTACCTCGCGGGGGTGGTATAACTCCCCTACTCGTCGCCGCCGCGCTCGGGCGGCGGTGGATCTTCTTCCACGCGCTCTTTCTTCCTCCATACCTCTTTGAATGGTTCCGGCCAACGTCCTCGCCATGGTTTGAATGGAGATTTCGGCTTTGCTTCCTTGCTCGCATTTTTTGTTGATTTTTTCGGGGGAGCACGTGGCGGAGGTGTGGGTGGTGAAGTGGCGACTTCGTACGTCTCGATGACGTAGATCTCTTCTTTTTCCTACTTGCGCTTTCGGGTTTTACAGATCCCGAACGTCTCTTCCTCGTTCTTCACGCGCGTCTTTAGCTCCCCTCTTTGCACGTCTATGCGAACACCACAAGTGGCTAAGAAAGCCCTCCCAAAAAGAATGGGGATATCGCGATCCTCGTTCATGTCGATGACGTAGAAATCGGCCGGAAAAGTGAATTTTCCAACTTTCACGAGGAGGTCTTCCACGAAACCGCGCGGGTGCCTTACGGTCCGATCCGCCAGTTGGAGAGTGGTGCGCGTGGGCTTTAGTTCACCCACCCCGAGTTTGGTGAAGACGGCCGACGGCATAAGGTTGATGCCCGAACCAAGATCGCACAACGCGTTCTCGATGAAGATGTCTCCAATGGTGCACGGCAATGTGAACTTGCCCGGATCTTCTAATTTTGGCGGGAGCTCTTGTTTTAGAAGCGCACTACTCTCAGCGGAAAGTGCCACCGTGAGCCTTTGCGGGAACGGAAGTGGCGGCTCATATGTATGGACCGGCGGGTGCGGCTTAAGAGCTTTGGTGACCGGGGCAGCTTCTTCTTCTTCTTTCTTCGGGCTCTTGGTGGCTGCAACGTGTTGAAGAGAAATGGCATTGCAGTGCTCCCTTGGATTCACTTCGGGGGCGCTTGGAAGTGTGCCTTGGGGTCGGGTGTGAATGGCGTTGGCGAGCTGCCCCACCTGCGTCTCGAGGTTTCAGATCTGTGCCGATTGGTTCGAGAGGGCTGTCTTCGTTTCATGCATGAAGTCGGTGGTGGTATTCACGAAGGCAGTCGTCGACGTGGCCAGATTCGCTACGAGCTCCTCCAGATTGGTCTCGTTCTTGTAGGCTCGAAATGGTGGGGCTTGATATGGCGATGGTCGGGGCTGATTCTGAGGCGGTCGAGGTTGAGCTTTCGGTGCGGGTTGCATCGGCGTGTTATTCTGGGGACCGCGCCATCCTCCATTCTGATAGGTGTTCATTGGGCCTTGATTGTAGGGCGGCCGATTGTTGATGAAGCTTGCTTGTTGGTCCTTGTTCCCTTGCGCACACTCATCGCTAGAATGAGGGCCGGCACACCAGAAGCACGGCTCGGGAGTAGGGGCTTGGATGGCATGAACTGTAGCTTGCTGCCCGTGGAGCGTTTTGGTGAGGTCGGCCACCTGTGCTGCGAGGGCTTTTATCATTTCCATCTCGGGCGTGACCGGCTCGCGCTTCTGAATCCTTCGCTCGGAAGGACATTGGTCGTTGTTGTACGCGAGCTCCTCGAGGATGGCATGAGCTTCATCCTCGATCTTTTGGAAGAACGACCCTCCCGCGGCGGTGTTGACGAGAGTGCGCGATGAAGGAGAAAGGCCGCCGTAGAAGATTTGCACCATCATCCACCCTTGGATGCCGTGATTGGGGCACTTTCGCTGCAGCTCTTTGAAGCGCCCCCATGCTTCAAACAGTGACTCCCCGTCGTATTGGGCGAACGAATGGATCTCGTTGCGTCTCTTGTGCATCTTCTCGAACGGGAAGAACTTTGAGATGAATTTGATGCGCAAGTCGGCCCACGAGGTGATGGAACCCGGCGGGAGGGAGTTTAGCCACGTCTTGGCTCGGTCCCGTAGTGAAAACGGGAAGAGGCGGAGGCGAATGGCTTCGTCGGACACGTTGTGGAGCTTGAACGTGTTTGAGATCTCGACGAAGTTCGTCAAATGGTCTTGCGGGTCTTCGGCAGGTGTTCCAGAGAATTGATTCGCTTGGACCATGTGAATTATGCCGGTCTTGATCTCGAAATTCTGGTTACCCGCAAGAACCGGCAGAACAATGGCCGATTGTGTAGCATCTGTCGGCGGTAGCCCGTATTGGAATAGGGTCTTGGGCTCCTCGGCATT
The DNA here is from genome assembly GCF_054948205.1 of Urtica dioica subsp. dioica. Taxonomy (NCBI): domain Eukaryota; kingdom Viridiplantae; phylum Streptophyta; class Magnoliopsida; order Rosales; family Urticaceae; genus Urtica; species Urtica dioica. The sequence continues at coordinate 41,578,799 of NC_142761.1, forward strand.
GTTCCTGTTCTCTTCCATTGCTCGTTCCTTTGATTCTTTTCGATTTTTCCTGTAAAATTTTTCGATCTCGGAGTTTATTGGAACGAGAGCAGATGACCCGTCTTTTCGCATACACCTTCAAAAGCAAGAAAGTGACACGAAAAGTTAGAAAACAAAAATAAAGAAATTAAATAGCAAGAGCAAGTAAATTCAATCGCTATTGTAAACTAATCCCCGGCAACGGCGCCAAAAACTTGTTGCGATATTTCTCGCGCACGCAAGCGTACGTGTGTCGCCCAAGTAATATAGTATGTAAATTCGAGTATCGTACCCACAGAGACTAGTTACTCTAGCGAATTACTAAAACTTGATTCTAATTAATTCCAAGTAAAGTTGAGAAGATGGTTGTAACAAAAGAAATAATAAAACCAAAGCAGAACGTTAAATATGAGTTTTGCAAGAAGAGAAGGTAGGGGTCACGATTTCACCGGAACTAACTAGGTCGGGGGTTTCGGGCTCGAACAACAAAATCTACTCCTATGGATGCTAATCTCAATCTATCAAAATTATTCACTAGCCTCTCTCGAGTGTTCTAGCAAACCTATGTAATTGACGGATTATTATCCTCTCGGCATCTAATCCTATTAAAATAATCACACGCAATGAAACAAGAGCTCAAACGATTACATAAATTGCCTAGAGTTTAAAACATAGGATCAACTATGAAGACATGAACAAAAGCACGATTATTTACTCTCTCTCGAGTAGCTAAACAATCCTAGATAACAGTTCTAATGGTGATCAAGCATAAGAACGCATAATGAACGATTCATATCAAGCAATCCATAATAATGAAGCAAACAATAATTATCTAACCCTAATGAACCCCCTAACCCTTATCAATCCCGGCTACATCGCAACCCCATAAGAAACTTAGCCTCTAATGGAATTCATAATCAACGCTAAACACAAAAGAATAATTAAAAGCACTAAAATAAAGATTGAAACCAAAACAGAATTCATATTAAATAAAATTGATGTTCAACAATAATTTAAAGCAATGAAATAAATAAAAGAAAGGGAAGAAAGAAAAACGATTGAATTCGGAGAAGGAGAACTCGTCGGGTTGTCAATTCCGTTGAAGAACGCCGTTTCCTCTTTCAAGAGCTCTCAAGAACAACCAAACAATAAAATAGAAACTAAAACAAAAAGGAAGCTTATGTTTTTAGAGCTTAGAGTCCAATATATAGGTCAAGAGGTGATTTTCGGAGCATATTGGGCCTTTGGAATGGGTTGATTCGCTCAAAAACATCAAAAACGGAAAGTAAGTTCGTCAAAACCCGAAGAGCGCGCGGCGCGCGGTCGTCCTTGCGCGGCGCGCGGCTCCAAATCCAGGTTATGCGCGCTGCGCGCGTAAGACTCTGGATGATTTCATGATTGCGTTCCCAGGATGCGCGGCGCGCTATTGACGAGGCGCGGCGCGCGGTCTCGGAGTCTGTCATCGCGCGGCGCGCGGTTGTCGCCAATTTTCTTGCTTGTGCTTTTTGACTCTATTTCGACCGTTTTGTCTCCAAATCCCATCCTTTTTCCACGAAATTGATTGTAGACGCTCTATTGCTCATCTAAACATGAAATTACTCAAAATCCTACTAAAAACCATTAAATTACTTGAGGACTCGTCGGTTTTTGGTTCGGAAAATAGGGGTTTTACGCGTGATTAACGCACCTATCAATAAGCCCAATGAATTTCAAGCCCAAGTCCAAGAGAACGAAGTCCTCGTTTCCATTGCTGAGCGCGTGCAACGGCGCGTGGTGGGAAGAGAGACGAGAGTCCATGATGGTTTTGGGAGGTTGAAACGATGTTGTTCTGAGGCGGGTTGAAGAAATTTATTTTGTTTCAAGAAATTCATATATATATATATATATATATATATATATATATATATATATGCACACACATATATAGAGAGAGAGATTTTATGTATTTACTTATGAGTTTGACTTAAAAAAAAGCGTCTTTATAGTGGTCTTGGTATATTGATCTAGTTAACTGTTGCTAAATCTGATTATGTACTTTATTCGTATATTTTTAATAGAATTTGATATTTAGGATATATAAATAAAGTTGTAGATTTTTTTTCAAAATTAACCAAAAAGAATATGTTAGTTGGCTCTATGCCAACAAATTTTCGCAAGACTAAAATTTGTTGACAAAAGATGTCATTACAATATGATTTTCTTGATATACGAACCGTTAATTATTATTATTAATTTTTTTTTTGGAATCTCTAATTCACTAGCATATTTATCGGTTAATTTTGGAAATAAATCTTTTTACTAATGCTGAAATTGCATCAGTACAAATGGCCCAATATATGAGCCCGGCCCACACGTAGGCTAGGTTTTATAATAGCTCAAGCCTAAAAAAAACTTCGCCTCTTCTGCTCGGTCGAAGAGAAAACTTTGAGACTCTTTTTCTCGGCAACCATGGGTATCTCTCGTGACTCTATGCACAAGCGTCGTGCCACAAGAGGCAAGAATAAGAGCTGGCGAAAGAAGCGGAAGTAATTTGATCCCTCTTTCTTCTTTTTTTCGCTTCTGATTTTTGTATTCTTGTTAAGTGTAGTTCTAATCAAAATATCTGCAATAATCGAACATGTACGAGCTTGGACGCCAGTCGGGAAACACGAAGTTGTCGAGCAACAAGACGGTTCGTCGTATCCGAGTGAGAGGAGGGAATGTGAAGTTGAGAGCCCTGACACTGGACACTGGAAACTTCTCGTGGGGAAGCTAGGCTGTGACTCGCAAGACCCGTCTGTTGGACGTTGTCAACAATGCCTCCAACAACGAGCTCGTCCTAACTCAGACCCTCGTGAAAGGGGCGATCGTCCGAGTCGATGTTGCCCCTTTCAAGAAGTGGTATTTCCAACACTACGGTGTCGATATCGGGAGGAAGAAGAAGACCGCCACTGCCAAGAAGGAAACCGCCGAGGTAATGCTTTGATTCTCGGCGGTGTTTCATGTTTTAAGGTGTTATTCTCCTATTTTGATGGGTTTTTTTTACCCAATTTTAACGGAAAATACGTTTATTAAAAAAAAGCTATTTTCCTAATCTTTTGATAAAAAAAAAATCTAACATGACACCCATAACATGATAGAGAAATGCAGCTAATCCATCATCTCCAATTTAATACAAAATAAGCACCACGCAAATTGAATAAAATAATCAAATAATGAAAACATTAGTATGACTAGTTATGCGAAGAGTATGAGAGATAAGACATAAGTTACCGCGTGTACGAGAATGAAGTGATTATAAGAGATATGATGCCTCCGAAGTAGCACCCACGAGAAACGTTGGTAAATCCTAACAATCAAATGTGATACCGTCAAAAACACCAAAGAGAATAAAACATTATGCACATTTGGTCTCGACACTGACAAACCAATGAACATGACGATGTCCACTGACAACAACCATTGCCACACCGATGTCAACGCACACCGATGACCTTGACGTTGCTTGCCGCATCCTTGACAACGACGAATCACCATGCCATTGCTTTCACTCTTTCATATACAAAAAATTTGCCATGCCTAATTAAGCTTATTTTTCATCCATTATGACGAATGCAAACAACAAACAGCAAGTCATATGAGACAATAATGATGGTGAAATTGTTTTTAATACTAGCTCAAAAGTGATTTTTTTTAATATAACAAAAATTTTGAAAGCTTGGAAACCAAAGTTTTTAATAATTATTTTTTCAAACACTCAATCAAGGTTTAAAATGTCACTGTCGATTAAGTGTGGATGGTCTCAAAATAAGAAATTACAGTGCTCAAAGGAAAAGTGAAAAAAAAAATCTCAGATAAATTTTTTGTTTTTGACACATAACACGTTGATCGGTGATTTTTTTATTCTTTATAATTTTATAATAGATATTATATTACACATCCAACAACCTAGTTTGGATGGCAAGTTCAATACGCTATATAACAAAATGTCTTGTTATGGAAAATTAATGGATTTCATTATGATTTATGATTAATTTTTAAATATAGTTAAGTATACACTAATTAATTTATGTGATGAATGAATAATAATATATAATAGTAATAATGATCATATTTTAAATTAAACTACAAATTATACACGTGTGTTAAGCTAGAGTTAATGCACAAGTAAATTACATGGAAAAACATCTTCTAGACTTCTACACGCCTAAGAAGAAAGTCGTGTACTTAGCATAGCGTAATTGCTAAATTTACACTACTTCCAATGTATAAGTTGTGGGTTCAATCCCTACTGATAACAAAGATACCCTTAAAAAGGAAGAAGAAGAAAGTCGAGATTGGATTATATTTTGTAATAATAGCATTGATTAAAAAGTGGTTTTTATGAGTTCTTGACTACTCTTACTCTATCCTTTAAAAAAATTTGACCGCTCTCACTCATGAGTTTTTTTGTTATATATAGTATTTTTTTCAAATCTCTCTCTATCTATCTCTCTATCTCCCTCTATCTATATCTCTTTCTCTCTATATAAGCTATCTCTCTCTCAAAGATAAGTGTTAAAGAAGTGAGAACTATTTTGAAACTGATGCACTTCAAAAATATTATTTAATTTTAAAAAAAATATAAATATGTATTTTTCGAATTGAATTAAATATTTGGAATATATTAGTAAAATTGAAAATTTTTCAAAATCAACCAAAAACATAACTAAGACAACATGTATTAATAGGTCCCATATATTTATGTATTTTTTTTTTTTACACTTTTATTGATAGATATCATTAAATTATGTATTTGTTGACATTGACATAGATGTCATTAAGTTATAAATTTGTTGACATGTGTATATATAAAGAGCATTTTGGGAAGGAAAAAAAAGGTTAAAATTTTACTTCTTTAAGCCCAAATCCGGTTGGACTTTGGAGTAGGATCGGTACAAAGAAGCCCGGCTCATATGGAGGCTAGGGTTTTATAGAAAATAAATCGATAACCTTAGGTTTAGGTTGACGAAAGATCTGCGCGAGCTCTCATCTTTTTCCCACATCGGCAACCATGGGTAATAAGGCGATTCGCTATCGACCTTTCTTACGCTTCAGTTCTTGTGGCTAGTCGCGTTTTAATTCTGTCTTCTGAAAATGGGTTTTCAGGTATCTCTCGTGACTCTATGCACAAGCGTCGTGCCACCGGAGGCAAGAAAAAGAGCTGGCGAAAGAAGCGGAAGTAAGTCTTTTTTTTCATATAAATTTACCCTGATTCGTCGGAAACTGAGTTCCAAGTAGTACGAAAAATTAATGATCGGTATTAGTGATATAAGTTGTCGAACGTATTACAAGAGATTTGAGCCGAGTTTGCATTCGATGATTTGAACTCTGATTGATAGCTGTTAGGCTAAGGACGATCCTTCCTTCTTCTCCAATTTCATACAAATGAATTATTGTTATTAGTGATATAAGTTAAACGTATGGCAAGAGATTTGAGCTTATTTGATGGTGTTCATATATCTTAAGGGGATGAATTCGCAATCCTTTCGTTTTCTTCTTTATGTGAACATAGTTCTGATGATTTTTTTATTTTTTGAAATAATTGGGAATAGGTACGAGCTCGGACGCCAGTCGGGAAACACGAAGCTGTCGAGCAACAAGACGGTTCGTCGTATCCGAGTGAGGGGTGGGAATGTGAAGTGGAGAGCCCTGAGACTGGACACTGGAAACTTCTCGTGGGGAAGCGAGGCTGTGACTCGCAAGACTCGGCTCTTGGACGTTGTCTACAACGCCTCCAACAACGAGCTCGTCCGAACTCAGACGCTCGTGAAAGGTGCGATCGTCCAAGTCGATGTTGCCCCTTTCAAGCAGTGGTATCTCCAACACTACGGTGTCGATATCGGGAGAAAGAAGAAGACCGCCTCTGCCAAGAAGGAAACCGCCGAGGTAACCCTTCGATTCTCGATTCGCTTGTGTTCATTTTTATTTGGGGCGGATATCGTCGAATTCTGAATTTGAAGAGGAGCAACCAGGTTTTTTTTTTATTTAAAGAGATGTAATTGTCGAAAATTGAGGTTAAGTTCTGATATCATAGTTTAAATCTAAAGGGTAAAATTGCTTATGGTTGTCAGAAACAGAGATTAAGTTCTAATGTCATTACATTAATACAGAAAACTAACTTGAATAAAAAATAGGTACTGAGTCATTTATTTCTGAATTGTAAAAAATGGTTTGGGGTTTTCGTAATATAACAAAATGTGGAATTAGCTTTCGTATTCATTTGGGATGAGTAATATAATATAATGATTCCATCTAAATTAAATTCGAATTAATTTGAAAAGGCAATTTTTTTAGATTGTCAAAACAAGAGACTTAGTTGTTATGCCATTGCAGGAATACAGAAAAATTTGATTAAGTACTAAAGTATGAGCAAATTATTACTGAGTTGCAAAAACTAGAGTTACTTTTGGGGTTTTCGTATCCCATCAAATTGTGGAATTTATGTATGGTGTGTATATTAGGAGGGAGAGGCAGTTACCGAGGAAGTAAAGAAGAGTAGCCATGTCGTTAGGAAGATTGAGAAACGGCAAGAAGAGCGAAAACTCGACGCTCACATTGAAGAGCAGTTCAGCAGCGGCAGGCTCTATGCTTGCATATCGTCCCGCCCTGGCCAATGCGGCCGAGCTGATGGGTAACATATCCAAAATTTTAAATTTTCTTTATACCAAAACAGTGTATTCTTATATATTTTTTTTTGTTCTAATTAAACTCTTGCGAAATCAGGTATATCCTTGAAGGCAAAGAGCTCGAGTTCTACGTTAAGAAACTTCAGAGGAAGAAGGGGAAAGGTGCCGCAACTGCATAAATAATTTTCTTTTATCTGCCCTTCCATGTTACTAATTTAGTTTTTTCGATTTAAGTATCAATTTCTTTTCTCTGATACTACAGTACACCTAGGTAGTTTTGTTTGGTCGCTATCAAATTAAAGGGGTTTTTGTTCGTTACTAGTGTGCGGACTAAAGACACTTTATTCTTGCTCTCAAGTATTGCATTGATTTAGCTTATTTGCTCATATTGGTAAAGCTATATGTTGTCAAGATTTAGGTAATAATAGCTGGTTTTGAATTTTGTTTACAGTAGAAAAATTAGATGCTTCAAGAGTATTATTTACAGTAGAATGGCAATTGGAAAGTCAAACCTTCTTCATATCAATCCTTAACGAACTAACAAACCTCATTAGCAATCCTTGTGTTATGGCAATTGGAGAGTATTATGTGTTGAACTCTCATTTCAGGATGAATAAATTTTGGTATTTAAGTTCTCGTGTTAACTCAAGTTATAGGTAATAAACTATATGGGTATGAGTGGTTTCTGGAAATGGTTCAGATTTTGCCTGAACTTTATTATTTGGATAAAAAAACTTGATTTTTGTTCAGAAAGGCTAGAGAAAACAAAGAAAAATATAGCATCGCCTTTGAATTCTGCAGCCAGTTTGGTTATTTATTGTTGATTTTTGTAAAGCACATTTAAAACGGCACTGAACCGTAAAATAGATGTGCGGAACATATCATGGTGAGTAAAATGGAATGAAAGAGTTGCATAAATATAGCGTAATTTGTTGATTTAAGACGCTACGACTACTCATTTACTTTTAATGCCAAATATTGCCTCTTAGGATGAGATTGATCAATGCAACACGAGCCAATGCAATAACGACTACATTTTTAATGCCCTGATGTGGGGTCGACAATGAAGAATTGAATGATAGAATCACGATTCACGAGGATCGATGGATTCCCTCCCCTTCGAACTTCAAATCCCAGATCGCCTTGTAGCAATAAACCCAAAAGGCCATGAAGTCCTCTAATTGTCGACTCGAAGGATTGTTCATCCTCTAACGGAGCAAATAACCTCTAGCACAAAGTATGGTCCCTCAAAGTACTCAAGGTATTTTGTGGATTCTTCGAAAACCACCATTTGTTGAGAGTCGTGGTCTTCGACGACGAAAGCAAGACGCCTCGGACCCGAGTCTTTGAGGCGTCGACCGCGAGCGCGCCCAACACGTGCCGTGCCGCTCGGACATACCAGTAAGACGTCCCCACGAGAAGGTCCCAATTACATGATGAAGAAATACGAAGATGAAGAACGAACTAAGCGGACTTGAAGTTTGAGAGAGAAACATGAAAGTGTCGGAGTAGCTGTATGACACTAAATCTGTGGCACAATCTTGCTGGCCATGAATTTTGAAGTCTACCAATATTGTGTACGACGACGGCGACGAGTACTCCGGCGAGCTTACTACCGACCGCCATGCTCTGAATCGGGGACTCCCAGTAGTATTTCAGGCAACATATGCTCGGAATCCACCTTCGCAAGACTCTCGTGCGCATTCTGCAACGTACACCGATGCATACTGTCGGTCGGCCTTCGCCCGCCTAGGAGGCAAGGAAGAGATGGCGGACAGGGGAGATTCACTCAGGTTCCACTAACCCCGGCGCGTTAACACCGCGAGACAGGCAGGTCGGAACGATGACTTAAGGCACCATCTCAATCGCGAATAGGAGATTCCGTGACGAAAGCAGGCCGATTTAGAAATGTTTTTTTTTCTGTCCATACGTGATATGGAAACCATTACCGGTGTTTTGTCTTTTTTCGATTGGCTGTAAGGTCTTGGGGTTTCAGAAAGACGAAATTTTAAGTATTGGAAGCTGTATCTCTCGCATGGATTGCGTGGGTTTGATTGAGAACTTCTCTGATGTTCTTGCAAAGCTGGAGGAACATGGTGAGTTATTCTTTCTTGTCAAATTGGTCAATGCAAGTCTAATAGAAATAAAAGATATGTTTAACTTCGCCTTCAACTTAAATAAAATAAAATATAGTCTAGACCAATGTCATGTATTGTATAATATTGTCATTCATTCTCAAGAAATATTCTTCTGCACTTTTAATTTCCCAATGTCTGATGAAAATTTGGTTGCACAATGTTGACTTGAGGTGCTGCTAAGAAGTCGGTGTCTTGTGTTATGATTTCACTCTTTTGCGGAGCTACAGTATGAATGTTTATCGAGAGCCATCTTAAGGGTTCTAATTTTGTCATCTAGTTACCACAATGTAATACCTTCGAGACCTATTCTTGATGCGAGATCGACGCATAACGGTCTCAAAGTTCCCCGGTAGTTTTCACTATGGTCTCTCCTTTGGTGACAGCCAAATCCTGTTCATCTGCAGGGAATAGCCCATCTTTATGCTTGGTATTCTATTTTTTGGTTTGGGTGTTCATCTCTAGTTCCCTGTGCAGATTACAATCATGGTTTTTTGATCCGCTCAGTTTAAAGCATGCGATTTTCAAACATTTTGCACCTTTCCTTTGTTTATGTCGGGAATTTCTCGAGAGATTCGATTGGCGCTCTATTGCTAAGTGCTTAGCACTCTCTCCCACATGTTAATTGGGACGAGCTTTATGCCACAGATGGTTTATGCTTACGTGAGTTCATTTCTTGATCCATTCTTGTTAAAATGTTCAAGTATTTAAAGCTTGGTGGGATCTCTCAATGGAATTGGGAAAGAGGCTGAAAGCTTTGGAGGTATATCAGGTAACCTTTTGTCTCGATTTTTTTTTTTTTTTTTTGCTCTTTTTTTTTTTTTTTTTTGCTCTTTTTTTTTTTTTTTTTTTTTTTTTGTTGTGGATTTATCATATGTTAGCGCAACAGTTCAGTGTCCGGTTATTAGAGAAATATTGGCATTGCGTTGTCTTTCTTTGTGGCATTACTTAGGGCATGTTATGCATGTGGTTTGACTTGGGTAATATAATTTTATTCTTAATAGAGATCTTATGAATTTTGGACTTGGAGCCTCAATTGAGTAGTAGGAATTCACATGTATTTGTTTGTTGCTGGATCTTTATTAGATGGTATTGAATTTTTCATTGCCAAAACTTAATTATTTAGGACATTTATGGATGTTTGGGTACTGGACAATAATTATTTACGCAAGTAAAATCGTTCTTAGTCGGTCTTACGAAAGCACCCCCCCGAGGTGATTATATTCAGGTACGATATTGCCAATTGTGTACTCATTTTTGTTGTTTAATGTGTGGTCATAATAAACCTCTAGACTTTATTACAATTGAAGCTCCGAGAAAGGCTTCAAGAATCGATTGAGATTCAAACTGTATATCGAGCAACAAAGGAAAAGGAACAGAGTTCTGGGAGAGAAAAACGAGGATGAAGAAAAGAATGAATAAACCTCACATCAGTCATCAATGACTTGACATTTTTCATAAAACTCAGTTAACCCAATCATTGGGCGTGATTACACATATATAACAAACTAGGAAACGCTCCACGTCATACTCAAGTCAAAACAAACCGACTTAAGTAAAAAACGACAAAAAGGAAAATAAACGACATAAAATTAAAAGAGACAACAGTCGTTTACAATACGCCCTCTCAAGTTGGAGCAAAGATGTTTCGCAGCTCCATCTTGGACATGAGTACTCGCAATAAAGGAGACGCCAAAGGCTTAGTTAGAGCATCAGCAATCTGTCCCGACGACTTGACAGGGAGCAACTTCAAATCACCTTCTCGAATATGATCAAGAAACAAGTTGCAAGTCAATTTCGATATGCTTTGTACGCTCATGAAAAGCCGGATTCGAAGCAATTTGAATAGCTGACTGGTTGTCGCAGAACAAAGCTGCAGTGTTGCTTTCCTGGATTCTCAGGTCAACAAGTAGCTGTTTTAACCAAAGCAACTCGCTTGTGCATACTGCCATAGCTCTATACTCCGCTTCCGCAGACGATCTGCTCACCGTTGTTTGCTTCTCCGACTTCCAGGAGATAAGGCTATCTCCTAAAAACACACAAAACCCGGTAATAGATCTCCTTGTATCAGGACAGGTGGCCCAATCAGCATCTGAAAAACCTGTGAGTCGTGGAGCCGAGGATGCTGAGTAGAAAAGGCCTAAACCTGGCTGAGCTTTGATGTATCTCAGGAGATGATGAGCAGCGGAGAGGTGTGTAGACCTTGGTGCAGATATGAACTGACTCAGTTGATGCACCGAAAAGGTTATGTCAGGCCTTGTAATGGTCAGATACAAGAGCCTGCCGGCCAGCCTTCTGTACACAGTAGGATCTTCAATCAGATTTCCCTGATCTCTGCTTAGTGAAGACCTGGGATCCATGGGTGTTTTTGCTGGCTTGCTGTCCAAGAAACCATAGTCAGAGAGTATCTGCAAGGCATACTGCCTCAAAGATACTGTGATACCTGACTTAGCTCTAGCTATCTCAAGACCCAAAAAGAATTTCAGCACTCCCAAGTCCTTCATCTTAAACACCTTCATCAGTTTGGCCTTCACAAGTTCATTATGAACCATGCTAGGTCCTGCCACTATGATGTCATCAACATAGAGGATAATTGCCACAAAACTTTCATCAACCTCGGTGGTGAAGAGAGAATAGTCAGCTTTTGACTGTTTGAAACCAAGTCCTTCAAGAACCTCAGTAAATTTGATATTCCACTGCCTTGATGCTTGTTTCAAACCGTATATAGATTTGTGCAGCTTGCACACCATCCTAGTATGGCTTTCACTGGGATTGGCTAACTCTTCATCTTGCAGCAAGTTGTATCCCAAAGGGATGTCCATGAAAACTTCTTCACTGAGGCTTCCATTAAGGAAAGCATTATCCACATCTAACTGTACTAAATGCCAATTCTTGGACGCAACAAGGGCTAATAGTAGCTTCACAGACACCAACTTTGCCACTGGTGAAAAAGTATCAAAGTAATCCAGTCCCTCCTGTTGAGTGTAGCCTTTTGCCACTAATCTGGCTTTCCTTCTGGCCAAGACACCTTCAGCATTGAACTTGTTCTCATATAACCACATGCATCCTATAGTTCTTTTCCCTTCTGGTAAGGGAACTATGGACCAAGTCTCATTCGCCTTCATGGCATTTAACTCTTCCTTCATAGCACTTCTCCAATGCTCATGCTTGGCTGCTTGATGGTAGTACTCTGGCTCACTTTCCATGGAAACAGCCAGTACAAATGCCCTGTAAGTGTCTGACAGTCCTTCATAGCTAATCACAGCTGCCAACTGGTGATGAGACTTGTGGTGTTGATCATCATCAGCTCTAGGGATTCCTGTTGCAACCGCCACATCACAATGAAAATCCTTCAAATAGGAAGGTTTGTGTCTGCTTCTAGTTGATCTCCTAACTGCAAGTTCACCTTCCTCAGCTGAATGAGGCTATTCAATGTCATGTTCTACCTGTTCATCATCACCTGCATTCACCTCAGGTATATGGATACTAGTAGGACTATGAGATTCTTTTCCCATGTCAGGTGTTAGGAGATTACTTGAAGTATTTGGCAGTACTTCATTATAGTTATGATGATCAGTTGTGACATAAGGGTCACAATTAGTTTCTTGATTTATCCTCTCAAAAGGATAAACATTTTCATGAAAATCAACATCCCTAGATATGAAAACATCTTTAGTATCCAAGTCATATAGTCTATAACCCTTGATTCCATTAGAGTAGCCTATAAACATGCATCTCTTAGCTCCAGGGTCAAACTTGCTTCTATTTGCTTTCAGGGTGGAGGCAAAAACAAGGCAACCAAAACTTCTGAGATGATCATAATTTACAGGTTTGTTGAATAAGGATTCAAAGGGAGAGATACCTAGAACCTTTGTTGGGGTCCTGTTGATTATGTAGGCGGCAGTGAGTACACAATCACTCCAAAAATCTGCAGTGACATGGGACTGAAAGAACAAAGACCTGGCTACATTGAGCAAGTGTTGATGCTTGCGTTCCACAACAGAGTTTTGTTGTGGTGTATCAACACAAGAGAATTCATGCACAATCCCTTTGCTTGCAAACAAATCCACAAAAAGTAATTCCTTTGCATTATCAGATCTAAAACGTTTAATTTGTTTTGAAAAATGGTACTCAACCATGTTACAAAAGGTTGGAATGATTTGAAGGACATAAGACTTTTGTCTCATCAAATAAACCCATGTAAAACGACTATGATCATCAACAATGGTCAAGAAATATCTATGACCAGACCTGGAAACAGTATGAAAAGGGCCCCATACATCACAATGTATAAGGTCAAGAATAGACTCACTTACAATACTAGAATTAGGAAAAGTCAGTCTTCTTTGTTTAGCCAGAGGACAAATAAGACAAGGGGTACTCTTATCAACACTATTGAGTTTCAGAACCGTCTTCAAGCTTTCCAGTCTCTCATGAGACAAGTGCCCTAAGCACGCATGCCATGTGCTAGATGAAATGGAGTTGATTGAGGCATTCACCTGAGTCTCTTCAGCTTCTGTGCTAAGTACATATAGGTCGCCAATGCATTTACCCCTGCCAATCATCCTCTTCATGTACATGTCCTGAATCACAAAGCCAATATAGGTCAAAGTAACTTCACACTTTAAGTCCTTAGTAACTGCACTCACAGATACTAAATTGAACTTAAAGTTAGGTACATAAAGAACATCATGCATGATCAAGGTGGAGTTAATTCTAACATCCCCAAAGTAGTGAACATGAATACTAGTATAATTAGGTAAGGTGATACTTGACTTTGTCAGGGGTTTTAGGCAAATGAACATGGATCTTGTGTTGCAAATATGCCTTGAAGCTCCTGAATCTAGGATCCACTGCCTAGTGAAACAAGGAACAACATTAAAAGTTTCAATTAAACAAAAAAAAAACCTGTATTGAAAGAGGTGAGATTGACACTGGATGGGTTGGCCTGAGTGGTAGAGGTAAGCTTTGCCGAGAGATGCTCAATCATTTGGTGAAGTTGTGCGTTAGACAAAGATTCCACAGGATTGACCTCAGCAGCATTGGCTTGACTCTTGAAACGAGGAGTGTATCCAGGAGGATATCTTTCTTGGAGGTCTTCTTGGCAGTTCCTTCATCGCTGACCGCCATTGCAAGATTGCTTGCAAAATCCACTGATCTTTCACCATCATTGATGGATCTTTGCTTCTCATCTTGAGTGATCATGGCAAATACCTTGTTGACAGGTGGAATAGGATCCATGATGATGATCTGGCTTCTGATGGTGCTAAAAGCGTCATTCAGGCGCATGAGAAAGGCCATGACGTACTCATTGTTGACAAATTTCGTCAATTCATGAGATCCACCACAAACGCACTTACAAGTGCAGATAGGCCTGAAATTATGGAGTTCTTCCCAAAGCACCTTCAGTTTGGTGAAGTAGGCAGCCACAGACAGGCCTTCTTGGCGAAGATTCGCAATTTGCCGTCGGAGCTGAAAAATCCTGGCGCCATTGCTCTGCTGGAACCTCTCCTTGAGATCGTTCCATATGGCTGTTGCAGAGTCGCCGAATTGGATGCTTGAAGCAATCTCTTTAGAGACCGAATTGAAGATCCACGACGTGACAATGTTGTTGTTGCGCATCCAGGAGTTGAGAAGAACGGAATTTTCCGACGATGGCTTTGTGATAGAGCCGTCGATGAACGCGACTTTGTTCTTCACAGACAAAGCCATTAACATAGATCTGCTCCATGATGGATAGTTGTCTCCATCAAGAAGCTGAGTGACGATAATAGCACCTGGATTGTCGGAGTAGTGAAGATAATAAGGACTCGTTTGATCATCGATCGGCGATCTTGAGATCGTGGCCTCCTTTGATGCAATTTCCGCAAGCAATTTGTTGTTCTCTTGTTCCGCCATGGCTCTGAAGATTGGCTAGGAGGCATGACACAAGAGACGACAAGAAGAAGATTCTCAGAGGAACAATCGATCAAGAAGGAGCGGAACTGAACTCTGATACCATATTACAATTGAAGCTCTGAGAAAGGCTTCAAGAATCGATTGAGATTCAAACTGTATATCGAGCAACAAAGGAAAAGGAACAGAGTTCTGGGAGAGAAAAACGAGGATGAAGAAAAGAATGAATAAACCTCACATCAGTCATCAATGACTTGACGTTTTTCATAAAACTCAGTTAACCCAATCATTGGGCGTGATTACACATATATAACAAACTAGGAAACGCTCCACGTCAGACTCAAGTCAAAACAAACCGACTTAAGTCAAAAATGACAAAAAGGAAAATAAACGACATAAAATTAAAAGAGACAACAGTCGTTTTCAATAGACTTTTGTATGATTTTATCATTGTGCGCAAACTTTGTTCTTCAGTGGGTTAAAGTTTCCTTCCACAACAAGACCAAGACTTTGCAGAAGTTAACGTTTTCTATCGCAGATTGACACAAAGGGGACATTTCTTTGTGCATAGAAGTAAACTCTTTAACCCTAAACCAAAAGAAGTTAACTTCTTTTGTAATCTTTTCATGATCACTAGTTTTTCCCATTAAAAAAAAAACTCATGGCTTTTATGTTGTCTTGTGTCAGGTTGAAAGTAGCGATCTGATCTCGTACGGTTTAATACCCGAATTGGTCGGACGTTTTCCCGTTCTTGTCAGGTTCTCAGCACTGACCGAAGATTGATCAGCTCGTCCAGGTGGACGCTTTCCCATGCTAAGGATTTTTGGGATCCGGTCCGCGCCAAAATTTCCAAATGGCTTTCCGGGTGGCAGCGGAGTTTCCTCTTGAAAGACGGGAAACTGGTTCTCGTAAAGGGCGTTCTCTCGGCTATTCAGAATCATTTCCTATCAGTTTTTTAAATGCCAAAGGGAATTTGCGAGATTGGCCTAGTGCCTTTTATCTTGTATCGTGCCTTTTCATAGTAAAAGCTTTCCTTTCTCTTTTTATTTTAATTGAGTTCCTTCTAAAAAAAAGTATATCTGGTCCACAAAGCACAACACAATTGTCACACCACGTTATTGTGTTACTTTTTTTTTTAAAAAAATTCTATGTTAAACTGTTTGCAAGCTGTGACAGAGCCGAAAAATGCATTGGGGAAGCAATACAAGAAACTTTTCCGCATGAATGATGCAAGTGATTCTCAGTGTAGGGGTGACAATTCGGGTTACGTGTCGTGTTCCTGCTGTGTCTTATTCGTTTTCATGTATTTTTTGACAGATCCAGACCCGACCCATTTATTAATCGTGTCTAGGAGCAAACCTCAAACCCGACCCACTATTTTTTGCCAAACCCAGACCCAACCCACTAAGACCCATTTATTAATCGTGTCTTAATGGACCATGTAACCCACGAACCCACTTAGACCCACAGACCCATTTAGACTACTAAACCCATTTGAAAACGCAAATCAGTTTAGGCCCTTAAATATGTTTACTTCAAAATATTGAAATTCTCTAAATCAAATTAAATAACAAATTAGTTAGAATAAGTAATTAATAAAAATACTTCATATAATCAACTAAGCCACCATCATAATATTTTTAATACAAAAGAGAAGTTCAAACACAATCCATTTGAGTCATTATGGGTCTTGATCGTGTTTACCCATTAACAACCCATTTAATATTCGTGTCTAATTGGGTCCCAATGGGTTGTCGTGTTCGTGTCGTGTTCACCCGTTATTTAATCGTGTTAATCGTGTTCGACACGGATGGACCCAGATCCATTTAAGGTCGACCCAAACCCATTTACACCGTGTCGTAACCGTGCCGTGTCTCGTGTACGGTCCAAATTGCCATAATTTAAATAATAGATATTGCATATCACACATTGTTTATTTCTACTTCAATATTCATAAAAAAAAAAAAAAAAAAAAAAAAAGGTTGAAGTGGCCTTCACTCATGCGGTCTCAATTTGCTTCACGACACCGAATTTGAGCCCTGCCGCCGGACGTTGACGCCAAGCGTATATAAGCCAACAAAAATAAATCAATTGAAATAAACTGAGTAGTAATCGACGAGCAATATAAGTACGAGGATTTCACATGTAAATGGTCATATAGAAGAGGTTGGGGAGAGAATGTAATTTTTAGTTCATGGTATTCTTAACTAAAATGAATTTGAAAAAAAAAAAAAAACATGAATTTGATTACTCCCTGACTAGAAAATTTAAAGTTTTCCACTATTTTTTTTATTAATTTCTTGTAAACTGTTATTTGAAGGATATCTAAAATCTCTCTTCGATGAGGTGATATATACACATATGGTGGTACATTATCATTTGTATTTTGTTTGACATATATGCATGTAGTTCTCGATCGGACTTGTATGTAAGAATGGGTATTAGATAAGTTTCCATTCTAGCTTCTTCTTTAATCAAGTCTTACATTTTCAAATGTTTATTCTCCTATCGTTTTTGTTAATCAAGTCTTACCTTTTCAAAGGATTTTTTTTTGGGTGGTCAGGACTTAGAATTCAATTGGACGGTATTACTTTGTTAGGATGAAGTAATTTATAAAATTATCAGCATTTATAAAAAAAAAAAAATCTCGTCTTTGAAGTATTGAATCTAATTAACTGTTATTGAAATTGGTAAACTATTATTGAATTTGATTAACCGTTATCTGATTAACTAGTTTTGAATTCGCTAAACTGTTATTGAATTTAATGAATGGTTAATGAATCTGATTCCAAATGTTGGTATATTGATCTATTAAACTCTTATTGAATATGGTAAACTGTTAATGAATGCAGTAAACCATTATTGAATATATAGAGTGTTATTAAATCCGATGAACTGTTATTAAATCTGGTTATAAATCTTGGTATATTGATCTGGTTAACTGTTGTTGAATCTGATTATTTACTTTATTCGTATATAATTGAATTGGATATTTAGGATATATTAATAAAACTGTAGATTTTTTTCCAAAATTAACCAAAAAGAATATGTTAGTTAGGCTCTATGCCAACAAATTTTCGCAAGACTAAAATTTGTTGACAAAAGATGTCATTAAAATATGATTTTCTTGATATACGAACAATTAATTATTATTATTATTATTTTTTTTTTATTTTCTGGAATCTCTAATTCACTAGCATATTTATCCTATCGGTTAATTTTGGAAATAAATCTTTTTACTAATGCTGAAATTGCATTGGTACAAATGGCCCAATATATGAGCCCGGCCCACACGTAGGCTAGGGTTTTATACTCAAACTTCGCTTCTTTTTGCTCAGTCGAAGAGAAAACTTGGAGACTCCTTTCCTCGGCAACCATGGGTATCTCTCGTGACTCTATGCACAAGCGTCGTGCCACATGAGGCAAGAAGAAGAGCTGGCGAAAGAAGCGGAAGTAATTTGATCCCTCTTTCTACTTTTTTTGTATTCCTGTTAAGCGTAGTTCTAATCAAAATATCTGCAATGATCGAACAGGTACGAGCTTGGACGCCAGTCGGGAAACACGAAGCTGTCGAGCAACAAGACGGTTCGTCGTATCCGAGTGAGAGGAGGGAATGTGAAGTGGAGAGCTCTGAGAAACTTCTCGTGGGGAAGCGAAAGTGCGTCTTTTTTTAAATAGAGCCAAAAACCAAATTAAAAGGCCATATGCTGAGGATTTTACTCATGGTTTTCTACTTTTATAAGTGTATCAAATCGAAATTTTCTCATCCCTAAGCAATGTGGGACTTTGAAAACTAGTGTTTCCCTTGATTTTATCTCTTTTTATATGTAGTATTCCCCCCCTTAAAAACCAACTCAAGACACATCTTGATCTTGTACCCATAAGCAACAACCGTCCCCTGGTCCGCGTGCACCTTCACTTAGACCTTCCAATAGTCTACGAGCTTGTCATAGTTAGCTGATCGATCCGTTGCATGAAGCCCACCATAGACCCCACACAACCAGGCTCTCCAACGTCGAATTCCACATACAATTCCTCACAAAGCATCCTACCTCACCGTTCTCCAAAACCTTCACCTGGTTGAACCACGTCACTATCATCCCTGAAAGAGCAAAACTACTATGCAAAGAAAGAGCAAAACTACTACGTAAAGAGAAATTGTTTTGCATTGTGTCAAATGAGAAGAGAAGAGATCTGCTCGACAGACGACGATTAAAGAGACAAGTACTCCTTGACAGCTGCATTGGAAGCTGAAGTTGTTGCTGAAGTTGAAGAAGCCATGGCTGCGAGATCTGGAAATTTGGAGTTGAGTTTAGGTTTTCAAAATGAAATTAGTAGTGTAATTTTGGAAAAATTGAATTCGACAAAAATAAGAATACCCATTTTATACACTTCGTTTGGAATGGCGCAAGATTATATTCTTTTGTATAAAGTAAAAACGACGAAAATTGGTTGTTTTAAAAGAATAAAAACAACTTTCGTGTATCGTGAAAATAGTCCCAATGAATTTCAAGCCCAAGTCCAAGAGAACGAAGTCCTCGTTTCCATTGCTGAGCGCGTGCAACGGCGCGTGGTGGGAAGAGAGACGAGAGTCCATGATGGCTTTTGGGAGGTTGAAACGATGTTGTTCCGGAGGCGGGTTAAAGAAATTTATTTTGTTTCAAGAAATTCATATATATATATATATACACACACACACATATATAGAGAGAGAGAGAGAGAGAGAGAGAGAGAGAGAGAGAGATTTTATGTATTTACATATGAGTTTGACTTAAAAAAAAAGCGTCTTTATAGCTGTCTTGGTATATTGATCTGGTTAACTGTTGTTAAAACTGATTATGTACTTTATTCGTATATTTTTAATAGAATTGGATATTTAGGATATATAAATAAAGTTGTAGATTTTTTTCAAAATTAACCAAAAAAAATATGTTAGTTTGCTCTATGCCAACAAATTTTCACAAGACTAAAATTTGTTGACAAAAGATGTCATTAAAATATGATTTTCTTGATATACGAACCGTTAATTATTATTATTTTTTTTTTGGAATCTCTAATTCACTAGCATATTTATCGGTTTATTTTGGAAATAAATGTTTTTACTAATGTTGAAATTGCATCGGTACAAATGGCCCAATATATGAGCCCGGCCCACACGTAGGCTAGGTTTTATAATTGCTCAAGCCTAAAGAAAACTTCGCCTCTTTGTGGGGGTATAAAAACTCAAATATTAAAATATCGCTTCAGATGGGCTTAGGCCCGATTGAAGCCCACGATCCATTTGAGAAGCGGCCCGCGAAATCAATTTTGGACCTGACTCGCTCTCCGCAGGTCGGCCCAAGTCCAGCAACACTTCCCGGTTCGATAGACTCCAGTTCGTCCACGTCTTCCTAATCAGAATGATCAGTCAAAGAGGAGACTACGCCGCGAAGACCTGATCTCGGACGACTACGACCTCGGCGAGGAGATTGGATCAGGGAACACGTGTCTTCGGCCAGAAGGTTCCGTCTCGTCAATAAATAGAATAGGAAAGGACAATTTTCACACACACGCAAGCTCTTATTTCTCAGTTTTCGACATTCTATATTGTATTCTTACGTTTATTGCATTGAGCTCGGCCTGTTGAGTTCGTCACCTCGCCCGTTTGTAACCTTCTCTATATCAATAAAATTAATTAATATTCGTAACATTATTATAGCTCTTTATTATTAAATCGTTTCTTATACGACGTCTTTCTAAACCCACTTAAAAATATTTTATAATTTCATTCATTAGTGATTGTTGATCGATCCGAAAATCGACATCAACAATTTGGCGCCGTCTGTGGGAAGATTCAGAGAGACTAACCTCGGAAGGAACAGTTCGTAATAAAAAAATTTATCATGTCTTCCACTCCGACTCATTACGAATCCGGAGAGGAGATCCCCTCGGGGATCAGGGCAATCCTGGATATGCTGACCAAAAAAATAGATGAGCAAGCCGAGACCAACCGCGCTCTTAATGACCGGTTGGATACTCTCTCGACTCCTCGAAACATCCCAGATCCTCAAGTGGGATCCGGAGATATGACCGCCTCTGAGTCAGCTCGCCAAGCAACCTCGGTTGCGCAAACAAGCCGAGCTATCCCTCCCGGAGTCCGTCTGGATTTCTCTAGGATACAGGTCGCCCGAGGAGCAGACCAGTCTCCCATCACAAGCTTTCAGCTTGGGGGAACTACTGGTGAGGTCGCGACAGAAGTCACGATCGATCCTTCCGGACTTTATCCGCCTCCGCTCGGGGGAGCACCGTCCGAGTCTTTCCCGACTGATGCGGGACCTCGCCCTCAAGCGATCTATCAAACATTCACTCCCCAGCGTTTTGGCGGGGTGAATCAGACCCGTCAGGGCCCGGCCAATGTAACCGCGGTCAGTCCGACGTAATCGGGACCTCGTCTCTTTCACGATGGCGAACCCAGTATGACCAAACTAGACAGGTTCAAGGAATCTATAACGGTCGAGTTGAGAGCTGTTCGTTCAGAATTTTATTCTGCGACCAGTTCGGCTCCCGAGATAGATCGTCTCGTAGAAGAAACGAGGCGAACTCCTTTCGCCAGAAACATCACTGAAGTGCAACTGGGAGATACCGGAAAGGTTCGCCTCCCACGGTACAACGGCACCTCAAGTCCGAAGGCTTTCATATTGTCCTTCAGAGTCGCCATGGGACGGGTTATGCTATCTGAGAGAGAATTAGAGGCAGGATACTGCCAACTATTCGCCGAGAGCTTGTTCGGACCCGCCTTGGAATGGTTCTCCAAACTCGAACCAAACTCCATTGATGGTTTCGATAAGCTATTGGTTGCATTCCTGAAACATTATTCAATGTTCGTGGAGGACGACCTGACCATAGCAGACTTATGGGGGATCCAACAGAGAGAGAACGAATCTTTGAAGGATTTCATGATCCGTTACAAGGACGTACTCTCGAAAATCTCTAACGTATGCCACGAGTCTGCCATAACCTCTCTGAGGAACGGGTTAAGGCACGATTCAAAGCTGAAACTAGAGATGACTGTTAACCGCCCCCTCACACTAGAGGATGCAATTCATATGGCCGCAAGTTATGCAAAGGCCGAAGAAGAATTTGCTTCCTACGAGAGGCAACGCGTGGCCGAAAAGAAGCCACCCTCCAACACTTGGGTGAGGCCCGTAAGCGCTGGGAATAACCCTCGCAGGATTAATCCCCACGACGCCGTACCTCACACCAAAAAGCAACACGCCCCTCCTAATTATATGCTCAATGTCAACGATGACATTAAGAAGGGAGTCCCCCAGGCTAAGAAATGGACACGGGACCCCAATGCGTATTGCAGTTTGCACAAGGCTAACGGTCACGACACGGTTAACTGCGAAACCATGCGTAAGGCTTTAGCCGAGAAATATGCGAAGGGGGAACTGAAAGATGTTGATCTAGGACCCCCGCCGAAGAAGAAAATCTTCAATAGCAACAACAAGGGAACGGGCAACCCCTCCCCCAAGAGAGCGAGACCCGAGGAGGAAGGGGAACCAAACTCCCCGCCGACTGTCGCAAAACACAGAGTTGACTTCATAATGGGTGGCTCAAAGTTTTGCAACGAAACGGTTAACTCCATCAAAACACATCAAAGACAATTGAGTAACCAAACAACCAAAATCAGACTAGAACAAGATGTTCAAATCTTGTTCTCCGAAAAAGAAGCAATTGGGACAACCGAACCACACGACGACGCACTCGTGATCACGATCGACGTGTCTAATTGTGAGGTTGCGAGAGTTCTAATCGATGGAGGCAGCTCTGTAGATCTTATTTTCAAGGATACCCTGGCAAGGATGGGAATCGATGAAGACGAGATTGAAAGAGAACGAACCCATTTAACAGGTTTCAATGGGTCCACTACTCCATCCTTGGGAACAATCAGGTTGCCCGTAAAAACACATGGAATCAACAAAATAGTAGAGTTCCAAGTACTAGACTGTCTCTCCCCCTATAACATTATCTTGGGAAGACCATGGATACATATGATGAGGGCTGTGCCTTCAACCTTTCATCAATGTATTTGTTTCCCTACGCCTGAGGGAATAGGAGAGATCCGAGGTAATCAGGCAACCTCCCGCAGTTACTATCTCACTAGTCGCAAACATTGTGCCAAGACAATTAAAGAAGAGCAATAGCAATTAATGAGCGTGGAGTCGGCCAAGAGCGTTCTCACACTAGAGGACCCCGACTCCCTCGATGCGCCAAGCACTGAATTAATGGTCCAAGTACAGCTCGATGGCTCCGACCCTTCCAAGTGTGTAGGAATCGGAACTAAGCTTAAAGGTAGCATCAGGCGAGAACTGATCTGTTTCTTAAAACGAAACAAATCCACCTTCGCTTGGTCAACCGAAGATATGCCAGGAATAAGCATCGACGTCACGTCTCACCGACTCAACGTCGATCCCAGTTTTAAACCAATAAAACAAAAAAGACGAAAGCTCGGTCCCGACAGGGCACGGGTAGTCGACGACGAAGTCGAAAGACTGCTCAGTGCAGATTCAATCCGCGAAGTGAAATACCCGGATTGGCTGGCAAACACTGTCGTCATAAAGAAAAAAAATGGGAAATGGAGGGTATGCGTCGATTTTACCGATCTGAATAATGCATGCCCCAAAGACAGCTTCCCGTTGCCGCACATCGACCAGCTAGTCGAAGCGACCGCGGGGCATAAAGTACTCTCATTCATGGACGCATTCTCAGGATATAACCAAATCCTGATGCATCCGGATGACCAAGAAAAAACAGCTTTCATCACCGACCGTGGCACGTATTGCTATAAGGTCATGCCGTTTGGACTAAAGAACGCTGGCGCCACCTATCAAAGGTTAGTCAACGAAATGTTCAAGGAAAAGATAGGGAAGACGATGGAAGTGTATATCGACGATATGCTAGTAAAATCCCTAAGGGAGAACGACCACATAAGGCATTTGGAGGAATGTTTCGAGGTATTGAATAAATATGCCATGAAACTCAATCCCACCAAATGTTCGTTCGGAGTATCATCCGGTAAGTTCCTGGGGTATTTAGTTACCCAACGAGGAATTGAGGCTAACCCGGATCAATTACACGCCTTACGAGAGATGCCTTCGCCCTGTAATAGGTGTGAAGTTCAAAGGTTGATGGGACGCATCGCTGCCCTCAATCGCTTCATCTCTCGGTCAACAGATAAATGTCTCCCTTTCTATCGGCTCCTTAAAGGAAATAAGAAGCTTGAATGGGACGACAAATGTGAAGACGCGTTCAAAAAATTGAAAGAGTATCTATCGACACCCCCAATCCTGGCAAAACCCGTTGCGGGGGAGCCACTCTATCTATACGTCGCAGTATCTCAAGCGGTAGTTAGTGGAGTACTCGTCAGGGAAGAGCAATGGGACCAACGACCGATCTTTTATACAAGCAAGTCATTAGTCGATGCTGAAACTCGATACCCTATTATGGAAAAACTGGCCTTGGCCGTCGTTTCCGCCGCGCGAAAACTTCGACCATATTTCCAATCTCACACCATAATAGTAATGACATCACATCCGCTCAGAAGTTTCCTACATAGCCCTAATCAATCAGGAAGGTTAACCAAGTGGGCCGTGGAGCTGAGCGAATACGACATCGAGTGCCGAGTGAAGACATCCGCAAAATTGCAAGTTTTAGCGGATTTCATCATCGAACTCTCGAGGGAAAGTCCCACCGTGACCGAAGTCGAAGGCACCTGGACACTCAAAGTGGACGGGGCATCATCGAAGCAATGGGCTGGAGTAGGAATACACCTAACCTCCCCCCACAGTGAGACTATAGAACAGTCATTCAGGCTCGACTTCGTCGCATCAAACAACAAAGCCGAGTACGAAGCACTAATCGCCGGACTTAGGTTGGCCACTGCAGTTGGATCAAAGAAAGTGGAAGCTTTCTACGACTCCCAACTCGTAGCAAACCAATACTCCGGGGAATACGAGACCAGGGATGAGCGAATGGAAGCCTACCCAAAAGTCGTAAAAGAACTAACAAAAAACTTCGAAGAATTCTCCCTGACATGGATCCCTGGAGGCGAGAATACTTCGGCCGACGCATTGGCTGCCCTGGCATCTACCTCGGATCCGGGCCTCAAGAGGGTTATACCAGTCGAAACAATCAAACAACCTTCTATTGCCACGACCATCGCCGCGGTCATAACAATAGAAGGAGGGATTGGAGAGATGAAATACTACATTACATCATAACTGATACGGTCCCATCCGATAAGATGGCAAAACGCAAGCTCGTGCTGAGAAGCGCGAGATTTTGCATCATAGATGGAAGCCTGTTTAAAAGAAGCTTCGCAGGACTCTACCTCAAGTTCGTTGGGACAGAGGAATCTAAACGAATCCTGGAAGACGTACACGAAGGGGAATGCGGAAATCACGCAGGCAGACGAGCGCTCGCCATCAAAATAAAGAGGCAAGGCTACTTTTGGCCGACCATGCTGGCAGACTGCGAGGCGCACTCGCGCCGCTGCGATCAATGCCAACGCCATGCCCCCAACATAAAAAGACCCGCGGAATAATTTTCATCTATCTCGGCGCCATACTCATTCATGAAATGGTCTATGGACATTGTGGGACCAATGCCGGTCGCCCCTGGCGGGTTAAGATTTCTGTTAATCTTAACAGATTATTTTTCTAAATGGGTGGAAGCTGGCGCCTTCGTCTTGATAAAAGACGTCAACGTCACAGCATTCATCTGGAAAAATATAATCTGTCAGCATGGAACTCCCCACGAGATCATAACAGACAACGGATCACAATTCATATAGAAAAAGTTTAGAAAGTTTTGCTTCCATAACAACATTGAGGTAAGAATGTCAACACCATGATATCCTCAAGGAAATGGGCACGCGGAAGCAACAAATAAGACCATAGTCGACTCCATAAGGAAAAGGCTCGATGCCAAGAAGGGGCGGTGGGCAGAAGAACTGCCAGGCGTGCTGTGGGCATACCGAACCAGCCCGTGAAGGTCGACAGGGGAAACTCCATTTTCCCTCGTCCATGGAGTCGAATATGTCATCCCAATCGAACATCAGGTGCAAACCCTTAGGATAAAATACGCACCTGAGGATGAGCCAAAAAATGACGAGGCTCTATGCGATGCCTTAGACCTAGTAGAGGAAAAGCGAGATTCAGCCCTATCACGGTTATCCCGATATAGGCAATCCATCGCTAGATTCTACAACAAAGACGTCAACACAAAAAGATTCGATGTAGGGGACTTGGTCTTCCGAAAAATCTTTCAAAATACTGCCGAGGCAAACGCCGGAAAACTCGGGGCAAAATGGGAAGGCCCCTATAGGGTCACCAGAGTAACCTATCCCGACGTTTATGAACTTGAAACACTCAACGGAATCCCGGTTTTAAGATCATGGAACGTCTCGAAACTCAAAAAATATTACTGTTAAAACCAGTAAAAATTGAACTACGTCTGACTTGATCCCTGCATAAAGGGTACGTAGGCAGCCTCTTACTAAGGCACAGTCCCCCTACCTCTTAAGCCACGGAGCTCGCACCTCAGCTAATGACCCCGACCTCGGATTTGGCTAGCAGTGCAAACGCCTCGACTCTGGCGAGAACCGACATCTCGCAGCGTCATCAGAGATCGTACCCACGAAGGTCGATCTCGTCCGGAAATGTTAAGGGAAACGTTTTACGTCCCCGAAGATCTAAAAGACTTGAAATTTTCACAAAATGTAATTACGAACTTCGGCTTCAAATCTAAAGGGAAACGCTTCGGATCGGCAATATTCCGAACAACTAAACAGATTTTGAACGACGAACCATTTCCAAACTTCAGCCTAAGGGAAACCTTTTAGTTCCACGACGAGCTAAATAACTTAGCGAAATCATCTGAACTTTTTAAGGGAAACATTTTGGGCCAAATATAGGTGACCTAAAAGACTTCACAGATTATACTAATCCGAGCTGTCTCAGGAACAAACAAAATAATGATATTCAGATCGGCAGGACGGACTGAATAAAAGAATAAACACCCATGCATTCATAATTGATTTTGGCGAGCTAAAAAACTTGGCAAAATTAAAAATCAAAATTGCATAAAATAATAACATAAATTCAAATAAAATAGAGGTACCGAAGCCCCCTATGATTGTATCAAAACCAATAAAAACTTCGCCCAAAAACACGGGCCCCAAAAACAAAATAAACATTTTATTAAATAAGCAAAAAAAAAAAGCTGAGGACTCAAGCTTGGTCGCGGGGTTCGGCCTCGGTATCTTGACGCTCTGGAGTAGGCGTGAACGCCGCCGCCTCTTCATTTCCCTCCGGGATAGAGTTGAGAACCTCGTCAGAACGGCCAAGCATCGAGCCATGTTCGTTGATGACTGAGGCCTCGCCTTCGGTCATAGAGACATCAGCAGGGGAACGGTCGGCATATGGAGTGAACGGGATGTCTTCGACCTCAGGGACGGCGACGGCCGCGTAGTCGGCCTCGTACTGAGCAATGTCATCCTCAGTATCTTTCATCTCGGCCGCCCAGTCCGAAATCTCGCCCTTCAAGGCCTCCGAGATCAGTTCCTTGTTCCCCCGGCATTGTTCGAGCTTTTTGAGAATGAGGACGGCCTCGTCCATCTTCTCTTTCTGCGCACGGTGCTTGAGGATCTGTTCGCGATACTTGAGCGAGGTCGCTTTCTTCGCCGCGTGCACTGCCCGATCTCGCTCCGCCTTCGCCGACCTTTTCATCCGGGCGATCTCATCCAGAGCATCCTTCAGTTCTTTATCTCGCGCCTCGAGATCGGCCGCCAGCTTGTTCCTCTCCTTCTCGAAGCCGCTGGAACGAGCCACCCATTCCTTGATCTTTTCCTTCTTATCATCGATGTCGACAGACAAGAACTGAACTTTGCCACGACGGCGTTCAATCTTACCGTTCGACCTCTCCAAGAGAGCATCCTTGGCCAGAAGATCGTCCTGGAGGGTGGCGATCTTGTCGTTCATCCCCTGGAGCTCGGCCTGTAAAGATTCCGTCCCCTTCTGAACCTCGGCGAGCTTCTCCTGCTCGACCTTGGCATCATGAAGGCGATTTTCATAGAGAAAAACACCTCGGTTCAGTTGGGTGGACAACTGAAACCAACCCCTCTCATTAGTTCGAGCGTAACAGAAAATAGTCATTTTTCACAAGTATAACATATCGGCTATATAAAAAAAACTTACCCCAATTATGGCCGAGGCCATCATCCTGTATCAGTCCGCCTCGGCGAGGTCAGGGACCTTTGGGAGCTCCATCCCGGAACACGTCATCTGACGAAGAAGCCCCGCCGAGGAGTAAATGTCGTCGCACAACAGATGGTCCCGAGCGAAGTGAAAGTTGACGACGTGTTTCTTCTTCCGGGTCAGGGCGGAGTCATCTCGGCCCCCAGACCTCGACTTCGAGGAAGACTTGCTTCCTTCAGCGGCGGCTTTGCCCTTTTCCGCCCGAGTCAACGTTGTCGCAGGGACCTCATGGGCGGTCTCTTCATCGTCCCTGCCAGCAAGGTCGGGACCCGGACCCTTTTTCTTCTTCTTTTTCGCTCCGGGGGCTCCCCCATCAGGAACCCGGTTCGCTGGCATCTTCCTCTTCTTGGGCGCCCCCCCGATCTCGTCCCTCTCGGGGGCTCGACCCTCAGCTCCCTCGGGGACGTCTTCGTCGACTCCAGGGGCTTGAGTTTCCTCGGCCTCGGGAACTTCGGCTCCCTGAACGTCCTTCGGAGCGACCTCGGCCGTCTCGGGTACCTCGTCAGAGGGCACCAGAACAACCGGGATCTCAGTCACCAGACGAACTCCGGTCACTTCGACCTCAGGATCGTCGACGGGGATAGCCGGGGTCGGGGTCGAAGTCGAGGCAGCGCCTCCCTTCTTCTGCTTCCTCGCCTCGCGCGCACTCATCGGGGTATTCCTATTGTCCCCTACGACTAACAGAATAAAAACTTGATCAAAACAGGATGTATACAATTGACCGTGAGAAAAAGGACGAGAACAAATCAAACTAACCTTCCTCTAAGTGCTCTGATAATTTTGGTGGAAAATGCCAAACTTTGGCCGAAATGAACCTGAATGGGGTGAAGCTCGACCACTCTACTTCGCCCAACTGCAGCAGCATCAACTTCTCGGCGAACTCGACCCCCTGAGATGGCGCTTTGATTTTCTCTACAAAATATATATATATAAATAAATAAATAATTATATATTTCACTGCAGAATATAAATGCAGGCGAACTAAATTCTTATGCATACTCGGTGAGCTCGCCCATTTTGACGAGAAAGAACGAGCTCGGTCCCCGAGTGAATGCTCATTCATGGCAAAGTAAAAGTATCGCCTCCCCCAAAATTTGTCATTCGAGGGTAGACCCGAGATCACACCCTTGCATGCGGCTTTCGAAAGGTAGAAACACTTCGGATCGTGTTTCGAATTCGCCTTAACCACACAAAGACGGACTAAATACATCAAAGTGAGCTCGTAGGCCACAACTATCAGGCCCATTACCATCCTGACGAAGTTTGGACACATTTAGGGAAGGGTCAAACCTAGAGTCTGGGCGAAGTCGAACAGGAGAGGGTGAATAGGAAACCTCAGCCCACATTTCTCTAGCCAGATCTCATATACGCAGCAGTAACCCTCCACTACGGTATCGGCTGTAGCCCCAGGAGGAGGAAGAAGGATATTAATTTCTGGGGGGATCTGATATTTTTCACGGATCCTTCTAAGGTCAGTCGAGGTCACAGCAGAGGGTAATAAAATATCCTCGTTCCCTAGGGGTTGAGACCCCGATGGACGAAGTCCTGAGTTCGACATCTAGTTCTAATGTGTTCTATGGACGAAGTGTTTAAATCTATGAATACGTTTGAATTCGCTAGTCGAACTGACAGTTGATAATAGCCGAAATACAAGAAAGCTAAAGAACTTAGAGAGAGAACTCAAAGTCAAAGAAAACGAGAAGTCTGAGAAGAAGAATTACCTTTTTAACCGCGGATGATGAGAATATAAATGAAAAGAAGCGACTCTTCGGTCCGCTTATTTATACGTTTCATAATTACCCGAAATCCCGAAAAAATCTAATGATTTCGGAAATCAAATCGAATAAAATCTTATAAGATATTTCCCTCGATATCTGCAAAAGATAACAGATTCTCCGACTCTTCGACTTCAACCTACGAAATACGGTTACAACACACCACGTGTAAAAAAGACGTGCTCTCGCGTGACGCCACGTGGTCCCAAATCCTCGATTTCCCTTTTTTATTCGGAACAATTCGAATTCCCCGCGTTAAATATTTTCAAAATATTCGTAATATTTTCAAAATATTTGGGGGCTAATTGTGGGGGTTTAAAAACTCAAATATTAAAATATCGCTTCAGATGGGCTTAGGCCCGATTGAAGCCCACGATCCATTTGAGAAGCGGCCCACGAAATCAATTTTGGACCTGACTCGCTCTCCGCAGGTCGGCCCAAGTCCAGCAACACCTCCCGGTTCGATAGACTCCAGTTCGTCCACGTCTTCCTAATAGAAATGATCAGTCAAAGAGGAGACTACGCCGCGAAGACCGGATCTCGGACGACTACGACCTCGGCGAGGAGAGTGGATCGGGGAACACGTGTCTTCGGCCAGAAGGTTCCGTCTCGTCTATAAATAGAAGAGGAAAGGACAATTTTCACACACACGCAAGCTCTTATTTCTCAGTTTTCGACATTCTATATTGTATTCTTACGTTTATTGCATTGAGCTCGGCCTGTTGAGTTCGTCACCTCGCCCGTTTGTAACCTTCTCTATATCAATAAAATTAATTAATATTCGTAACATTATTATAGCTCTTTATTATTAAATCGTTTCTTATACGACGTCTTTCTAAACCCACTTAAAAATATTTTATAATTTCATTCATTAGTGATTGTTGATCGATTCAAAAATCGACATCAACACTCTTCTGCTCGGTCGAAGATAAAACTTGGAGACTCTTTTTCTCGGCAACCATGGGTATCTCTCGTGACTCTATGCACAAGCGCCGTGCTACAGGAGGCAAGAAGAAGAGCTGACGAAAGAAGCGGAAGTAATTTGATCCCTCTTTCTTCTTTTTTTGTATTCCTGTTAAGCGTAGTTCTAATCAAAATATCTGCAATAATCGAACATGTACGAGCTTGGACGCCAGTCGCGAAACACGAAGCTGTCGAGCAACAAGACGGTTCGTCGTATCCGAGTCATGGGAGGGAATGTGAAGTGGAGATCCCTGAGACTGGACACTGGAAACTTCTCGTGGGGAAGCGAGGGTGTGACTCGCAAGACTCGGCTCTTGGACGTTGTCTACAACGCCTCCAACAACGAGCTCTTCCGAACTCAGACCCTCGTGAAAGGCGCGATCGTCCGAGTCGATGTTGCCCCTTTCAAGCAGTGGTATCTCCAACACTACGATGTCGATATCGGGAGGAAGAAGAAGACCGCCTCTGCCAAGAAGGAAACCGCCGAGGTAATGCTTCGATTCTCGGCGGTGTTCCATGTACTAAGGTGTTATTCTACTGTTTTGATGGGTTTTTTTTACCCAATTTTAACTGAAAATACGTTTATTATTGAAAAAAAGCTATTTTCCTAATTTTTTGATAAAAAAAATCTAACATGACACTCATAACATGATACAGAAATGCAGCTAATCCATCATCTCCAATTTAATACAAAATAAGCACCACGCAAATTGAATAAAATAATCAAATGAAAACATTAGTATGACTAGTTATGCGAAGAGTATGAGAGATAAGACATAAGTTACCGCGTGTACGAGAATGAAGTGATCATAAGAGATATGTTGCCTCCGAAGTAGCACCCACGAGAAACGTTGGTAAATCCTAACAATCAAATGTGATACCGTCAAAAACACCAAAGAGAATAAAACATTATGCACAATTGGTCTCGGCACCGACAAACTAATGAACACGACGATGTCCACTGACAACAACCATTGCCACACCGATGTCAGCGCACACCGATGACCTTGACGTTGCTTGCCGCATCCTTGACAACGACGAATCACCATGCCATTGCTTTCGCTCTTTCATATACAAAAAATTTGTCATGCCCAATTAACCTTATTTTTCTTCCATTATGACGAATGCAAACAACAAACGGCAAGTCATATGAGACAATAATGATGGTGAAATTGTTTTTAATACTAGCTCAAAAGTGATTTTTTTTAATATAACAAAAATTTTGAAAGCTTGGAAACCAAAGTTTTTAATAAGTATTTTTTCAAACACTCAATCAAGGTTTAAAATGTCACTGTCGATTAAGTGTGGATGATCTCAAAATAAGAAATTACAGTGCTCAAAGGAAATACGAAAAAAAAAATCTCAGATAAATTTTTTGTTTTTGACACATAACACGTTGATCGGTGATTTTTTTTGTTCTTTATAATTTTATAATAGATATTATATTACACATCCTGCGACCTAGTTTGGATGGCAAGTTCAATACGCTATATAACAAAATGTCTTGTTATGGAAAATTAATGGATTTCATTAAGATTTATGATTAATTTTTAAATATAGTTCAGTATACACTAATTAATTTATGTGATGAATGAATAATAATATATGATAGTAATAATGATCATATTTTAAATTAAACTACAAATTATACACGTGTGTTTAGCTAGAGTTAATGCACAAGTAAATTACATGGAAAAACATCTTCTAGACTTCTAAAGGCCTAACAAGAAAGTCGTGTACTTAGCATAGCGTAGTTGCTAAATTTACACTACTTCCAATGTATAAGTTGTGGGTTCAATCCCTATTGATAACAAAGATACCCTTAAAAAAGAAGAAGAAGAAAGTCGAAATTGGGTTATATTTTGTAATAATAGCATTGATTAAAAAGTGGTTTTTATGAGTTCTTGACTACTCTTACTATATCCTTTAAAAAATTTGACCGCTCTCACTCATGAGTTTTTTTGTTATATATATTTCAAACTTATATTGTATTTTTTTTCAAATCTCTCTGTATCTATCTCTCTATCTCCCTCTCTCTCTATATATATATATATATAATGGATTAATTTCATTTTTGCCCCTTCAACTTTTTGACGAATCACAGACTTTGTCCCGCTTTTTGTTTCGTAACAACCGATTACCATCAACTCTTTTACCTTTTTCAAAACTCATCCTTCCGTTAATGTTTCTAACAGAATTTAACACGTGTCATTGTATAAATGAGTTTAAACATAAATTTACCAATATACCCTTAAATTTTGGGCGTTGGCTGAAAGGCAACAACAAAAGCCAAATTTAGTGAAAAATATATAAATAAATAAATAAGACAATCAAGAACACCTTTGTGAATTTACAGTATCTGGATACATATACCTCGAACTTTGGAATCCAAAAAACAAACCAAATGAAAGAAAGGAAAAAAAAAACAATTAAGCTTAATTTTCTTAATATATATCTATATATTATCTTCGTTTTCATTATAGCACAAATCGCTGCACCGGTGCAACCTCATCACCATCGCCACCGTCCGATGAGGACACGGAATCAACGGAGCTGCGATCATCGGGGCCCACTTTTTTCTTGATGAACTCGATGCAATCCGCCACGGCCTCGCTGCGGCGGTGATCGTTGATGATGTCATAATAATAATCCTTTTTTGCCGTACCGTCTTTTGAAACCTGTGTGTCGTTGGGGTTTGTGGACGAAGAGAGCGCGGACAAGAAGATGAGGCGAAATACAGCCTCACGGAATCGCTCGAGGATCTTGGACTTGCTGTGAGAGAATGACGATGATGAGCTTTTGTTGTTGTTGCCTTTCAGGCTTGGAATGCATAGCAAGTTGGTTTTCATGATTCTTCTTTGATGTTGATGATGATGATGATGATGATGATGATGATGATGATGATGATGATGATGATGGTGGTGATCTGAGTTTGGTATCTCCATTGCTGAAATATTTTGTTTTGGAATTTTTTTTTTAAGGGGCGTTTAATAGAGAATAAAGATAAGTTTTTTTGGCTCAGTGCACGTATTTTGCTGGGTATATTGGTAAATTTACGTTTAATAGAGAATGAAGATAAGTTTTTTGGCTCAGAGACCAAATCAAAGAACAAAAAAAAAAACAGAGCATGGCGTCACACACACGCAGAGAAGCCGATGACCCCGAATCCCGATTCGCGGCCAATCTATGGCTCTCGTTGTGGCTCAGGTCCACGTCCTCGAATACATATTTTGCTGGCCTGCGAATCCAAGAACAGAGACCAAATCAAAGAACAAAAAAAAAAAAAAAAAACAGAGCATGGCCTCACACACACACAGAGAAGCCGATGACCCCGAATCCCGATTCGCGGCCACTCTATGGCTCTCTCAACAAAAAATACCTCAACCTCTCCGACAAAAAAGCCGACGCCTCTCCTCGAAGACCTCGCCAGACAGCTCTCCGTCCTTCCCTCCCCCGGTGACAGCGACTTCAATGTTACTTAAAACGAGAGAGAGAGAGAGAGAGTGTAAATGCTAATATTAAATGTTAAAAAAATTAAAAATGTCTTTTTTTTTTTACGATTTTACCCAATATTTTAGTTAGATCTGTTAAATATTTGACGGAAGGATGAGTTTTGAAAAAATTAATAAAGTTGAAGGTAATGATTGTTACAAAACAAAAGGCGGGATAAAGTATGTGATTTATCTATAAGTTCAGGGTGCAAAAGTAAAATTAATCCATATATAATATATATATATATAAGCTATCTCTCTCTCAAAGATAAGTGTTAAAGAAGTGAGAACTATTTTGAAAATGCTGCAATTCAAAAATACTATTTAATTTTCAAAAAAATCTATATGACTAAATATGTATTTTTCGAATTGAATTAAATATTTGGAATATATTAGTAAAATTGAAATTTTTCAAAATCAACCAAAAACATAACTAAGACAACATGTATTAATGTATTAATAGGTCCCATATATTTATGTAACTAAGACGGTTCGTCGTATCCGAGTGAGGGGTGGGAATGTGAAGTGGAGAGCCCTGAGACTGGACACTGGAAACTTCTCGTGGGGAAGCGAGGCTGTGACTCGCAAGACTCGGCTCTTGGACGTTGTCTACAACGCCTCCAACAACGAGCTCGTCCGAACTCAGACGCTCGTGAAAGGTGCGATCGTCCAAGTCGATGTTGCCCCTTTCAAGCAGTGGTATCTCCAACACTACGGTGTCGATATCGGGAGAAAGAAGAAGACCGCCTCTGCCAAGAAGGAAACCGCCGAGGTAACCCTTCGATTCTCGATTCGCTTGTGTTCATTTTTATTTGGGGCGGATATCGTCGAATTCTGAATTTGAAGAGGAGCAACCAGGTTTTTTTTTTATTTAAAGAGATGTAATTGTCGAAAATTGAGGTTAAGTTCTGATATCATAGTTTAAATCTAAAGGGTAAAATTGCTTATGGTTGTCAGAAACAGAGATTAAGTTCTAATGTCATTACATTAATACAGAAAACTAACTTGAATAAAAAATAGGTACTGAGTCATTTATTTCTGAATTGTAAAAAATGGTTTGGGGTTTTCGTAATATAACAAAATGTGGAATTAGCTTTCGTATTCATTTGGGATGAGTAATATAATATAATGATTCCATCTAAATTAAATTCGAATTAATTTGAAAAGGCAATTTTTTTAGATTGTCAAAACAAGAGACTTAGTTGTTATGCCATTGCAGGAATACAGAAAAATTTGATTAAGTACTAAAGTATGAGCAAATTATTACTGAGTTGCAAAAACTAGAGTTACTTTTGGGGTTTTCGTATCCCATCAAATTGTGGAATTTATGTATGGTGTGTATATTAGGAGGGAGAGGCAGTTACCGAGGAAGTAAAGAAGAGTAGCCATGTCGTTAGGAAGATTGAGAAACGGCAAGAAGAGCGAAAACTCGACGCTCACATTGAAGAGCAGTTCAGCAGCGGCAGGCTCTATGCTTGCATATCGTCCCGCCCTGGCCAATGCGGCCGAGCTGATGGGTAACATATCCAAAATTTTAAATTTTCTTTATACCAAAACAGTGTATTCTTATATATTTTTTTTTGTTCTAATTAAACTCTTGCGAAATCAGGTATATCCTTGAAGGCAAAGAGCTCGAGTTCTACGTTAAGAAACTTCAGAGGAAGAAGGGGAAAGGTGCCGCAACTGCATAAATAATTTTCTTTTATCTGCCCTTCCATGTTACTAATTTAGTTTTTTCGATTTAAGTATCAATTTCTTTTCTCTGATACTACAGTACACCTAGGTAGTTTTGTTTGGTCGCTATCAAATTAAAGGGGTTTTTGTTCGTTACTAGTGTGCGGACTAAAGACACTTTATTCTTGCTCTCAAGTATTGCATTGATTTAGCTTATTTGCTCATATTGGTAAAGCTATATGTTGTCAAGATTTAGGTAATAATAGCTGGTTTTGAATTTTGTTTACAGTAGAAAAATTAGATGCTTCAAGAGTATTATTTACAGTAGAATGGCAATTGGAAAGTCAAACCTTCTTCATATCAATCCTTAACGAACTAACAAACCTCATTAGCAATCCTTGTGTTATGGCAATTGGAGAGTATTATGTGTTGAACTCTCATTTCAGGATGAATAAATTTTGGTATTTAAGTTCTCGTGTTAACTCAAGTTATAGGTAATAAACTATATGGGTATGAGTGGTTTCTGGAAATGGTTCAGATTTTGCCTGAACTTTATTATTTGGATAAAAAAACTTGATTTTTGTTCAGAAAGGCTAGAGAAAACAAAGAAAAATATAGCATCGCCTTTGAATTCTGCAGCCAGTTTGGTTATTTATTGTTGATTTTTGTAAAGCACATTTAAAACGGCACTGAACCGTAAAATAGATGTGCGGAACATATCATGGTGAGTAAAATGGAATGAAAGAGTTGCATAAATATAGCGTAATTTGTTGATTTAAGACGCTACGACTACTCATTTACTTTTAATGCCAAATATTGCCTCTTAGGATGAGATTGATCAATGCAACACGAGCCAATGCAATAACGACTACATTTTTAATGCCCTGATGTGGGGTCGACAATGAAGAATTGAATGATAGAATCACGATTCACGAGGATCGATGGATTCCCTCCCCTTCGAACTTCAAATCCCAGATCGCCTTGTAGCAATAAACCCAAAAGGCCATGAAGTCCTCTAATTGTCGACTCGAAGGATTGTTCATCCTCTAACGGAGCAAATAACCTCTAGCACAAAGTATGGTCCCTCAAAGTACTCAAGGTATTTTGTGGATTCTTCGAAAACCACCATTTGTTGAGAGTCGTGGTCTTCGACGACGAAAGCAAGACGCCTCGGACCCGAGTCTTTGAGGCGTCGACCGCGAGCGCGCCCAACACGTGCCGTGCCGCTCGGACATACCAGTAAGACGTCCCCACGAGAAGGTCCCAATTACATGATGAAGAAATACGAAGATGAAGAACGAACTAAGCGGACTTGAAGTTTGAGAGAGAAACATGAAAGTGTCGGAGTAGCTGTATGACACTAAATCTGTGGCACAATCTTGCTGGCCATGAATTTTGAAGTCTACCAATATTGTGTACGACGACGGCGACGAGTACTCCGGCGAGCTTACTACCGACCGCCATGCTCTGAATCGGGGACTCCCAGTAGTATTTCAGGCAACATATGCTCGGAATCCACCTTCGCAAGACTCTCGTGCGCATTCTGCAACGTACACCGATGCATACTGTCGGTCGGCCTTCGCCCGCCTAGGAGGCAAGGAAGAGATGGCGGACAGGGGAGATTCACTCAGGTTCCACTAACCCCGGCGCGTTAACACCGCGAGACAGGCAGGTCGGAACGATGACTTAAGGCACCATCTCAATCGCGAATAGGAGATTCCGTGACGAAAGCAGGCCGATTTAGAAATGTTTTTTTTTCTGTCCATACGTGATATGGAAACCATTACCGGTGTTTTGTCTTTTTTCGATTGGCTGTAAGGTCTTGGGGTTTCAGAAAGACGAAATTTTAAGTATTGGAAGCTGTATCTCTCGCATGGATTGCGTGGGTTTGATTGAGAACTTCTCTGATGTTCTTGCAAAGCTGGAGGAACATGGTGAGTTATTCTTTCTTGTCAAATTGGTCAATGCAAGTCTAATAGAAATAAAAGATATGTTTAACTTCGCCTTCAACTTAAATAAAATAAAATATAGTCTAGACCAATGTCATGTATTGTATAATATTGTCATTCATTCTCAAGAAATATTCTTCTGCACTTTTAATTTCCCAATGTCTGATGAAAATTTGGTTGCACAATGTTGACTTGAGGTGCTGCTAAGAAGTCGGTGTCTTGTGTTATGATTTCACTCTTTTGCGGAGCTACAGTATGAATGTTTATCGAGAGCCATCTTAAGGGTTCTAATTTTGTCATCTAGTTACCACAATGTAATACCTTCGAGACCTATTCTTGATGCGAGATCGACGCATAACGGTCTCAAAGTTCCCCGGTAGTTTTCACTATGGTCTCTCCTTTGGTGACAGCCAAATCCTGTTCATCTGCAGGGAATAGCCCATCTTTATGCTTGGTATTCTATTTTTTGGTTTGGGTGTTCATCTCTAGTTCCCTGTGCAGATTACAATCATGGTTTTTTGATCCGCTCAGTTTAAAGCATGCGATTTTCAAACATTTTGCACCTTTCCTTTGTTTATGTCGGGAATTTCTCGAGAGATTCGATTGGCGCTCTATTGCTAAGTGCTTAGCACTCTCTCCCACATGTTAATTGGGACGAGCTTTATGCCACAGATGGTTTATGCTTACGTGAGTTCATTTCTTGATCCATTCTTGTTAAAATGTTCAAGTATTTAAAGCTTGGTGGGATCTCTCAATGGAATTGGGAAAGAGGCTGAAAGCTTTGGAGGTATATCAGGTAACCTTTTGTCTCGATTTTTTTTTTTTTTTTTGCTCTTTTTTTTTTTTTTTTTTTTGTGGATTTATCATATGTTAGCGCAACAGTTCAGTGTCCGGTTATTAGAGAAATATTGGCATTGCGTTGTCTTTCTTTGTGGCATTACTTAGGGCATGTTATGCATGTGGTTTGACTTGGGTAATATAATTTTATTCTTAATAGAGATCTTATGAATTTTGGACTTGGAGCCTCAATTGAGTAGTAGGAATTCACATGTATTTGTTTGTTGCTGGATCTTTATTAGATGGTATTGAATTTTTCATTGCCAAAACTTAATTATTTAGGACATTTATGGATGTTTGGGTACTGGACAATAATTATTTACGCAAGTAAAATCGTTCTTAGTCGGTCTTACGAAAGCACCCCCCCGAGGTGATTATATTCAGGTACGATATTTAGCAGCCAATTGTGTACTCATTTTTGTTGTTTAATGTGTGGTCATAATAAACCTCTAGACTTTATTACAATTGAAGCTCTGAGAAAGGCTTCAAGAATCGATTGAGATTCAAACTGTATATCGAGCAACAAAGGAAAAGGAACAGAGTTCTGGGAGAGAAAAACGAGGATGAAGAAAAGAATGAATAAACCTCACATCAGTCATCAATGACTTGACGTTTTTCATAAAACTCAGTTAACCCAATCATTGGGCGTGATTACACATATATAACAAACTAGGAAACGCTCCACGTCATACTCAAGTCAAAACAAACCGACTTAAGTCAAAAACGACAAAAAGGAAAATAAACGACATAAAATTAAAAGAGACAACAGTCGTTTTCAATACGCCCCCTCAAGTTGGAGCAAAGATGTTTCGCAGCTCCATCTTGGACATGAGTACTCGCAATAAAGGAGACGCCAAAGGCTTAGTTAGAGCATCAGCAATCTGTCCCGACGACTTGACAGGGAGCAACTTCAAATCACCTTCTCGAATATGATCAAGAAACAAGTTGCAAGTCAATTTCGATATGCTTTGTACGCTCATGAAAAGCCGGATTCGAAGCAATTTGAATAGCTGACTGGTTGTCGCAGAACAAAGCTGCAGTGTTGCTTTCCTGGATTCTCAGGTCAACAAGTAGCTGTTTTAACCAAAGCAACTCGCTTGTGCATACTGCCATAGCTCTATACTCCGCTTCCGCAGACGATCTGCTCACCGTTGTTTGCTTCTCCGACTTCCAGGAGATAAGGCTATCTCCTAAAAACACACAAAACCCGGTAATAGATCTCCTTGTATCAGGACAGGTGGCCCAATCAGCATCTGAAAAACCTGTGAGTCGTGGAGCCGAGGATGCTGAGTAGAAAAGGCCTAAACCTGGCTGAGCTTTGATGTATCTCAGGAGATGATGAGCAGCGGAGAGGTGTGTAGACCTTGGTGCAGATATGAACTGACTCAGTTGATGCACCGAAAAGGTTATGTCAGGCCTTGTAATGGTCAGATACAAGAGCCTGCCGGCCAGCCTTCTGTACACAGTAGGATCTTCAATCAGATTTCCCTGATCTCTGCTTAGTGAAGACCTGGGATCCATGGGTGTTTTTGCTGGCTTGCTGTCCAAGAAACCATAGTCAGAGAGTATCTGCAAGGCATACTGCCTCAAAGATACTGTGATACCTGACTTAGCTCTAGCTATCTCAAGACCCAAAAAGAATTTCAGCACTCCCAAGTCCTTCATCTTAAACACCTTCATCAGTTTGGCCTTCACAAGTTCATTATGAACCATGCTAGGTCCTGCCACTATGATGTCATCAACATAGAGGATAATTGCCACAAAACTTTCATCAACCTCGGTGGTGAAGAGAGAATAGTCAGCTTTTGACTGTTTGAAACCAAGTCCTTCAAGAACCTCAGTAAATTTGATATTCCACTGCCTTGATGCTTGTTTCAAACCGTATATAGATTTGTGCAGCTTGCACACCATCCTAGTATGGCTTTCACTGGGATTGGCTAACTCTTCATCTTGCAGCAAGTTGTATCCCAAAGGGATGTCCATGAAAACTTCTTCACTGAGGCTTCCATTAAGGAAAGCATTATCCACATCTAACTGTACTAAATGCCAATTCTTGGACGCAACAAGGGCTAATAGTAGCTTCACAGACACCAACTTTGCCACTGGTGAAAAAGTATCAAAGTAATCCAGTCCCTCCTGTTGAGTGTAGCCTTTTGCCACTAATCTGGCTTTCCTTCTGGCCAAGACACCTTCAGCATTGAACTTGTTCTCATATAACCACCTGCATCCTATAGTTCTTTTCCCTTCTGGTAAGGGAACTATGGACCAAGTCTCATTCGCCTTCATGGCATTTAACTCTTCCTTCATAGCACTTCTCCAATGCTCATGCTTGGCTGCTTGATGGTAGTACTCTGGCTCACTTTCCATGGAAACAGCCAGTACAAATGCCCTGTAAGTGTCTGACAGTCCTTCATAGCTAATCACAGCTGCCAATCGGTGATGAGACTTGTGGTGTTGATCATCATCAGCTCTAGGGATTCCTGTTGCAACCGCCACATCACAATGAAAATCCTTCAAATAGGAAGGTTTGTGTCTGCTTCTAGTTGATCTCCTAACTGCAAGTTCACCTTCCTCAGCTGAATGAGGCTCTTCAATGTCATGTTCTACCTGTTCATCATCACCTGCATTCACCTCAGGTATATGGATACTAGTAGGACTATGAGATTCTTTTCCCATGTCAGGTGTTAGGAGATTACTTGAAGTATTTGGCAGTACTTCATTATAGTTATGATGATCAGTTGTGACATAAGGGTCACAATTAGTTTCTTGATTTATCCTCTCAAAAGGATAAACATTTTCATGAAAATCAACATCCCTAGATATGAAAACATCTTTAGTATCCAAGTCATATAGTCTATAACCCTTGATTCCATTAGAGTAGCCTATAAACATGCATCTCTTAGCTCCAGGGTCAAACTTGCTTCTATTTGCTTTCAGGGTGGAGGCAAAAACAAGGCAACCAAAACTTCTGAGATGATCATAATTTACAGGTTTGTTGAATAAGGATTCAAAGGGAGAGATACCTAGAACCTTTGTTGGGGTCCTGTTGATTATGTAGGCGGCAGTGAGTACACAATCACTCCAAAAATCTGCAGTGACATGGGACTGAAAGAACAAAGACCTGGCTACATTGAGCAAGTGTTGATGCTTGCGTTCCACAACAGAGTTTTGTTGTGGTGTATCAACACAAGAGAATTCATGCACAATCCCTTTGCTTGCAAACAAATCCACAAAAAGTAATTCCTTTGCATTATCAGATCTAAAACGTTTAATTTGTTTTGAAAAATGGTTCTCAACCATGTTACAAAAGGTTGGAATGATTTGAAGGACATAAGACTTTTGTCTCATCAAATAAACCCATGTAAAACGACTATGATCATCAACAATGGTCAAGAAATATCTATGACCAGACCTGGAAACAGTATGAAAAGGGCCCCATACATCACAATGTATAAGGTCAAGAATAGACTCACTTACAATACTAGAATTAGGAAAAGTCAGTCTTCTTTGTTTAGCCAGAGGACAAATAAGACAAGGGGTACTCTTATCAACACTATTGAGTTTCAGAACCGTCTTCAAGCTTTCCAGTCTCTCATGAGACAAGTGCCCTAAGCACGCATGCCATGTGCTAGATGAAATGGAGTTGATTGAGGCATTCACCTGAGTCTCTTCAGCTTCTGTGCTAAGTACATATAGGTCGCCAATGCATTTACCCCTGCCAATCATCCTCTTCATGTACATGTCCTGAATCACAAAGCCAATATAGGTCAAAGTAACTTCACACTTTAAGTCCTTAGTAACTGCACTCACAGATACTAAATTGAACTTAAAGTTAGGTACATAAAGAACATCATGCATGATCAAGGTGGAGTTAATTCTAACATCCCCAAAGTAGTGAACATGAATACTAGTATAATTAGGTAAGGTGATACTTGACTTTGTCAGGGGTTTTAGGCAAATGAACATGGATCTTGTGTTGCAAATATGCCTTGAAGCTCCTGAATCTAGGATCCACTGCCTAGTGAAACAAGGAACAGCATTAAAAGTTTCAATTAAACAAAAAAAAACCTGTATTGAAAGAGGTGAGATTGACACTGGATGGGTTGGCCTGAGTGGTAGAGGTAAGCTTTGCCGAGAGATGCTCAATCATTTGGTGAAGTTGTGCGTTAGACAAAGATTCCACAGGATTGACCTCAGCAGCATTGGCTTGACTCTTGAAACGAGGAGTGTATCCAGGAGGATATCTTTCTTGGAGGTCTTCTTGGCAGTTCCTTCATCGCTGACCGCCATTGCAAGATTGCTTGCAAAATCCACTGATCTTTCACCATCATTGATGGATCTTTGCTTCTCATCTTGAGTGATCATGGCAAATACCTTGTTGACAGGTGGAATAGGATCCATGATGATGATCTGGCTTCTGATGGTGCTAAAAGCGTCATTCAGGCGCATGAGAAAGGCCATGACGTACTCATTGTTGACAAATTTCGTCAATTCATGAGATCCACCACAAACGCACTTACAAGTGCAGATAGGCCTGAAATTATGGAGTTCTTCCCAAAGCACCTTCAGTTTGGTGAAGTAGGCAGCCACAGACAGGCCTTCTTGGCGAAGATTCGCAATTTGCCGTCGGAGCTGAAAAATCCTGGCGCCATTGCTCTGCTGGAACCTCTCCTTGAGATCGTTCCATATGGCTGTTGCAGAGTCGCCGAATTGGATGCTTGAAGCAATCTCTTTAGAGACCGAATTGAAGATCCACGACGTGACAATGTTGTTGTTGCGCATCCAGGAGTTGAGAAGAACGGAATTTTCCGACGATGGCTTTGTGATAGAGCCGTCGATGAACGCGACTTTGTTCTTCACAGACAAAGCCATTAACATAGATCTGCTCCATGATGGATAGTTGTCTCCATCAAGAAGCTGAGTGACGATAATAGCACCTGGATTGTCGGAGTAGTGAAGATAATAAGGACTCGTTTGATCATCGATCGGCGATCTTGAGATCGTGGCCTCCTTTGATGCAATTTCCGCAAGCAATTTGTTGTTCTCTTGTTCCGCCATGGCTCTGAAGATTGGCTAGGAGGCATGACACAAGAGACGACAAGAAGAAGATTCTCAGAGGAACAATCGATCAAGAAGGAGCGGAACTGAACTCTGATACCATATTACAATTGAAGCTCTGAGAAAGGCTTCAAGAATCGATTGAGATTCAAACTGTATATCGAGCAACAAAGGAAAAGGAACAGAGTTCTGGGAGAGAAAAACGAGGATGAAGAAAAGAATGAATAAACCTCACATCAGTCATCAATGACTTGACGTTTTTCATAAAACTCAGTTAACC
Source organism: Urtica dioica subsp. dioica (assembly GCF_054948205.1). NCBI lineage: Eukaryota > Viridiplantae > Streptophyta > Magnoliopsida > Rosales > Urticaceae > Urtica > Urtica dioica. The sequence goes on from NC_142761.1 coordinate 41,622,819, forward strand.
CAATCATTGGGCGTGATTACACATATATAACAAACTAGGAAACGCTCCACGTCAGACTCAAGTCAAAACAAACCGACTTAAGTCAAAAATGACAAAAAGGAAAATAAACGACATAAAATTAAAAGAGACAACAGTCGTTTTCAATAGACTTTTGTATGATTTTATCATTGTGCGCAAACTTTGTTCTTCAGTGGGTTAAAGTTTCCTTCCACAACAAGACCAAGACTTTGCAGAAGTTAACGTTTTCTATCGCAGATTGACACAAAGGGGACATTTGACTTTGAAGAAGTTAACGTTTTCTATCGCAGATTGACACAAAGGGGACATTTCTTTGTGCATAGAAGTAAACTCTTTAACCCTAAACCAAAAGAAGTTAACTTCTTTTGTAATCTTTTCATGATCACTAGTTTTTCCCATTAAAAAAAAAACTCATGGCTTTTATGTTGTCTTGTGTCAGGTTGAAAGTAGCGATCTGATCTCGTACGGTTTAATACCCGAATTGGTCGGACGTTTTCCCGTTCTTGTCAGGTTCTCAGCACTGACCGAAGATTGATCAGCTCGTCCAGGTGGACGCTTTCCCGTGCTAAGGATTTTTGGGATCCGGTCCGCGCCAAAATTTCCAAATGGCTTTCCGGGTGGCAGCGGAGTTTCCTCTTGAAAGACGGGAAACTGGTTCTCGTAAAGGGCGTTCTCTCGGCTATTCAGAATCATTTCCTATCAGTTTTTTAAATGCCAAAGGGAATTTGCGACAACATCGAGATTGGCCTAGTGCCTTTTATCTTGTATCGTGCCTTTTCATAGTAAAAGCTTTCCTTTCTCTTTTTATTTTAATTGAGTTCCTTCTAAAAAAAAATATATCTGGTCCACAAAGCACAACACAATTGTCACACCACGTTATTGTGTTACTTTTTTTTTAAAAAAAATTCTATGTTAAACTGTTTGCAAGCTGTGACAGAGCCGAAAAATGCATTGGGGAAGCAATACAAGAAACTTTTCCGCATGAATGATGCAAGTGATTCTCAGTGTAGGGGTGACAATTCGGGTTACGTGTCGTGTTCCTGCTGTGTCTTATTCGTTTTCATGTATTTTTTGACAGATCCAGACCCGACCCATTTATTAATCGTGTCTAGGAGCAAACCTCAAACCCGACCCACTATTTTTTGCCAAACCCAGACCCAACCCACTAAGACCCATTTATTAATCGTGTCTTAATGGACCATGTAACCCACGAACCCACTTAGACCCACAGACCCATTTAGACTACTAAACCCATTTGAAAACGCAAATCAGTTTAGGCCCTTAAATATGTTTACTTCAAAATATTGAAATTCTCTAAATCAAATTAAATAACAAATTAGTTAGAATAAGTAATTAATAAAAATACTTCATATAATCAACTAAGCCACCATCATAATATTTTTAATACAAAAGAGAAGTTCAAACACAATCCATTTGAGTCATTATGGGTCTTGATCGTGTTTACCCATTAACAACCCATTTAATATTCGTGTCTAATTGGGTCCCAATGGGTTGTCGTGTTCGTGTCGTGTTCACCCGTTATTTAATCGTGTTAATCGTGTTCGACACGGATGGACCCAGATCCATTTAAGGTCGACCCAAACCCATTTACACCGTGTCGTAACCGTGCCGTGTCTCGTGTACGGTCCAAATTGCCATAATTTAAATAATAGATATTGCATATCACACATTGTTTATTTCTACTTCAATATTCATAAAAAAAAAAAAAAAAAAAAAAAAAAAAGGTTGAAGTGGCCTTCACTCATGCGGTCTCAATTTGCTTCACGACACCGAATTTGAGCCCTGCCGCCGGACGTTGACGCCAAGCGTATATAAGCCAACAAAAATAAATCAATTGAAATAAACTGAGTAGTAATCGACGAGCAATATAAGTACGAGGATTTCACATGTAAATGGTCATATAGAAGAGGTTGGGGAGAGAATGTAATTTTTAGTTCATGGTATTCTTAACTAAAATGAATTTGAAAAAAAAAAAAAACATGAATTTGATTACTCCCTGACTAGAAAATTTAAAGTTTTCCACTATTTTTTTTATTAATTTCTTGTAAACTGTTATTTGAAGGATATCTAAAATCTCTCTTCGATGAGGTGATATATACACATATGGTGGTACATTATCATTTGTATTTTGTTTGACATATATGCATGTAGTTCTCGATCGGACTTGTATGTAAGAATGGGTATTAGATAAGTTTCCATTCTAGCTTCTTCTTTAATCAAGTCTTACATTTTCAAATGTTTATTCTCCTATCGTTTTTGTTAATCAAGTCTTACCTTTTCAAAGGATTTTTTTTTGGGTGGTCAGGACTTAGAATTCAATTGGACGGTATTACTTTGTTAGGATGAAGTAATTTATAAAATTATCAGCATTTATAAAAAAAAAAAATCTCGTCTTTGAAGTATTGAATCTAATTAACTGTTATTGAAATTGGTAAACTATTATTGAATTTGATTAACCGTTATCTGATTAACTAGTTTTGAATTCGCTAAACTGTTATTGAATTTAATGAATGGTTAATGAATCTGATTCCAAATGTTGGTATATTGATCTATTAAACTCTTATTGAATATGGTAAACTGTTAATGAATGCAGTAAACCATTATTGAATATATAGAGTGTTATTAAATCCGATGAACTGTTATTAAATCTGGTTATAAATCTTGGTATATTGATCTGGTTAACTGTTGTTGAATCTGATTATTTACTTTATTCGTATATAATTGAATTGGATATTTAGGATATATTAATAAAACTGTAGATTTTTTTCCAAAATTAACCAAAAAGAATATGTTAGTTAGGCTCTATGCCAACAAATTTTCGCAAGACTAAAATTTGTTGACAAAAGATGTCATTAAAATATGATTTTCTTGATATACGAACAATTAATTATTATTATTATTATTTTTTTTTTATTTTCTGGAATCTCTAATTCACTAGCATATTTATCCTATCGGTTAATTTTGGAAATAAATCTTTTTACTAATGCTGAAATTGCATTGGTACAAATGGCCCAATATATGAGCCCGGCCCACACGTAGGCTAGGGTTTTATACTCAAACTTCGCTTCTTTTTGCTCAGTCGAAGAGAAAACTTGGAGACTCCTTTCCTCGGCAACCATGGGTATCTCTCGTGACTCTATGCACAAGCGTCGTGCCACATGAGGCAAGAAGAAGAGCTGGCGAAAGAAGCGGAAGTAATTTGATCCCTCTTTCTACTTTTTTTGTATTCCTGTTAAGCGTAGTTCTAATCAAAATATCTGCAATGATCGAACAGGTACGAGCTTGGACGCCAGTCGGGAAACACGAAGCTGTCGAGCAACAAGACGGTTCGTCGTATCCGAGTGAGAGGAGGGAATGTGAAGTGGAGAGCTCTGAGAAACTTCTCGTGGGGAAGCGAAAGTGCGTCTTTTTTTAAATAGAGCCAAAAACCAAATTAAAAGGCCATATGCTGAGGATTTTACTCATGGTTTTCTACTTTTATAAGTGTATCAAATCGAAATTTTCTCATCCCTAAGCAATGTGGGACTTTGAAAACTAGTGTTTCCCTTGATTTTATCTCTTTTTATATGTAGTATTCCCCCCCTTAAAAACCAACTCAAGACACATCTTGATCTTGTACCCATAAGCAACAACCGTCCCCTGGTCCGCGTGCACCTTCACTTAGACCTTCCAATAGTCTACGAGCTTGTCATAGTTAGCTGATCGATCCGTTGCATGAAGCCCACCATAGACCCCACACAACCAGGCTCTCCAACGTCGAATTCCACATACAATTCCTCACAAAGCATCCTACCTCACCGTTCTCCAAAACCTTCACCTGGTTGAACCACGTCACTATCATCCCTGAAAGAGCAAAACTACTATGCAAAGAAAGAGCAAAACTACTACGTAAAGAGAAATTGTTTTGCATTGTGTCAAATGAGAAGAGAAGAGATCTGCTCGACAGACGACGATTAAAGAGACAAGTACTCCTTGACAGCTGCATTGGAAGCTGAAGTTGTTGCTGAAGTTGAAGAAGCCATGGCTGCGAGATCTGGAAATTTGGAGTTGAGTTTAGGTTTTCAAAATGAAATTAGTAGTGTAATTTTGGAAAAATTGAATTCGACAAAAATAAGAATACCCATTTTATACACTTCGTTTGGAATGGCGCAAGATTATATTCTTTTGTATAAAGTAAAAACGACGAAAATTGGTTGTTTTAAAAGAATAAAAACAACTTTCGTGTATCGTGAAAATAGTCCCAATGAATTTCAAGCCCAAGTCCAAGAGAACGAAGTCCTCGTTTCCATTGCTGAGCGCGTGCAACGGCGCGTGGTGGGAAGAGAGACGAGAGTCCATGATGGCTTTTGGGAGGTTGAAACGATGTTGTTCCGGAGGCGGGTTAAAGAAATTTATTTTGTTTCAAGAAATTCATATATATATATATATACACACACACATATAGAGAGAGAGAGAGAGAGAGAGAGAGAGAGAGAGATTTTATGTATTTACATATGAGTTTGACTTAAAAAAAAAAGCGTCTTTATAGCTGTCTTGGTATATTGATCTGGTTAACTGTTGTTAAAACTGATTATGTACTTTATTCGTATATTTTTAATAGAATTGGATATTTAGGATATATAAATAAAGTTGTAGATTTTTTTCAAAATTAACCAAAAAAAATATGTTAGTTTGCTCTATGCCAACAAATTTTCACAAGACTAAAATTTGTTGACAAAAGATGTCATTAAAATATGATTTTCTTGATATACGAACCGTTAATTATTATTATTTTTTTTTTTGGAATCTCTAATTCACTAGCATATTTATCGGTTTATTTTGGAAATAAATGTTTTTACTAATGTTGAAATTGCATCGGTACAAATGGCCCAATATATGAGCCCGGCCCACACGTAGGCTAGGTTTTATAATTGCTCAAGCCTAAAGAAAACTTCGCCTCTTTGTGGGGGTATAAAAACTCAAATATTAAAATATCGCTTCAGATGGGCTTAGGCCCGATTGAAGCCCACGATCCATTTGAGAAGCGGCCCGCGAAATCAATTTTGGACCTGACTCGCTCTCCGCAGGTCGGCCCAAGTCCAGCAACACTTCCCGGTTCGATAGACTCCAGTTCGTCCACGTCTTCCTAATCAGAATGATCAGTCAAAGAGGAGACTACGCCGCGAAGACCTGATCTCGGACGACTACGACCTCGGCGAGGAGATTGGATCGGGGAACACGTGTCTTCGGCCAGAAGGTTCCGTCTCGTCAATAAATAGAATAGGAAAGGACAATTTTCACACACACGCAAGCTCTTATTTCTCAGTTTTCGACATTCTATATTGTATTCTTACGTTTATTGCATTGAGCTCGGCCTGTTGAGTTCGTCACCTCGCCCGTTTGTAACCTTCTCTATATCAATAAAATTAATTAATATTCGTAACATTATTATAGCTCTTTATTATTAAATCGTTTCTTATACGACGTCTTTCTAAACCCACTTAAAAATATTTTATAATTTCATTCATTATTGATTGTTGATCGATCCGAAAATCGACATCAACAATTTGGCGCCGTCTGTGGGAATATTCAGAGAGACTAACCTCGGAAGGAACAGTTCGTAATAAAAAAATTTATCATGTCTTCCACTCCGACTCATTACGAATCCGGAGAGGAGATCCCCTCGGGGATCAGGGCAATCCTGGATATGCTGACCAAAAAAATAGATGAGCAAGCCGAGACCAACCGCGCTCTTAATGACCGGTTGGATACTCTCTCGACTCCTCGAAACATCCCAGATCCTCAAGTGGGATCCGGAGATATGACCGCCTCTGAGTCAGCTCGCCAAGCAACCTCGGTTGCGCAAACAAGCCGAGCTATCCCTCCCGGAGTCCGTCTGGATTTCTCTGGGATACAGGTCGCCCGAGGAGCAGACCAGTCTCCCATCACAAGCTTTCAGCTTGGGGGAACTACTGGTGAGGTCGCGACAGAAGTCACGATCGATCCTTCCGGACTTTATCCGCCTCCGCTCGGGGGAGCACCGTCCGAGTCTTTCCCGACTGATGCGGGACCTCGCCCTCAAGCGATCTATCAAACATTCACTCCCCAGCGTTTTGGCGGGGTGAATCAGACCCGTCAGGGCCCGGCCAATGTAACCGCGGTCAGTCCGGCGTAATCGGGACCTCGTCTCTTTCACGATGGCGAACCCAGTATGACCAAACTAGACAGGTTCAAGGAATCTATAACGGTCGAGTTGAGAGCTGTTCGTTCAGAATTTTATTCTGCGACCAGTTCGGCTCCCGAGATAGATCGTCTCGTAGAAGAAACGAGGCGAACTCCTTTCGCCAGAAACATCACTGAAGTGCAACTGGGAGATACCGGAAAGGTTCGCCTCCCACGGTACAACGGCACCTCAAGTCCGAAGGCTTTCATATTGTCCTTCAGAGTCGCCATGGGACGGGTTATGCTATCTGAGAGAGAATTAGAGGCAGGATACTGCCAACTATTCGCCGAGAGCTTGTTCGGACCCGCCTTGGAATGGTTCTCCAAACTCGAACCAAACTCCATTGATGGTTTCGATAAGCTATTGGTTGCATTCCTGAAACATTATTCAATGTTCGTGGAGGACGACCTGACCATAGCAGACTTATGGGGGATCCAACAGAGAGAGAACGAATCTTTGAAGGATTTCATGATCCGTTACAAGGACGTACTCTCGAAAATCTCTAACGTATGCCACGAGTCTGCCATAACCTCTCTGAGGAACGGGTTAAGGCACGATTCAAAGCTGAAACTAGAGATGACTGTTAACCGCCCCCTCACACTAGAGGATGCAATTCATATGGCCGCAAGTTATGCAAAGGCCGAAGAAGAATTTGCTTCCTACGAGAGGCAACGCGCGGCCGAAAAGAAGCCACCCTCCAACACTTGGGTGAGGCCCGTAAACGCTGGGAATAACCCTCGCAGGATTAATCCCCACGACGCCGTACCTCACACCAAAAAGCAACACGCCCCTCCTAATTATATGCTCAATGTCAACGATGACATTAAGAAGGGAGTCCCCCAGGCTAAGAAATGGACACGGGACCCCAATGCGTATTGCAGTTTCCACAAGGCTAACGGTCACGACACGGTTAACTGCGAAACCATGCGTAAGGCTTTAGCCGAGAAATATGCGAAGGGGGAACTGAAAGATGTTGATCTAGGACCCCCGCCGAAGAAGAAAATCTTCAATAGCAACAACAAGGGAACGGGAAACCCCTCCCCCAAGAGAGCGAGACCCGAGGAGGAAGGGGAACCAAACTCCCCGCCGACTGTCGCAAAACACAGAGTTGACTTCATAATGGGTGGCTCAAAGTTTTGCAACGAAACGGTTAACTCCATCAAAACACATCAAAGACAATTGAGTAACCAAACAACCAAAATCAGACTAGAACAAGATGTTCAAATCTTGTTCTCCGAAAAAGAAGCAATTGGGACAACCGAACCACACGACGACGCACTCGTGATCACGATCGACGTGTCTAATTGTGAGGTTGCGAGAGTTCTAATCGATGGAGGCAGCTCTGTAGATCTTATTTTCAAGGATACCCTGGCAAGGATGGGAATCGATGAAGACGAGATTGAAAGAGAACGAACCCATTTAACAGGTTTCAATGGGTCCACTACTCCATCCTTGGGAACAATCAGGTTGCCCGTAAAAACACATGGAATCAACAAAATAGTAGAGTTCCAAGTACTAGACTGTCTCTCCCCCTATAACATTATCTTGGGAAGACCATGGATACATATGATGAGGGCTGTGCCTTCAACCTTTCATCAATGTATTTGTTTCCCTACGCCTGAGGGAATAGGAGAGATCCGAGGTAATCAGGCAACCTCCCGCAGTTACTATCTCACTAGTCGCAAACATTGTGCCAAGACAATTAAAGAAGAGCAATAGCAATTAATGAGCGTGGAGTCGGCCAAGAGCGTTCTCACACTAGAGGACCCCGACTCCCTCGATGCGCCAAGCACTGAATTAATGGTCCAAGTACAGCTCGATGGCTCCGACCCTTCCAAGTGTGTAGGAATCGGAACTAAGCTTAAAGGTAGCATCAGGCGAGAACTGATCTGTTTCTTAAAACGAAACAAATCCACCTTCGCTTGGTCAACCGAAGATATGCCAGGAATAAGCATCGACGTCACGTCTCACCGACTCAACGTCGATCCCAGTTTTAAACCAATAAAACAAAAAAGACGAAAGCTCGGTCCCGACAGGGCACGGGTAGTCGACGACGAAGTCGAAAGACTGCTCAGTGCAGATTCAATCCGCGAAGTGAAATACCCGGATTGGCTGGCAAACACTGTCGTCATAAAGAAAAAAAATGGGAAATGGAGGGTATGCGTCGATTTTACCGATCTGAATAATGCATGCCCCAAAGACAGCTTCCCGTTGCCGCACATCGACCAGCTAGTCGAAGCGACCGCGGGGCATAAAGTACTCTCATTCATGGACGCATTCTCAGGATATAACCAAATCCTGATGCATCCGGATGACCAAGAAAAAACAGCTTTCATCACCGACCGTGGCACGTATTGCTATAAGGTCATGCCGTTTGGACTAAAGAACGCTGGCGCCACCTATCAAAGGTTAGTCAACGAAATGTTCAAGGAAAAGATAGGGAAGACGATGGAAGTGTATATCGACGATATGCTAGTAAAATCCCTAAGGGAGAACGACCACATAAGGCATTTGGAGGAATGTTTCGAGGTATTGAATAAATATGCCATGAAACTCAATCCCACCAAATGTTCGTTCGGAGTATCATCCGGTAAGTTCCTGGGGTATTTAGTTACCCAACGAGGAATTGAGGCTAACCCGGATCAATTACACGCCTTACGAGAGATGCCTTCGCCCTGTAATAGGTGTGAAGTTCAAAGGTTGATGGGACGCATCGCTGCCCTCAATCGCTTCATCTCTCGGTCAACAGATAAATGTCTCCCTTTCTATCGGCTCCTTAAAGGAAATAAGAAGCTTGAATGGGACGACAAATGTGAAGACGCGTTCAAAAAATTGAAAGAGTATCTATCGACACCCCCAATCCTGGCAAAACCCGTTGCGGGGGAGCCACTCTATCTATACGTCGCAGTATCTCAAGCGGTAGTTAGTGGAGTACTCGTCAGGGAAGAGCAATGGGACCAACGACCGATCTTTTATACAAGCAAGTCATTAGTCGATGCTGAAACTCGATACCCTATTATGGAAAAACTGGCCTTGGCCGTCGTTTCCGCCGCGCGAAAACTTCGACCATATTTCCAATCTCACACCATAATAGTAATGACATCACATCCGCTCAGAAGTTTCCTACATAGCCCTAACCAATCAGGAAGGTTAACCAAGTGGGCCGTGGAGCTGAGCGAATACGACATCGAGTGCCGAGTGAAGACATCCGCAAAATTGCAAGTTTTAGCGGATTTCATCATCGAACTCTCGAGGGAAAGTCCCACCGTGACCGAAGTCGAAGGCACCTGGACACTCAAAGTGGACGGGGCATCATCGAAGCAATGGGCTGGAGTAGGAATACACCTAACCTCCCCCCACAGTGAGACTATAGAACAGTCATTCAGGCTCGACTTCGTCGCATCAAACAACAAAGCCGAGTACGAAGCACTAATCGCCGGACTTAGGTTGGCCACTGCAGTTGGATCAAAGAAAGTGGAAGCTTTCTACGACTCCCAACTCGTAGCAAACCAATACTCCGGGGAATACGAGACCAGGGATGAGCGAATGGAAGCCTACCCAAAAGTCGTAAAAGAACTAACAAAAAACTTCGAAGAATTCTCCCTGACATGGATCCCTGGAGGCGAGAATACTTCGGCCGACGCATTGGCTGCCCTGGCATCTACCTCGGATCCGGGCCTCAAGAGGGTTATACCAGTCGAAACAATCAAACAACCTTCTATTGCCACGACCATCGCCGCGGTCATAACAATAGAAGGAGGGATTGGAGAGATGAAATACTACATTACATCATAACTGATACGGTCCCATCCGATAAGATGGCAAAACGCAAGCTCGTGCTGAGAAGCGCGAGATTTTGCATCATAGATGGAAGCCTGTTTAAAAGAAGCTTCGCAGGACTCTACCTCAAGTTCGTTGGGACAGAGGAATCTAAACGAATCCTGGAAGACGTACACGAAGGGGAATGCGGAAATCACGCAGGCAGACGAGCGCTCGCCATCAAAATAAAGAGGCAAGGCTACTTTTGGCCGACCATGCTGGCAGACTGCGAGGCGCACTCGCGCCGCTGCGATCAATGCCAACGCCATGCCCCCAACATAAAAAGACCCGCGGAATAATTTTCATCTATCTCGGCGCCATACTCATTCATGAAATGGTCTATGGACATTGTGGGACCAATGCCGGTCGCCCCTTGGCGGGTTAAGATTTCTGTTAATCTTAACAGATTATTTTTCTAAATGGGTGGAAGCTGGCGCCTTCGTCTTGATAAAAGACGTCAACGTCACAGCATTCATCTGGAAAAATATAATCTGTCAGCATGGAACTCCCCACGAGATCATAACAGACAACGGATCACAATTCATATAGAAAAAGTTTAGAAAGTTTTGCTTCCATAACAACATTGAGGTAAGAATGTCAACATCATGATATCCTCAAGGAAATGGGCACGCGGAAGCAACAAATAAGACCATAGTCGACTCCATAAGGAAAAGGCTCGATGCCAAGAAGGGGCGGTGGGCAGAAGAACTGCCAGGCGTGCTGTGGGCATACCGAACCAGCCCGTGAAGGTCGACAGGGGAAACTCCATTTTCCCTCGTCCATGGAGTCGAATCTGTCATCCCAATCGAACATCAGGTGCAAACCCTTAGGATAAAATACGCACCTGAGGATGAGCCAAAAAATGACGAGGCTCTATGCGATGCCTTAGACCTAGTAGAGGAAAAGCGAGATTCAGCCCTATCACGGTTATCCCGATATAGGCAATCCATCGCTAGATTCTACAACAAAGACGTCAACACAAAAAGATTCGATGTAGGGGACTTGGTCTTCCGAAAAATCTTTCAAAATACTGCCGAGGCAAACGCCGGAAAACTCGGGGCAAAATGGGAAGGCCCCTATAGGGTCACCAGAGTAACCTATCCCGACGTTTATGAACTTGAAACACTCAACGGAATCCCGGTTTTAAGATCATGGAACGTCTCGAAACTCAAAAAATATTACTGTTAAAACCAGTAAAAATTGAACTACGTCTGACTTGATCCCTGCATAAAGGGTACGTAGGCAGCCTCTTACTAAGGCACAGTCCCCCTACCTCTTAAGCCACGGAGCTCGCACCTCAGCTAATGACCCCGACCTCGGATTTGGCTAGCAGTGCAAACGCCTCGACTCTGGCGAGAACCGACATCTCGCAGCGTCATCAGAGATCGTACCCACGAAGGTCGATCTCGTCCGGAAATGTTAAGGGAAACGTTTTACGTCCCCGAAGATCTAAAAGACTTGAAATTTTCACAAAATGTAATTACGAACTTCGGCTTCAAATCTAAAGGGAAACGCTTCGGATCGGCAATATTCCGAACAACTAAACAGATTTTGAACGACGAACCATTTCCAAACTTCAGCCTAAGGGAAACCTTTTAGTTCCACGACGAGCTAAATAACTTAGCGAAATCATCTGAACTTTTTAAGGGAAACATTTTGGGCCAAATATAGGTGACCTAAAAGACTTCACAGATTATACTAATCCGAGCTGTCTCAGGAACAAACAAAATAATGATATTCAGATCGGCAGGACGGACTGAATAAAAGAATAAACACCCATGCATTCATAATTGATTTTGGCGAGCTAAAAAACTTGGCAAAATTAAAAATCAAAATTGCATAAAATAATAACATAAATTCAAATAAAATAGAGGTACCGAAGCCCCCTATGATTGTATCAAAACCAATAAAAACTTCGCCCAAAAACACGGGCCCCAAAAACAAAATAAACATTTTATTAAATAAGCAAAAAAAAAAAGCTGAGGACTCAAGCTTGGTCGCGGGGTTCGGCCTCGGTATCTTGACGCTCTGGAGTAGGCGTGAACGCCGCCGCCTCTTCATTTCCCTCCGGGATAGAGTTGAGAACCTCGTCAGAACGGCCAAGCATCGAGCCATGTTCGTTGATGACTGAGGCCTCGCCTTCGGTCATAGAGACATCAGCAGGGGAACGGTCGGCATATGGAGTGAACGGGATGTCTTCGACCTCAGGGACGGCGACGGCCGCGTAGTCGGCCTCGTACTGAGCAATGTCATCCTCAGTATCTTTCATCTCGGCCGCCCAGTCCGAAATCTCGCCCTTCAAGGCCTCCGAGATCAGTTCCTTGTTCCCCCGGCATTGTTCGAGCTTTTTGAGAATGAGGACGGCCTCGTCCATCTTCTCTTTCTGCGCACGGTGCTTGAGGATCTGTTCGCGATACTTGAGCGAGGTCGCTTTCTTCGCCGCGTGCACTGCCCGATCTCGCTCCGCCTTCGCCGACCTTTTCATCCGGGCGATCTCATCCAGAGCATCCTTCAGTTCTTTATCTCGCGCCTCGAGATCGGCCGCCAGCTTGTTCCTCTCCTTCTCGAAGCCGCTGGAACGAGCCACCCATTCCTTGATCTTTTCCTTCTTATCATCGATGTCGACAGACAAGAACTGAACTTTGCCACGACGGCGTTCAATCTTACCGTTCGACCTCTCCAAGAGAGCATCCTTGGCCAGAAGATCGTCCTGGAGGGTGGCGATCTTGTCGTTCATCCCCTGGAGCTCGGCCTGTAAAGATTCCGTCCCCTTCTGAACCTCGGCGAGCTTCTCCTGCTCGACCTTGGCATCATGAAGGCGATTTTCATAGAGAAAAACACCTCGGTTCAGTTGGGTGGACAACTGAAACCAACCCCTCTCATTAGTTCGAGCGTAACAGAAAATAGTCATTTTTCACAAGTATAACATATCGGCTATATAAAAAAAACTTACCCCAATTATGGCCGAGGCCATCATCCTGTATCAGTCCGCCTCGGCGAGGTCAGGGACCTTTGGGAGCTCCATCCCGGAACACGTCATCTGACGAAGAAGCCCCGCCGAGGAGTAAATGTCGTCGCACAACAGATGGTCCCGAGCGAAGTGAAAGTTGACGACGTGTTTCTTCTTCCGGGTCAGGGCGGAGTCATCTCGGCCCCCAGACCTCGACTTCGAGGAAGACTTGCTTCCTTCAGCGGCGGCTTTGCCCTTTTCCGCCCGAGTCAACGTTGTCGCAGGGACCTCATGGGCGGTCTCTTCATCGTCCCTGCCAGCAAGGTCGGGACCCGGACCCTTTTTCTTCTTCTTTTTCGCTCCGGGGGCTCCCCCATCAGGAACCCGGTTCGCTGGCATCTTCCTCTTCTTGGGCGCCCCCCCGATCTCGTCCCTCTCGGGGGCTCGACCCTCAGCTCCCTCGGGGACGTCTTCGTCGACTCCAGGGGCTTGAGTTTCCTCGGCCTCGGGAACTTCGGCTCCCTGAACGTCCTTCGGAGCGACCTCGGCCGTCTCGGGTACCTCGTCAGAGGGCACCAGAACAACCGGGATCTCAGTCACCAGACGAACTCCGGTCACTTCGACCTCAGGATCGTCGACGGGGATAGCCGGGGTCGGGGTCGAAGTCGAGGCAGCGCCTCCCTTCTTCTGCTTCCTCGCCTCGCGCGCACTCATCGGGGTATTCCTATTGTCCCCTACGACTAACAGAATAAAAACTTGATCAAAACAGGATGTATACAATTGACCGTGAGAAAAAGGACGAGAACAAATCAAACTAACCTTCCTCTAAGTGCTCTGATAATTTTGGTGGAAAATGCCAAACTTTGGCCGAAATGAACCTGAATGGGGTGAAGCTCGACCACTCTACTTCGCCCAACTGCAGCAGCATCAACTTCTCGGCGAACTCGACCCCCTGAGATGGCGCTTTGATTTTCTCTACAAAATATATATATATAAATAAATAAATAATTATATATTTCACTGCAGAATATAAATGCAGGCGAACTAAATTCTTATGCATACTCGGTGAGCTCGCCCATTTTGACGAGAAAGAACGAGCTCGGTCCCCGAGTGAATGCTCATTCATGGCAAAGTAAAAGTATCGCCTCCCCCAAAATTTGCCATTCGAGGGTAGACCCGAGATCACACCCTTGCATGCGGCTTTCGAAAGGTAGAAACACTTCGGATCGTGTTTCGAATTCGCCTTAACCACACAAAGACGGACTAAATACATCAAAGTGAGCTCGTAGGCCACAACTATCAGGCCCATTACCATCCTGACGAAGTTTGGACACATTTAGGGAAGGGTCAAACCTAGAGTCTGGGCGAAGTCGAACAGGAGAGGGTGAATAGGAAACCTCAGCCCACATTTCTCTAGCCAGATCTCATATACGCAGCAGTAACCCTCCACTACGGTATCGGCTGTAGCCCCAGGAGGAGGAAGAAGGATATTAATTTCTGGGGGGATCTGATATTTTTCACGGATCCTTCTAAGGTCAGTCGAGGTCACAGCAGAGGGTAATAAAATATCCTCGTTCCCTAGGGGTTGAGACCCCGATGGACGAAGTCCTGAGTTCGACATCTAGTTCTAATGTGTTCTATGGACGAAGTGTTTAAATCTATGAATACGTTTGAATTCGCTAGTCGAACTGACAGTTGATAATAGCCGAAATACAAGAAAGCTAAAGAACTTAGAGAGAGAACTCAAAGTCAAAGAAAACGAGAAGTCTGAGAAGAAGAATTACCTTTTTAATCGCGGATGATGAGAATATAAATGAAAAGAAGCGACTCTTCGGTCCGCTTATTTATACGTTTCATAATTACCCGAAATCCCGAAAAAATCTAATGATTTCGGAAATCAAATCGAATAAAATCTTATAAGATATTTCCCTCGATATCTGCAAAAGATAACAGATTCTCCGACTCTTCGACTTCAACCTACGAAATACGGTTACAACACACCACGTGTAAAGAAGACGTGCTCTCGCGTGACGCCACGTGGTCCCAAATCCTCGATTTCCCTTTTTTATTCGGAACAATTCGAATTCGCCGCGTTAAATATTTTCAAAATATTCGTAATATTTTCAAAATATTTGGGGGCTAATTGTGGGGGTTTAAAAACTCAAATATTAAAATATCGCTTCAGATGGGCTTAGGCCCGATTGAAGCCCACGATCCATTTGAGAAGCGGCCCACGAAATCAATTTTGGACTTGACTCGCTCTCCGCAGGTCGGCCCAAGTCCAGCAACACCTCCCGGTTCGATAGACTCCAGTTCGTCCACGTCTTCCTAATAGAAATGATCAGTCAAAGAGGAGACTACGCCGCGAAGACCGGATCTCGGACGACTACGACCTCGGCGAGGAGAGTGGATCGGGGAACACGTGTCTTCGGCCAGAAGGTTCCGTCTCGTCTATAAATAGAAGAGGAAAGGACAATTTTCACACACACGCAAGCTCTTATTTCTCAGTTTTCGACATTCTATATTGTATTCTTACGTTTATTGCATTGAGCTCGGCCTGTTGAGTTCGTCACCTCGCCCGTTTGTAACCTTCTCTATATCAATAAAATTAATTAATATTCGTAACATTATTATAGCTCTTTATTATTAAATCGTTTCTTATACGACGTCTTTCTAAACCCACTTAAAAATATTTTATAATTTCATTCATTAGTGATTGTTGATCGATTCAAAAATCGACATCAACACTCTTCTGCTCGGTCGAAGATAAAACTTGGAGACTCTTTTTCTCGGCAACCATGGGTATCTCTCGTGACTCTATGCACAAGCGCCGTGCTACAGGAGGCAAGAAGAAGAGCTGGCGAAAGAAGCGGAAGTAATTTGATCCCTCTTTCTTCTTTTTTTGTATTCCTGTTAAGCGTAGTTCTAATCAAAATATCTGCAATAATCGAACATGTACGAGCTTGGACGCCAGTCGCGAAACACGAAGCTGTCGAGCAACAAGACGGTTCGTCGTATCCGAGTCATGGGAGGGAATGTGAAGTGGAGATCCCTGAGACTGGACACTGGAAACTTCTCGTGGGGAAGCGAGGGTGTGACTCGCAAGACTCGGCTCTTGGACGTTGTCTACAACGCCTCCAACAACGAGCTCTTCCGAACTCAGACCCTCGTGAAAGGCGCGATCGTCCGAGTCGATGTTGCCCCTTTCAAGCAGTGGTATCTCCAACACTACGATGTCGATATCGGGAGGAAGAAGAATGCCGCCTCTGCCAAGAAGGAAACCGCCGAGGTAATGCTTCGATTCTCGGCGGTGTTCCATGTACTAAGGTGTTATTCTACTGTTTTGATGGGTTTTTTTTACCCAATTTTAACGGAAAATACGTTTATTATTGAAAAAAAGCTATTTTCCTAATTTTTTGATAAAAAAAATCTAACATGACACTCATAACATGATACAGAAATGCAGCTAATCCATCATCTCCAATTTAATACAAAATAAGCACCACGCAAATTGAATAAAATAATCAAATGAAAACATTAGTATGACTAGTTATGCGAAGAGTATGAGAGATAAGACATAAGTTACCGCGTGTACGAGAATGAAGTGATCATAAGAGATATGTTGCCTCCGAAGTAGCACCCACGAGAAACGTTGGTAAATCCTAACAATCAAATGTGATACCGTCAAAAACACCAAAGAGAATAAAACATTATGCACAATTGGTCTCGGCACCGACAAACTAATGAACACGACGATGTCCACTGACAACAACCATTGCCACACCGATGTCAACGCACACCGATGACCTTGACGTTGCTTGCCGCATCCTTGACAACGACGAATCACCATGCCATAGCTTTCGCTCTTTCATATACAAAAAATTTGTCATGCCCAATTAACCTTATTTTTCTTCCATTATGACGAATGCAAACAACAAACGGCAAGTCATATGAGACAATAATGATGGTGAAATTGTTTTTAATACTAGCTCAAAAGTGATTTTTTTTAATATAACAAAAATTTTGAAAGCTTGGAAACCAAAGTTTTTAATAAGTATTTTTTCAAACACTCAATCAAGGTTTAAAATGTCACTGTCGATTAAGTGTGGATGATCTCAAAATAAGAAATTACAGTGCTCAAAGGAAATACGAAAAAAAAAATCTCAGATAAATTTTTTGTTTTTGACACATAACACGTTGATCGGTGATTTTTTTTGTTCTTTATAATTTTATAATAGATATTATATTACACATCCTGCGACCTAGTTTGGATGGCAAGTTCAATACGCTATATAACAAAATGTCTTGTTATGGAAAATTAATGGATTTCATTAAGATTTATGATTAATTTTTAAATATAGTTCAGTATACACTAATTAATTTATGTGATGAATGAATAATAATATATGATAGTAATAATGATCATATTTTAAATTAAACTACAAATTATACACGTGTGTTTAGCTAGAGTTAATGCACAAGTAAATTACATGGAAAAACATCTTCTAGACTTCTAAAGGCCTAACAAGAAAGTCGTGTACTTAGCATAGCGTAGTTGCTAAATTTACACTACTTCCAATGTATAAGTTGTGGGTTCAATCCCTACTGATAACAAAGATACCCTTAAAAAAGAAGAAGAAGAAGAAAGTCGAAATTGGGTTATATTTTGTAATAATAGCATTGATTAAAAAGTGGTTTTTATGAGTTCTTGACTACTCTTACTATATCCTTTAAAAAATTTGACCGCTCTCACTCATGAGTTTTTTTGTTATATATATTTCAAACTTATATTGTATTTTTTTTCAAATCTCTCTGTATCTATCTCTCTATCTCCCTCTCTCTCTCTCTATATATATATATAATGGATTAATTTCATTTTTGCCCCTTCAACTTTTTGACGAATCACAGACTTTGTCCCGCTTTTTGTTTCGTAACAACCGATTACCATCAACTCTTTTACCTTTTTCAAAACTCATCCTTCCGTTAATGTTTCTAACAGAATTTGACACGTGTCATTGTATAAATGAGTTTAAACATAAATTTACCAATATACCCTTAAATTTTGGGCGTTGGCTGAAAGGCAACAACAAAAGCCAAATTTAGTGAAAAATATATAAATAAATAAATAAGACAATCAAGAACACCTTTGTGAATTTACAGTATCTGGATACATATACCTCGAACTTTGGAATCCAAAAAACAAACCAAATGAAAGAAAGGAAAAAAAAACAATTAAGCTTAATTTTCTTAATATATATCTATATATTATCTTCGTTTTCATTATAGCACAAATCGCTGCACCGGTGCAACCTCATCACCATCGCCACCGTCCGATGAGGACACGGAATCAACGGAGCTGCGATCATCGGGGCCCACTTTTTTCTTGATGAACTCGCAATCCGCCACGGCCTCGCTGCGGCGGTGATCGTTGATGATGTCATAATAATAATCCTTTTTTGCCGTACCGTCTTTTGAAACCTGTGTGTCGTTGGGGTTTGTGGACGAAGAGAGCGCGGACAAGAAGATGAGGCGAAATACAGCCTCACGGAATCGCTCGAGGATCTTGGACTTGCTGTGAGAGAATGACGATGATGAGCTTTTGTTGTTGTTGCCTTTCAGGCTTGGAATGCATAGCAAGTTGGTTTTCATGATTCTTCTTTGATGTTGATGATGATGATGATGGTGATCTGAGTTTGGTATCTCCATTGCTGAAATATTTTGTTTTGGAATTTTTTTTTTAAGGGGCGTTTAATAGAGAATGAAGATAAGTTTTTTTGGCTCAGTGCACGTATTTTGCTGGGTATATTGGTAAATTTACGTTTAATAGAGAATGAAGATAAGTTTTTTGGCTCAGAGACCAAATCAAAGAACAAAAAAAAAACAGAGCATGGCCTCACACACACGCAGAGAAGCCGATGACCCCGAATCCCGATTCGCGGCCAATCTATGGCTCTCGTTGTGGCTCAGGTCCACGTCCTTGAATACATATTTTGCTGGCCTGCGAATCCAAGAACAGAGACCAAATCAAAGAACGAAAAAAAAAAAAAAAAAAAACAGAGCATGGCCTCACACACACAGAGAGAAGCCGATGACCCCGAATCCCGATTCGCGGCCACTCTATGGCTCTCTCAACAAAAAATACCTCAACCTCTCCGACAAAAAAGCCGACGCCTCTCCTCGAAGACCTCGCCAGACAGCTCTCCGTCCTTCCCTCCCCCGGTGACAGCGACTTCAATGTTACTTAAAACGAGAGAGAGAGAGAGAGTAAATGCTAATATTAAATGTTAAAAAAATTAAAAATGTCTTTTTTTTTACGATTTTACCCAATATTTTAGTTAGATCTGTTAAATATTTGACGGAAGGATGAGTTTTGAAAAAATTAATAAAGTTGAAGGTAATGATTGTTACAAAACAAAAGGCGGGATAAAGTATGTGATTTATCTATAAGTTCAGGGGGCAAAAGTAAAATTAATCCATATATAATATATATATATATAATATATATATATATATATATATATATATATATATATAAGCTATCTCTCTCTCAAAGATAAGTGTTAAAGAAGTGAGAACTATTTTGAAAATGCTGCAATTCAAAAATACTATTTAATTTTCAAAAAAATCTATATGACTAAATATGTATTTTTCGAATTGAATTAAATATTTGGAATATATTAGTAAAATTGAAATTTTTCAAAATCAACCAAAAACATAACTAAGACAACATGTATTAATGTATTAATAGGTCCCATATATTTATGTAATTTTTTTTTTACACTTTATTGATAGATATCAGTAAATTATGTATTTGTTGACATTGGCATAGATGTCATTAAGTTATAAATTTGTTGACATGTGTATATATATAAAGAGCATTTTGGGAAGGAAAAAAAAAAGTTAAAATTTTGGGGGCGTTTGGTTATGTTTTTCAAACCTGTTTTCTGTTTTCTGATTCTAAATTCTAGAAAACAGTTTTAAAAAATATGTTTGCTTATGAATTTAGAAAACATATTTAGAATCATGTTTTCGTTTTCTTTGAAATTTGTTTAGAAAGCAGAAAACAATGAAAAATTGTTTTCTATTTTATCTCTCTTATATTTTAAAACAATTGAATGGAAAACATAACTAAACAATATTTAAAATATTATGAAACGAAATTCTAAATCTGTTTTTTAAATTTAAAAATTAGAATTAGAAAACAGAATTTAAAAACAGGAAACGAGTTTAAAAAACAAAACCAAACGACCTCTTTACTTCTTTAAGCCCAAATCCGGTTGGACTTTTGGAGTAGGATCGGTACAAAGAAGCCCGGCCCATTTGGAGGCTAGGGTTTTATAGAAAAGAAATCGATAATCTTAGGTTTAGGTTGACGAAATATCAGCGCGAGCTCTCATCTTTTTCCCACATCGGCAACCATGGGTAATAAGGCGATTCTCTATTTCTTGTGGCTAGTCGCGTTTTAATTCTGTCTTCTGAAAATGGGTTTTCAGGTATCTCTCGTGACTCTATGCACAAGCGTCGTGCCACCGGAGGCAAGAAAAAGAGCTGGCGAAAGAAGCGGAAGTAAGTCTTTTTTTCATATTGATTCGTCGGAAACTGAGTTCCAATTAGTATTTTCCAGATGTCGAACGTATTACAAGAGATTTGAGCCGAGTTTGCATTCGATGATTTGAACTCTAGTAGTGAAATATTTTCGTGAAGTGATTGATAGCTGTTAGGCTAAGGACGATCCTTCCTTCTTCTCCAATTTCATACAAATGAATTATTTTGTTATTAGTGATATAAGTTAAACGTATGGCAAGAGATTTGAGCTTATTTGATGGTGTTCATATATCTTAAGGGGATGAATTCGCAATCCTTTCGTTTTCTTCTTTATGTGAACATAGTTCTGATGATTTTTTTATTTTTTGAAATAATTGGGAATAGGTACGAGCTCGGACGCCAGTCGGGAAACACGAAGCTGTCGAGCAACAAGACGGTTCGTCGTATCCGAGTGAGGGGTGGGAATGTGAAGTGGAGAGCCCTGAGACTGGACACTGGAAACTTCTCGTGGGGAAGCGAGGCTGTGACTCGCAAGACTCGGCTCTTGGACGTTGTCTACAACGCCTCCAACAACGAGCTCGTCCGAACTCAGACCCTCGTGAAAGGTGCGATCGTCCAAGTCGATGTTGCCCCTTTCAAGCAGTGGTATCTCCAACACTACGGTGTCGATATCGGGAGGAAGAAGAAGACCGTCTCTGCCAAGAAGGAAACCGCCGAGGTAACCCTTCGATTCTCGATTCGTTGTGGCGGATATCATGTTTATTTGGGGCGGATATCGTCGAATTTTGAATTTGAAGAGGAGCAACCAGGTTTTTTTTATTTAAAGAGATGTAATTGTTGAAAATTGAGTTTAACGTCTAATATCATAGTTTAAATAAATCCATAGGGTAAATTTGTTTATGGTTGTCAGAAACAGAGATTAAGTTCTAATGTCGTTACATTAGTACAGAAAACTAACTTGAATAAAAAATAGGTACTGAGTCATTTATTTCTGAATTGTAAAAAATGGTGTGGGGTTTTCGTAATATAACAAAATATGGAATTAGATGAGTAGTATAATATAATGAATCCATCTAAATTAAATTCGAATTTATTTGAAAAGGCAATTTTTTTAGATTGTCAAAACAAGAGACTTAGTTATTATGTCATTGCATTAATGCAGAAAATTTGTTTAAGTACTAAAGTATGAGCAATTTATTACTGAGTTGCAAAAACTTGAGTTACTCTCGGGGTTTTCGTGGAATTAGCTTTCTTATTCACTTGAGATTTATGTATGGTGTGTATATTAGGAGGGAGAGGCAGTTACCGAGGAAGTAAAGAAGAGTAGCCATGTCGTTAGGAAGATTGAGAAACGGCAAGAAGAGCTAAAACTCGACGCTCACATTGAAGAGCAGTTCAGCAGCGGCAGGCTCTATGCTTGCATATCGTCCCGCCCTGGCCAATGCGGTCGAGCTGATGGGTAACTTATCCAAAATTTTAACTTTTCTTTATACCAAAACAGTGTATTCTTATATATTTTTTTGTTCTAATTAAACTCTTGCGAAATCAGGTACATCCTTGAAGGCAAAGAGCTCGAGTTCTACGTTAAGAAACTTCAGAGGAAGAAGGGGAAAGGTGCCGCAACTGCATAAATAATTTTCTTTCATCTGCCCTTCCATGTTACTAATTTAGTTTTTCGATTCAAGTATCAATTTCTTTTCTCTGATACGACTGTACACCGAGGTAATTTTGTTTGGTCGCTATCAAATTAAAGGGGTTTTTGTTCGTTACTAGTGTGCGGACTAAAGACACTTTATTCTTGCTCTCAAGTATTGCATTGATTTAGCTTATTTGCTCATATTGGTAAAGCTATATGTTGTCAAGATTTAGGTAATAATAGCTGGTTTTGAATTTTGTTTACTGTAGAAAAATTAGACTCTTCAAGAGTATTATTTACGGTAGAATGGCAATTGGAAAGTCAAACCTTCTTCCTCTTATCAATCCTTAACGAACTAACAAACCTGGGGTTTTTATTAAATAAATTTATGTGTTGAACTCTCATTTCAGGATGAATCAATTTTGGTATTTAAGTTCTCGTGTTAACTCAAGTTATAGGTAATAAACCATATGGATATGAGTGGTTTCTGGAAATGGTTCAAATTTTGCCTCAACTTTTAAATTATTTGGATAAAAAACTTTTTTTGTTCAGAAAGGCTAGAGAAAACAAAGGAGAAT
Source organism: Urtica dioica subsp. dioica (assembly GCF_054948205.1). NCBI lineage: Eukaryota > Viridiplantae > Streptophyta > Magnoliopsida > Rosales > Urticaceae > Urtica > Urtica dioica. The sequence goes on from NC_142761.1 coordinate 41,645,588, forward strand.
ATAGCATTGCCTTTGAATTCTGCAGCCAGTTTGGTTATTTATTGTTGATTCCTCGGTTTCATAGTTTTTGTTAAAGCACATTTAAACCGGCACTGAGCCTAAAATAGATGTGTGGAACACATTTTTATTTTGGCAATATAGACATGGTGAGTAAAATGGAGTGAAAGAGTTACAAAAATATAGCCTAATTTGTTGATTTAAGACGCTACGACTACTCATTTACTTTTAATGCCTAATATTGCCTCTTTTAGGATGAGATTGATCAACGCAAATGCAACGACTACATTTTTAATGCCCTTTGAACTTCAAATCCTAGTTCGCCTTGTAGCAATAAACCCAAAAGGCCATGAAGTCCTCTAATTGTCGACTCGAAGGCTTGTTCATCCTCTAGCGGAGCAAATAACCTATAGCACAAAGTATGGTCCCTCAAAGTACTCGAGGTATTTTGTGGATTCTTCGAAAACCACCATTTGTTGAGAGTCGTGGTCTTCGACGACGAAAGCAAGATGCCTCGGACCTAAGTCTTTGAGGCGTCGACCGCGAGCACACCCAACACGCGCCGTGCCGCTCGGACATATCAGTAAGACGTCCCCACAAGAATCCACCTTCCCAAGACTCTCGCGCGCACTCTGCAACGTACACCGATGCGTACTGACGGTCGGAACGATGACCTAAGGTAGCATCTCAATCGCTAATAGGAGATTCCGCGAGGCCAATCTCCCCTTAGAGGCGTAGAATCCGTAAACAACGTCGAGGTGTCCCTGGAAAACCCGCTTCCTCACGAGAGCGCATCGGAGGACCAGGCTTTAAAGACATATGGCGTGTGATCGCGCCACACCCAGTGGCAATACCGCCGACCCCTAACTCCGAGTTGATGAACATCGTGCAGGGGCTGCAAGATGAGATCCGGGAGCTTCGAGCTATGCAAAATTCAAATCCTGCAATACGGAGCATGATCGAAGGCACGATCTTGCCCTTTGCCCCTCGTTTGCTCACAGAGGAAGTCGTAGGCAATCTCCGCTTCCCCCGACCCTCATTTATGACGAAAGCAACGATCCCGTCTTCCACTTAATATAATACCAGACGACTATGCAGATTAGGAGGCATACCCCGACAACCATGTGCCAGGCGTTCTGCTTCACGCTCAGATGTCCGGCCTTCGAATGGTACCATAAGTTAACCAAGGAAATGATAGGATCATTCGAGGAGTTGAAGGAACATTTTATTACCCGCTTCGCAAGCTCACTGATACAAAAGAGAGAAATTATACTTGTGGTCAATCAAGCAGATGAGTGGCGAGTCCTTCCAATGATACTTGAGCAAGTTCACGGAAGAGGCGAACAAGGTGGGCGATTATACTAATAACGACCCGATCATCGCCCTCATCGACAAGCTCAAGATGGGTAAGTTTCTGAAATCGCTCGTAGGAAAGAGACCGACAATCATGACGGAGCTCATGACATAGGCAGCCGAACACATCTCTATCGAGGAGTACCTCGATGGTCGGAAAGAGCCAAAGCGGAACGGCCGGCGAAGAGACGATGAAGATCTCAACGGCGAGGACGTGCGGAGGAAAACATGCCGTTCGGGAGTTTGTCGATTTTGGCGGAGAAGCATACGGATAAGGTGGCAAGAGCACTGGTGGAATTAGGGCGGTCCTTCGTGTGGTTGGTGCAAGGGGATATGCCACATCAACGGTGGATTGCTGAAGTGGCAGAGTCAGGGGTGATAATGGTGTGGTGCAACCAGGCGGAGGTTTTGGAGAGCGGTGAGGTGGGGTGCTTTGTGATGCATTGCATGTGGAATTCGACGCTGGAGAGCCTAGTTTTGTGGGACCTATTGCGGGCTTCTCGCAGTGGATTGATCAGCTGACTAACGCCAAGCTCGCAGAGGACTATTGGAAGGTCGGGGTGAAGGTGCGTGCGGACGAGGGTACATGTGTTGACTTTAGTTTAGTATATGAAATGGATTCGTTTTCAAGTTTTGATTTGTATACGCTTGGAGCAATGAGGCTTTAGAAGGAGCGAGACGATAAAATGATTTCAAAATAGCTCAAAAAATTAAAAATAATAAAACAAGCTGATATAAAAAAACTAACACTGGTAACTTCTGTTTAATGATGCTCATAACTTGACAAATATAATACCCTGATTTTAAATTGAAATTCTGTGTGATTATATCAGGATGATTGTCTTTATCCTTAAGTAATTGCTCTTTATACTTGGTTCTTGTATGATTACCCTTAACAGAAAAAGAAAGTGTACCTTGAACCCATTTCTATGGTACTTAATCTTTTACGATGAGCTTCGTGAGAGATCAGAGAGAAAAGAAGAAGAAAAGGAAAACTGAACTTTTCTCATTGAATTCAAAAATGCAGAGTACAAGAAATATATACAGTGTAAACTAAACTAACTAACTCTATGTAAAACAACGACAAGTCGTTTACACAAAGAAAGTTAAACGACAGGAAAAAGAATTAAGCAAACAAATAACTTGCTTCCTACGCTACCTAACAAACATAAACCAAACAACTAAAACGACTTCGCTCAATACTCCCCCTCAAGATGGACTTGAAGAAGGATGAAAGAGATCCTTCAAGGACAGCTTGGACATGATTGAAGATAATGCCGGAGCTGGAAGTGGTTTTGTAAACGCGTCGGCCAATTGATGGTGTGTTCGAACAGGTAGGAGTTTGAAATCACCCAGTTGTAGGTGATCCCTGACAAAGTACAAATCCACCTCGATGTGCTTGGTGCGTTCATGAAACGAGGGATTTGCAGCGATGTGTACAGCGGCTTGGTTGTCGCAGAACAAAAGCGAAGGACCTTGTTCTGGGACTTTGAAATCTTGGAGAAGTTGCTTCAACCACAAGACTTCACTTGCTGCAGCCGCTAAAGCTCGATACTCAGCCTCAGCTGAGGAGCGTGAAACTGTATGCTGTTTCTTCGATTTCCAAGCAACCAGAGCGCCTCCAAGAAAAATGCAGTATCCAGTCACCGACCGTCTCGTATCAGGACACGTTGACCAGTCAGCATCAGAGAACCCCTTCAATTGCGGCTGTGAGTCTGCCGGGAACATCAAACCAAGTCCTGGAGACCCTTTGAGATAGCGCAGAAGATGATGGACCGCACTGAGATGTGTATCACGAGGTGCCTGCAAGAATTGACTCAATGAGTGAACTGCATAGGTTATATCAGGGCGAGAAATGGTCAAATACAAAAGACGTCCTATGAGACTTCTATAGTGTTTGACATCATCTAAGAGAACCCCATCAATGTTATTCAAAGTATGTCGAGGTGCCATTGGGGTTTTGACCGGCTTGGAATCCAGGAAACCATAATCTTCAAGTAACTGAAGAGTGTAATGCCTTTGATTGATAACAATCCCAGACTTTGACCTGGCAATTTCAATGCCTAAAAAAAACTTCAAGGGGCCAAGATCCTTGAGTTTGAACTTGGAATGTAAATAAGTCTTGACAGAGTCAATAACAGAAGTGTCAGGACCAGCAACTACAATATCATCAACATAGAGAAGAATAGCAACAAAAGTTTCAGATTGTCCTCTAGTAAAAAGAGAGTAATCTGATTTGGACTGAGTAAAACCAGCAGCTACAATAGCATTTGTGAAAGTGATGTTCCATTGTCTGGATGCCTGCTTCAGCCCATAAATTGATTTATGCAATTTGCAGACAGGTTTTCCAGCAAGCTGACTATTGCCCTGATACTGCTGCTCCCCCTGAAAAGAATAACCCATAGGTAAATCCATATACACTTCTTCAAATAGCTCTCCATTTAGGAAAGCATTATTGATATCTAATTGTGCTAAAGCCCAGTTTTGAGAGGCAGCAAGGGCTAGTAAAACTTTAACAGTCACCAGTTTGGCGACTGGAGAGAAAGTTTCAATAAAGTCAACTCCCTGTCTTTGATTGTAGCCTTTGGCTACTAATCTGGCTTTATGCCTGGCAAGAGTCCCATCTGCATTAAATTTGTTAGTATAGATCCATCTACAACCTATTGCCTTCTTATCCTTGGGTAAGGGAACAACAGTCCAAGTGTTGTTATCTTCCATAGCACTTAATTCCTCAGTCATAGCTTGTTTCCAATGAGGGAAGTTACAAGCTTGATGATAAAACTGAGGTTCAAAATAATCAGAAACAGATAGTGCATAGGATTTATAGGCAGTAGAAATATTATCATAACAAAGAACTTTAGATAGATGATGAGGAGATGGATAGAGTACACCTGTGGTTGATTGTGACAAGTTACAGTGATAGTCCTTAAGGTGTGTTGGTGGAGCTCTAGGCCTTACTGATCTTCTAACAACAGTGACTGGTTCTTCCACTTCCAAGGGTGGGCCCGGATGTTCAGAGTCATGGCTTGGACAAGAAGACATCTCTTGTGTGTGTGGTTGACTTGAGTATATTGCTTGGTCAGTGGAGTCCATATATGGGATATGTGTGGTGTTGGATGGTATAGGCAGTACCAAATCAGGAAAAGGATCAACCTGCACTTGTCTTTGCATATGATTATGAAAAGGATAAATATGTTCATGAAACACTGCATCCCTTGAAAGAAAAATTTCTCGAGTCAATAAATCTAACAACTTGTACCCTTTAACACCTGCAGGATATCCTATGAAAATGCACTTGCGTGCTCTAGGTTGGAACTTGGTTCTGTGAGATTTCAAGGTTGAGGCAAAAACTAAGCAGCCAAAAACTCTTAAGAAATCATAATCAACAGGCTTGCCAAACAGAATATCATAAGGACATCGGTTAGATAACAAAGGTGTAGGAGTTCTATTGATGAGATAAACAGATGTAAGAATACATTCAGACCAATACTCAATAGGAATGTGTGACTGAAAGTATAAGGATCTTGCCACATTGAGGAGATGCTGATGCTTTCTTTCCACCACGGAATTCTGCTATGGTGTTTCCACACAAGAGAATTGGTGTACAATACCTGCCTTGGAAAAAAAAATCAAAGAACACTAATTCCTTGGCATTATCAGAACGAAATTGTTTAATAGTAGTATAAAATTGGTTAGTTATCATGGAACAAAACCGAGGGATAATGTGATGAACATCATTTTTATTCCTCATGAGATAGATCCAAGTAAACCTGCTACAATCATCCACAAGAGTCAAGAAATACTTGTAACCAGAATGTGATGTCACAGAGTAAGGACCCCAAACATCACAGTGAATGAGGTCAAAAGTCTTACTAGCTAAATGATTATGAGATACAAATGGAAGACGTCTCTGTTTAGCTAGAGGACAGATATCACAAGGAACAAGCTTATTAGTGGAATTGAAATGTAACTGGTTTTTCAAAAGATCAAGTCTCTTATAAGAGAGATGCCCTAATCTATGATGCCATGTCTGAGAAGTAACTGTGTTGATGCAGTCATTGTTGTCTTTTTCCAACACGTATAGGTCATGAATCATATTACCCCTGCCAATCTTCATCTTGGACTTGATATCCTGTATCACAAATTCGTCATCTGAGAATGTGATGGTGACCTGAGAATCTCGAGTCAAAGCACTGACAGAAAGCAAATTAAATTTGAAACCAGGTAGATAAAGGACATCTTTCAGCACAAGATTTTTAGCAATCCTAACATCACCTAAATGATGAACAGGGATGATAGTATGATTAGGTAAGGTGACAGTGGAATTATGCAAATTCCTAAAATTATGGAAGAAACTCTTATGTGCACATATGTGTCTAGAGGCTCCCGAATCAAGAATCCAAGAAAAAGGAATTTTAACGGTACAACCTGTGCTGTTAAGATAACAATAAGAACCTGTACTCATGGTGGTCATATTGATGTTGTTGGTGCCTTCAGGCTGTGCTTTTGGCATGATGAGCTGGTTGGAGAGTGCATTGATGAGCTGATGTATCTGGTCTGCTGATAGGTTGTTCATGGTGCTAGTCGCCCCATTGTTGCCGACCTCATTGAGACCAGTGGATCCTTCTGCGGCATTAGACTTGAATCTTGATTTGTAGCCAGGAGGAAATCCATGCAATTTGTAGCACTTGTCAGCTGTGTGGCCAGGAATTTTGCAGTGAGTGCAAATTGGCTTGTCTTTCTTGTTAGTGGATTTCTTCTGGTCATCTTTCACAGCCATTGCAGCTGAATTGGAGATGTCTTGGCCTCCGAGGACATCATTGCTCAGAGATCTTTGTTTCTCCTCTTGGACAGCCATGGCAAAGACTTTATTGATTGAAGGCATTGGATCCATCAGGAGAACTTGACCACGAACGTTGTTAAAAGACTCATTCAGCCCCATCAAGAATTTCATTACATACTCATCTTGCACAAAATTGATGAGATCCTTCGATCCACCGCACGAGCAAGGACAGTCTGGCCTAAAATTGGCCAGTTCTTCCCAGAGAATCTTCAATTTGGTGAAGTACATTCCCACAGTCATCTGATCTTGCACAAGATTCATGATGGCGCGTCTCAGTTCAAAGATCCTAGGCGCGTTGCTCTGTTGGAATCGTTCCTCCAGATCTTTCCAGATCGCCGCCGCTGAATCGTTGTAGATGACGCTCGATGAGATTTCTTTGGAGACAGAGTTAAGCATCCACGCTATAATGATATCGTTGTTCCTTGTCCAAGAAATGAGGCGATTCATATCAGTGGCGTTTGGCTTCGGGATAGATCCATCGACGAAACCGAATTTGTTCTTGACAGACAAAGCGATCTTCATCGATCTTCGCCAGGTGGGATAATTGTCACCAGTGAGAGCTGTGGTGACCAAAATCTGACCTGTGGTGTCTGTATGATGAAGAAAAAAGGGATCTAGGGTTTCTTCATTAGCATTCCTTCGTGAGGTAATTCCTGTGGCCGAACTATGGATCGTTGGATCTTCAGCCATTGTCGGAGGAGACGAAGGAGAAAGGAAAAATCAAAGATCTGATCAGACGAAGGAAAGCTTGGTCGGAGCGATGAGCTCTGATACCATTTTACGATGAGCTTCGTGAGAGATCAGAGAGAAAAGAAGAAGAAAAGGAAAACTGAACTTTTCTCATTGAATTCAAAAATGCAGAGTACAAGAAATATATACAGTGTAAACTAAACTAACTAACTCTATGTAAAACAACGACAAGTCGTTTACACAAAGAAAGTTAAACGACAGGAAAAAGAATTAAGCAAACAAATAACTTGCTTCCTACGCTACCTAACAAACATAAACCAAACAACTAAAACGACTTCGCTCAATATAATCCATATTTATTCGTTGACTTTTAGGACGAAGAAGGCGACGGACTTTACACTGGCGATGGCTCGGTTGACATAAAAGGAAACCCTGTGCTGAAGCAGAATACCGGGAACTGGAAAGCTTGCCCTTTTATTCTAGGTTTTTGCAACTAGGGTCACATTTTTTTATTTTATCTCGCTTCGAGATTGAAATAACTCGGGTCTTCTTTCATGTACTGAACATTCAGGCACGGAGTGTTGCGAGCGGTTGGCGTACTATGGGATCGCCACCAATCTCAAAAATGTGTCTCGAGTTTGTTTTTAAAGAGGGAAGACTACATACATAAAGAGATAAAATCAAGGGTAGTTTTTAAAGTCTCACACTCTTTAGGAATGAGAAAATATGGATTTGATACACTTATAAAAGTAGAAAATCATGAGCGGAATCCTCAACAAATGGCCTTGTAATTTGGCTGGTAACGCATCTTGTGCCCATTTAAAATGAAATTAGAAGTGAAACTTTGGAAAACTGAATTTGAAAAAAAAAATAAGAAAACCCATTTTATACACTTCGTTTGAAATGGCGCGAGATTATAGTTTTGGTATAAAATAAAAACGACGACAATTGGTTATTTTAAACGGAAAAAACGACTTTCGTGTACCGTGGAAATAGGCCCAATGAAATTTCATGTCAATGTCCGAGCGAACTAAGTCCTCGTTTCCAGTGTTGAGCGTGTGCAACGGCGCGTGATGGCTTTTTGAAGGTCGAAACACTGTTATTTCTGAGGCGGGTTGAAGAAATTCATTTTGCTTTAAGAAACTCATATATATATATATATATATATATATATATATATATATATATATATATATAGAGAGAGAGAGAGAGAGAGAGAGAGAGAGAGAGAGAGAATTTATGTATTTTTAAATGAGTTTGACTTAAAAAAAAGTGTGTTTTTAGTGATCTTAATATCATTAGATATTGTGTTTTTAAGTGCGTTCATTAAAAAAAATAGTGCATATACAGATACATATACAAAGCACAAACAAATTAACTAAATCAAGTAAAACTAACCAAATTCTGTATTACATATAACCGATTCCAACGAAAGTAGTTTTAATTTTGGTTCTATTTTTTTTTTTCGTTTTTTGATAAATTGGATGTAACTACTTACCTATCACACTCAATGTTTTAAATGCCTACGAAATTCGCCGGCATTCGACGACGACATCGCTTCCAGAGCATAAATGGTCGGCAAAGTACTAATGTTTCGTTTTGTCGTCGTTTTTGTCGAAAGTCGTTGTTTTCGTTTTGTGTTGTTTTTCATCAAAAGTCGTCGTTTTTTGGTTACCGTTGTTTTTCATTGAATATCGTCTTTATTATTATTATTATTATTATTATTATTATTATTATTATTATTATTATTATTATTATTATTATTATTATTATTATTATTTGTGTCATTTTAAGCTTAAAAATGAAGGTGAGACAGAGATGCTAATCCAAGGCACCTGTGTGGGATACTCAACATGCACGACTTAGTTACGTTTTCACTTTGTTACATTATGTATAAGTTTAATATAAAATTTGTAAATAAAAAAATTACACTCTCATAAACTTAACATACAAAAAAATAATAATTTTTTTTATAAAACATTATAAAAAAATATATCACATAAAAACTTAAAAATCTAATCTAGATTTAAGAAATTATATATATATATATATATATATATATATATATATATATATATATAAATTATCACATAAATGCGTTATGTGAGATTGAAATTAAGAAGTGGGTATTGAAATATTCGATATTAGATTGGTGTAAAAACAATTATGTATTGAGGATTATAAATTATAGTTACCATAAATCTTAAGTTTGAAAATTAAAAGATTAACATATTCAAAAACAATATTTACGTTTGTTTTTCTATCGGTATGTCGGTATTCCATCGAAAACGACAATTGAATCGGCATTTCATTTGCCCTTTTCAACATTTTTTCTGTTCGATTCTTTGTCGACGTGTCAAATTTTAGTAGGTAATGAGACTCGAAAGGACATCGGAAATGACATTTAGAACCTTGATCACACCTAACTAAAGATGTCTGATGAGTATGTCACACCTATTTATCATATTTTTATCTTGTTTTGAGAATGTTTTCCGAAAGATGAAAATGAACGAAGGAGCTTTTAATTGTTTGTGGCCAAATTGAGTCAAGAAGCAAAGAGCACTAATTCGGAGATAAAATCTTGGGAAAATAACACATTTATACCCTGTGTTTTAGTGAAATGTCGAGTTTAACCCTTGGTTTTCAAAAATGTCGAGTTCATACCCTCTGTTTAACTAAAATGACGAAATTATACCCTCTGTTTAACTAAAATGACGAAATTATACCCTGAAATAGACAGCACTGTCACGGATATTCTTTTTATTGAATTTTCATTGACGTTGACTATAATATGTATATATAAACACCAATTATCTTTATTCATTCGCGCCATATATGTAATTTATTTAAAAACTAAAAAATAAACAACAGTCTCTTAATCGTGAAGAACACAGAAAGAGGCAAATGGGTAAACATCGATAGTTGATAGTCATCAAAATCGCATATTCGAACAGAGAATCCAGAATTTAGAGTTACAATTCGAACACGGAATGAACTCATTTCTTAGGAGGTATGAGTTTTATTATTTAATTTCAATTTAAGACTATTTTTATTTCAAAATTGAGAATTTGGAAGTTAGGGCACTGATTTAGATTTGATTTGGTTTTTCTTATATAAGAGTTAATATCAATGAAAGGGAGATTTGTGACGCTGTTATTCATTTCAGGGTATAATTTCGTCATTTTAGTTAAACAGAGGGTATGAACTCGACATTTTTGAAAACCGAGGGTTAAACTCGATATTTCACTAAAACACATGGTATAAATGTGATATTTTCCCTAAAATCTTTAAAACCTTGTTTTGTAATTAATGTCTTGTTATTCTATTCTTTTTTGTAATAAAATCTTGTTTCAGTTTGTGTACAATGATCTATGAGTACCACGGTTCCATAAGATAATTTGGGGGATAATTTCAAAACTAAAACTATGAACATTTTTTTTTTTTTTTTACCAAAACTCATTAACTTATTAACAGATTAATAAAATACTTATTTAATCCAACCAAACATGTAAAAAATGTAATTAATAAGCTGCCACGTATGCAAGTTGACTATTTACAAAGTATTTACCAAAGGTTGGCTAATTTACAATTTCTATAGTTTAGGTGGCTTACGTAGCCAGTTTTTTGATAAAATTATGTATATTGATATGTTTGTCAATAAATACAGTTATCTAAAAAATAATCAAAGCCTAAATTATTATGAACGCATATAATGTGTTTTTAAACAAAGATTGTATGTTTGTGATTTTTGAAATATAAATTGATTTTAATGTATTTCAAATTTAAAATATAGATTGAGCTAAAAAAATGGAATTCAGATTATTAATAGGATATATAATAGGAACCCTTATTAATACTATAATAGTACATATTTTTTAATAAGAAGCTCCAAGGAATGGGAAAGCTGCTTAAGTAGTCTTCTTTTTATTATGAATTTAGTTTTGATTTTGTATGTGCTTCTTTTGTCTGATACAGTACTCCGAGGTATATTAGAAGAAGAGCCGGAGGAAGAAGCGAAAGTAAGTCTTTTTTTAAATGGGCCAAAGGCCATCTGCTGAGGATTTCGCTCACGGTTTTCTACTTTTATAACTGTATCAAATCGAAATTTTCTCATGCCCAAGCAACGTGAGACTTTGAAAATTAGTGTTTCCATTGATTTTATCTCCCCCCCCCCCCCCCCCTTAAAAACCAACTCGAGACACATCTACTCCTCTGCGAGCTTGGCGTTAGTCAGCTGATCGATCCACTGCGGGAAGCCCTCCAAAGCACCCCACATCACTGCTTACCCCTAACTCTGCCACTTCATCAATCCACCGTTGACGTGGTATTCCCCCTAGCACCACCCACATGAAGGACCACCCACATGAAGTCCTCTAATTGCCAACTCGAAGGCTTGTTCATCCTCTAGCGGAGCAAAGAACCTATAACACAAGGTATGGTCCCTCGAAGTACTCAAGGTATTTTATGGATTCTTTGAAAACCACCATTTTGTTGAGAGACGTGGTAACAGACTCCGAAATCGATGCATGCCTTGGGATATTCTTGATTTAGGATGACGAAGAAGACGAAGCTTTGAAAGCTCTTGTGTTAAGATCTGAGTGTGGTAGTTTGTGTAATGAAAAACATAACTAATTTGTAAATCTACAATAAAAAATAATTAACAATTTTTTTTTTGAATCAAAGGGTGGCTGACATGAAAAAAAAAAGCCAAACATTGCCAACATATTCCAAAATTGCATAACAATTTGCGGTCCCAATCGAACACCTTAGTATCACAAGTAAACATAGTATTTATACACACAAAAAAAAAAAAAAAAAAAAAAGTCCATTAAGTACCTCGACGGTTATCATCTTTCAAGACTTTGTCAAGACTTGCATTGCAAAAGAAAGGAAAAGAAAAAGTCATAAAAAATAGTTGCAGATTAATCCAACTATAAACTTCAACAAGTGAAATAGGTGTGGTCAATTTTAGTGATTAAAAGTTGTAAATTCTGACAAACTGAAAGATAGTTTTTGTTATGTTGTTATTTTCACATGGTATAAATAACACCCCGAGAGCAAAAAATGACATATCAAGCCAATACACAATGCCCAAGCCCACAAGCAAACTCACGTGCCAAACTCCAAATCAACACCATAAACATGACCAACCGGTCGGTTAGAGATAATAACCACCCGGATGGTCAAAGAAAATGACCATATGGCCGGCCAAAAAAGAAGACCACCCGGCCATCTTCACTTGGCCAAGACCACCAAGTCGTCTTCGTTCGGCCAAGACCACCCGATCGTCTTCACTCGGCCAAAATCACCCGACCATCTTCACCCGGCCAAGATCACACAGTCATCTTCACTCGGCCAAGATCACCCGACCATCTTCACCCGGCCAAGATCACCTTGCCGCTTTCACTCGGCCAAGACCACTCGGCCGTCTTCACTTGACAAGAACACCAGGCCATCTCCACCATTCAACCAAGTACTTTTCACCAAACCATTGGCTCCTATAAATACCCCACTCATTTAAACACAAGGTAAGTTTTTCTCAACTTGTCAAAACTCTACAAAAATCACATTACAACTCTCTCTCTCTCTCTCTTTCTCTCTATCTCTCTCTCTAGAAAACATAGAGACGAGTACAAATCGTTCACCAAGAACACAATACAACACGACTAATGTTGAACGTCAGAGCATGCGCTGAGGGATAACCCTCCGCTTCCCTCTAGATTTATATTTTCTTAAGGTTAGGTGAAGGTGCAAGGTTTCGAAGATCCGGCGAAGAACACGAAGAACGTGGAAGATCCAAAGACCCAGCGACTCGAAGATCTGAAGATCCGGACACTTAAAGATCCGAAGAACGCGATGAATGCGGAAGATCCAAACACCCGAAAACTCAAGGACTCGGAGACCCAAAGATCCGAAGAACACGAACACGACAAGAAGAGAAGAACTTCACCAAACCCAACTTACGTGCGGTCATAGGGTCCGACCCTAGATCGAACCACGGACGGTTCTTAGTGCTAATAAAAAAACGGGACTAACAGTCTTTCATTGGCCCGCTGCAAACAAAAAAATGCGATATCCACGTGAATTTTTGAAATTTTGTACCTTGCATTAAAAATCACACGATTTAACATATACAATATCCTATATTTTCATCTCATTTTTAAATTGTAAGCGCTTTAGAAAATAACCAAATTGAAAAGTTAAAATTTCAATTTAGCCAATGTTTCGTAAGCTTTAGTCAAATAGTCTTGTTGATACGACAATTTTTTTAGTGTGATAAAAACTCGATTTTGTCGTTACCCATTAAATTTCCCGTTTAAATTTGTTAATTTTCAAAAATTTATAAATAAAACGTGGTCACCTCCCTTAATTTCTAGAAAAAAAAAGTTAAATTGAAAAACAATCGAGTTTGAAAGAAAATTATGAAGAAGAGTATGAACACAAATCTATTAACAATAATTAACGTTTCTTAGATGCAAAAAAAACCTATAGATTATAATGAAGACAAACGATGTATCGTAATTAACTTATTAACAATAACATAAAATCGTAGAATTTAATTGAAAATAATTTAATCTAATTAGACATAAGTACTTGCTATAAAAATGAGAATAAGTCATGCAATCAATTAACAAACAATAATAATAATAATTTAAATACGCAATAACTTCACATATTGGTGTTAAGGGTATATTAGACATTTGCAAATGTTAATTCAATTGCCAACTCATCATTATGACTATTTTCATAATTTTTAAACGTTAGTTATGATGAAAATAGTAAGTTTGATGTGGCCTATTTGTTTATGAATTAAGCAAAATAGGTTTCTTAAGTTTAGGCTATTATAAAATAGTCATAGTTTCCTTATTTTTAAATAAGTAGCCAATAGCTTCATTAAGAATGGATAAGATGACTAATCTACCCTTTATAATTTTATTTAAATAAAAAAATCATCATATTTCTCACATAAAAAACGTTTATAATTTAGGTTAAAAAATAGAATAATTTATTTGAGATATTTTTGGAATAAGATATTGATATCTAATTGATCAATTATTTAGGAAAGAATAACTAACGCAACTCTTTTAATCCAAGACATTATAATAAAAAAAAAAACATGGTGTATATATATATACACACACACACGATGCCTAGTGTTCAGGGGTGCTATAGTCCCCCTAAAAAAAATTGCACTTTCTTCATAGTTTTTAATTTTTTTTTTAATTTACTCTCAAATATTTATAAATTAGTCATCACTCAACTTTATTTTTCGCATATTAACCTCTCTTAATTTGAATTCCTTGACTATATATATATATATATATATATATATATATATATATATATATATATATATATATATATATATATATACCGAATTACGAGATATAGGCTTTTAAATAACAAATGTTTAGACTGCTTGATCACTTCTCTCTTTTTCGTCGAGCAACCTAGTAACACAAGAACAAAAAAAAAGAGAATATTGTTGGAAGAATTGTAGATAAAGAGAATTTATTAACAAGTACATGAGTGATTGTGGCTAATATTTGAGTGGAGTCCACTCGTCGAAATTTGTTAATTCTTGCGTATTCTTATTTCTCGTCGCGACGGGTATAAGATTGATTATTTATTTGTCAAAATCATTACTATAATGAATGAGAAATTGATGCTCAAAGTATGCTTAAAGAACATATTTGTTATGTGTAAATGAAGTGAATTGCAAGAGTCTCACGTGGGTTGGATAAGTGTGTTGTGTAGTGTATATATATTCTCCTCTTTCTTTAGTGGATAAGTAAGTGCAAGAGAGGAGAGTGTGGGTGGGTTATCTTTTAACCCCTCGCGCGCACACGCGCACGGCGCCGCTGCCGAGCCGGACCAAGCTCGGGCTTTGGGCCTTTGGGATAATTCCTATCTTTTTATTGCAAATTTCACTTCTGAAAGTTTTAATTCCTCAAATAGCTCTTGTGTTATGTTGAGAATTAAACATTGAAGCTAGTGTAACCGTGTGCATTAAGGCAACGGTTTGTAACCATGTGCATTAAGGTTGGGCGGTTTTGAGAGCGTTTTGTAATAGCTCATTATGAGCGTTAATAGAAGCCTTTTAAGGCTGGGCGGTTTTGTAATATATCTCTCATTCGGATAAAGCTCAAAACGCACGCACCCTCTCTTCCTCTCGCAGAAACTGTTTTTCCTTTACTTGTTTTGTAGTCCGTTGGTAGTTTATGATGCTCGAGTTATAGTTCTCCGAAGCCGAGTCTTGTGGTACATCGCTCGTCTTAATAGTCGTTGTATCCTGAGAGGCTTTCGCTCACAAAATCCAGCACCCGTGGGAGGACGATAAAAAGCTTCAAGGAAACCGTCTAACGGGCCTCGACATTTTCCTTGTCGACCACTTCCTTTTGTTTTTCCATTTCCGGTTCATGTTCTAAATTTTATTTTTCTTGCGTTTATCTTTAATTTTCTATCAATATTATTTGCAGTATTGTTAATAAATATCAATGATGTTATTTGTGTTTGTTAATTTAGTTTGGTTTCCATAGTGTTTGCTAAATGGTGGATTTTAAGTTTTTAAAATAGCAATTGTTTGTTGGTTTTTTTAGTTTTCGTGCAAGATTCTGGTGGTTTATTAAAAAAAATATAAATTTTGATAGTTTGTTAATCAATGGAATAGTTACGTGTTTTGCTTGCTTATGGAAATCAGAATTTTTGTTAGTGATGTTTCATTAGTTGCTTGTTTTTTTAAAAACATTGCTTATGGAAATAATAATTTTTGTTAGTGATGAATTATTAGTTGGTTGTTTGTTTAAAAACATAATATTGGATCATAATGTTTTGTTTGTCATGAATTCTTAGCTGTTTGTTTGTTAAAAACAAAGGATTTAAATGCCGGAGAATTTCTAGGAATTTTGTCGGGAAATTCGTTTCCGGTGACTCAACGGCCGACGAGAGCCAAGTATGTTTCCTCGTTTTTTGTCGTTTGAAATTCGTGGAAACGACAAGCCTTTTCGATCACAAACGGCCTTCATTTATCGTTCCAGTCGCAGTATAAATGCTGCAAATTTTCCAGGGAATTCGCTGAAAGTCGGAGAAAAAGAAAAAAAAAGAAAAAAAGAAAAGGATTTTCGGAGTTGAATCCCAGTGAAGAAGGCAAGCACGACGCGGACGACAAGCCCTGGAATTTCGTCGACTTTTTATCTTTTCGTCTCAGTGAAGTGCAAATCAACATAATCTCAAAGAAATTCGTCAAATCTCCAGGAATTTTCATTTCTTTTGTAAATCCTAATTTTGAAATTTTGGATATTAAGCTTAAAAAGAAAGTATAGATCATCAATGGTGGTTTTGTTTGCAAAGTAGGGAAGAAGACGATGACGAAAAGGATATGATAACAAATTTAATTTAAAAAAACTGTCTATTTAATTAAAATAGCAATTTACTAAAAACTTAGCAAAAGTTGGCTATTCTTTAATTGTACGTAATAGATTAAAGTGGCCTATTTTGTACAATATCTCTTTTTTAATCTCATTAACAATATGTATGATTATTAACCCGCCTAATTATTAAATACGAAGGCGGATAAAAAGAAAAAAATTATTTTTAAAATTTAACAAGCAACCTAAATTTCTCGAAACCATCTAAACCGCATGATGTGCACCCTTAGAACATTGACTAGATTGATATAAACAATGAAAATTAGTTGGACTAAACCACTTGAAACGTTGGTATTGCAATCTAGGTGATGTTTCACCTAAGAATCAAATCTAGCTACGGATGATGACATGGCTTTATTCTTTATTTAGCAAATTACTAGATTATCCTTTATTAAAATCAGCTAACATCAACATGTAGCCAACGTTTTAATACACACAACTTTTTCCTTTTAAAAAAAGTTACACGTCAACTTTTAATAGTCCATAATAATTTATTTACTTTTTTATAGTTCAATTAGTTGATTTGAAAAGGTCATTCAAATCTGAGTAATCCATAATGTAAGGTAAGTTTTCTTGGGTTAATTACAATTAATTTCCGTTTATTTTGCACACAATATAAGTTTTTGCTGCAAGTTTTCTTAGGTTAATTTTTGTTTATTTTCTGTATGTTTGGCTGGCTGTAACTTTAGCTAGGAGTTGGTTTCCACGATTTATGTTACATAAGGGTATTTTCGATATTTTCTAACCGTTTATTTCTGTAAATGACTAGATTGTAGTCGGCCCGTTCCGGACCGTCGAGGGCAAAGCAATTGCAACGTTTTACGAGTGCTTCCCGCCAAGAGCGAACTTCACTCGGCCAAGAGGTTTCGCTCGGCCAATGGCCGGGTGAACTTCACTCGGCCAAGATATTTCGCATGTTCAATGGCCGGCCGAGGCCGGTGAACTTCACTCGGCCAAGAGGTTTCGCCCGACCAATGGCCGGCCAAGCCTCACCCGGCCAATGGCCGGCCGGGTGAACTTCACTCGGCCAAGAGATTTCGCCCGGTCGATGGCCGGGTGAACTTCACTCGGCCAAAGGGCTCCTACAATGCTCCTTGGTTGCCTATAAATAGAAAACCCGATTCTCTCCAACACGTAATCCAAAATTGAGCACTAACACGTTGTCGAACTCTCTAGTGCACGCCCACACACGCCTTCGGTGGGACACCCTCAGGCAGTCGCATCAAGGCGTCGGGAGAACATACACATGTGCCCTTGATGGGACACCCTCGAGCGATCACGTCAAGGCGTCAAAGATCGAGTAACACTCTAGGATGCTCAATCTCAAGGTCCCAAGAGGGATGCTCCAAGTTCACCATATTCGTCCAAAGGGAAAAGCCGGTGAGGGTGATCATGGAAAAGCTGTGAACTCCGACTCATGCAAAGGCATAGGAGCGATGGAAGGCGATTGTGAGGTTCCCGAGACAGTTACTGAGAAGGGCGATTCTTAAAAGGCCAACACGATCGGAAGCACTTGTGATGATCTTACGATGCCTGACGTAGCCAACGACGTTGCGGAAAAAGAATCTGATACAGCTCAAGTGGTACCAATTCTAAAATTGTTGCATCTGGTGCCGATACAGAGAGTGCTTTGGATATCGAATCTCACTTGTTTGGTGAGGATGACAGTGAAAAAGCTGTTATGAATTATGAGTCATGCAAAGGCATAAGAGCAATGAAAGAAGAAGGCCAATGTGATCGAAGGCGCCTGTGATGAAAGTTTCCCTGCTAGAGAATCGAGAACGTGGCGTCTGTCTTCGGTTCTGGATCTTTCCCCGGGAAAAGTGACCGACAACAAATCGGCGGCTCTGTAGTCGATATTTGGGAGCCCTACCGACAGCCTGGAAAACAACTGGGGATCCGTATCGGGTAATTTTTTCATTATTATTATTAGGGAAAATATCACATTTATACCATGTGTTTTAGTGAAATGTCGAGTTTAACCCTCGGTTTTCAAAAATGTCGAGTTCATACCCTCTGTTTAACTAAAATGACGAAATTATACCCTGAAATGAATAACAGCGTCACAAATCTCCATTTCATTGATATTAACTCTTATATAAGAAAAACCAAATCAAATCTAAATCAGTGCCCTAACTTCCAAATTCTCAATTTTGAAATAAAAATAGTCTTAAATTGAAATTAAATAATAAAACTCATACCTCCTAAGAAATGAGTTCATTCCGTGTTCGAATTGTAACTCTAAATTCTGGATTCTCTGTTCGAATATGCGATTTTGATGACTATCAACTATCGATGTTTACCCATTTGCCTCTTTCTGTGTTCTTCACGATTAAGAGACTGTTGTTTATTTTTTAGTTTTTAAATAAATTACATATATGGCGCGAATGAATATAGATAATTGGTGTTTATATATACATATTATAGTCAACGTCAATGAAAATTCAATAAAAAGAATATTCGTGACAGTGCTGTCTATTTCAGGGTATAATTTCATCATTTTAGTTAAACAGAGGGTATAATTTCGTCATTTTAGTTAAACAGAGGGTATGAACTCGACATTTTTGAAAACCAAGGGTTAAACTCGACATTTCACTAAAACACAGGGTATAAATGTGTTATTTTCCCTTATTATTATTATTATTATTATTATTTTAAATCCAAACAAAAACTTGGCAATATCACTAGCTTTAGACAAACCACATTTTTCTTTTGAGGCAAAAAAATTATTGAAACTCAGAAACTCAAAACTTGCACACAAATATTTTATTATTTTAATAATTTTAGACAAACTGTGGCTGTTTAGCTATAAACCCCATGTTTTTTTAGCGAATTGGATGCGCTGCTATTTCGGCATAGTCGAGACCGGCAAGCGAGCCGCCGCATAGCAGCTCAGAGAAACCGGAAGAGATCGAGGCTCCGTCTTTCATGACTCTGGTAGAGCCGACGAAAGGGCAAAGCGCGACGAAGCAAGCTGGGTGGTTTCCTTCAAAGGCCAACGGGCCGAACGAGTCTCAAGGAAGGAAGAAGAACGAGGAGATCATCGCAAAGGTCACCAATTAGGGTGACCACCATAACCAGCAACAATGCACCCCGCTCAAGAGCCTCCTCGAGAGCCCTCTCAGCCCATCAACAAGAACTCGCCGCCAAAGTCAACCACGGTCAACTCGATCCTCGCCCACAAGGAGACCGAGATCAAGAGGGAGAAGAGGAAGTCGAATCCGTTTATGTGTTGCATTAGAATCTAGGAATTCTTGTCGTTTTGGAGGATTCAGTTTTATGGTAATGTTGCGTTCTATACAATTACGAGCACATACATAAAATCGTGTATTTGAAGTGTTGAAACCGGTTCCGGTCCCGTACAACAATCTCGCGGCTGAGATCAGCTTTGCTCGCCACGTGGCAGTCCTTGTAAACCCGTAAGTTCTTCGAAACCCCGGATCGTTTCACCGTGCCTCGTCATCAACAGCCCATATGCTATCGCCAACTTCTCGCTGTGGTGCTTCGGTTCGTACCAAACGCGGAGACGTGGCAATCCAAGCCAAAACACTGTCGAGTTGCTCGTAAATTCAAACGTAAGCATTTTGACCAGTTAAAATTAATCGGATGATAAATTGCATTTGTACCGTTTGTTTTGGTCAAAATTAAACAAGCCGTTAATTTTTTAACAAGTTGTTTTATGGTTAACAGCAGTTAACAAACTTCCAAGAAACAATAATGGGCTTGTTTGGTACAACTTATTAAACTTGTTTTTGTTTTTTTATAAAAGCTTAATATCTTTTTTCCTGTTTGGTAAAACAATTTTTTAAAAAAATGGCAAAAACACTTTTGAGATTATAACATAAGTCTGAAAAGCTACAATTCTTAGTTTTTGAGAAAGACTATTCTTACAAAAAATACAATTACTTATTTACCCTCTATGAATGTATCAATTATTACCTAAGTAATTAATACACCACCACCGTGTTTGACTTTTCTTACTCTCTCTCTCACTGTAGTTTATTTGGGCCATCATACTATGTGGGTGAGATCAGTTTTTTTTAGAAACCCGGTTTGAAAGAAGGTTTCGTCGACTATCGAAATAATGAATATTTAAATAAACAAATTTAATAATAGCCCCACGTGCGTATGTCTATTTCGTTACCCTAAACTCTTAAGATTATTATTAATTGTCCTACAACTATCACTTCTCGACTAAAAATGTCCCCTCCCGAGTATCTGACCATGAAATTCAACTGATAAAACCTATGCCTATATTTTTAGATGAGAAAAAAAATGGATTGAGCAACATTAGAAACACCTTTTGTACCTTGCTGAACTTGGGAATTACAGTACACATAAAGGTAGATATTTTTGTTATTAAAAAACATAGTGAAAATTGTACTGCGTTAACTTTTTTAAAATTAATTTAACTATTTGTCAAATTATGCATTTTTTTGGCTGCTTATACTTTATAATGTAGTTTGATTTTGTTTTTTTTTATTATTATTTTTATTTTGTGACGAAATATATGAATTATTTATTGTTATTGAAGAATCCAAAGAGAAAGGATAAATGTAGACATGATAAATTTGTAGTTTAAATTTTTGTCAATAATTAAAAAACTTTATATGAAAAATAAATTAAATTTTTGTTGTCCAATTTGTAGATATAGTTTATTAAATTATTATTGTTATTATTATAATAATAACAATAATAATAATAATATTAAATATTGAGGATGAATACGTATTATTTAAAAATTTGTAGTGATAAATTTGAGGTCTCCGACTGGAGTAGGTCCCCTCAATTTATGTTTTAACACGACAATGTACTAATTTGATATAAATTGTTTCAAGGAAAAAAAATATATTAAATGAAATATTGAAATATAAGGAATTGTAATTAAAAAGTAAAAGTAAGGGTAAAATTGTAATTACATAATTCATTTTAAATTTATAAGTCCTATTTGTGACCTTTTGAAAGAAAAAAAAAGTCCAAAAAAGTCAAAAACACTTTTTTTTACTCTTAGAAAGAGCAATTTTGTTTAAAAAAATGGCAAAAAACATTTTTGAGATTATAACGTAAGTCTGAAAAGCTACAATTCTTAGCATTTGAGAAAAAACTATTCTTAAAAAAAATACAATTACTTATTTACCCTCTATGAATGTAACAATTATTACCTAGTTAATTAATAGACCACCATCATGTTTGACTTTTCTTACTCTCTCTCACCGTAGTTTATTTGGGTCATCATATTGTGTGGGTGAGATCAGTTTTTTTTAGAAACCCAATTTGATAAAAGGTTCGTCGACTATCGAAATAATAAATATTTAAATAAAAAATTTTAATAATGGCCCCTGAAAACGTGTGTATGTCTATTTTGCTACCCTAAACTCGTAAGATTATTATTAATTGTCCTACAACTATCACTTCTCGACTAAAAATGTCTCATCCTGAGTATCTGACGATGAAATTCAACCGATAAAACTTATGCCTTTGTTTTTTAGATGAGAAATAAAATGGATTGAGCAACATTAGAAACACCTTTTGTACCTTGCTGAACTAAGAGAATTACAGTACTACATAAAGGTAGATATTTTTGTTATAAAAAAAAACATAGTGAAAATTGCATTGCGTTAACATTTTTAAAATTAATTTAACTATTTGTCAAATTATGCATTTTTTGGCTGCTTATACTTTATAACGTAGTTTGATTTTGTTTTGTTTTGTTTTTTTTTTTTGTGACAAAATATATGAATTATTTATTGTTATTGAAGAATCCAAAAAAAAGGACAAATGTAGACACGATAACACTAGTACAAAAAACAGCATTGGGTGCGACTTTTTTCGCACCTAAAGGTCGAAAGTCGCACCCAATGATACCTTTAGGTGCGACTTTAGGTGCGACAAAGTCGCACCCGAAAGTTCGCACCTAAAGGTCATGGGTGCGACTAGTCGCACCCGATGGTCATGACTTTTAGGTGCGACTTTTAGGTGCGGATTTTCGCACCCATATTCGCACCCATAAGTCAGAAAAGATGTGCGAAAAAGTCCGCGGGAAGGCCATTGGGTGCGACTCGACCAATGGTCTTCGCGCCAAGTCTTTGGGTGCGACTAGTCGCACCCAATGGCCTTCGCGCCAAGTCTTTGGGTGCGACTAGTCGCACCCAATAATTTTTTTAAGATTTTTTATTTTATTTTTTATTCATATGAATTCTATAATTGTAATCAAATAACTAAATAGTTTATTTTTTAAGACTTTTATTTTTATTTTTTATTCATATGAATTCTATGATTGGAAACCGGCTCTCGGTTTATCTCTAACCAACAACTCGAAGCTAACCCGAAACACTCGACGTGAATCCCGAAACTACACAACTTGTTTAACTTTGTACAATTACATTTTTTTTTTCAACTAATTATACATGATTATAGTTAGACTCTAGCTAACGGTCCTAGCCTCGAGGACTCGCTGCCTCAAGTCTACGCCACGCCACCGAGTCTCCACCGCTGCGTACTCCGCCTCGACACTCCGAGACTTCGCAGCTCTAAACCTCGTCGTTGCTGCACACTTTCGCAGCCTCTCGGTGCCTTGTCGAGCCGCTGCCCACGTCACCAAAGTTGGACATAGCTCCATCGTACCTCGCTGCTCTTCGGCGACCTCCTGGAACAGTCTCGTCGTCGCCTCGTACCTGCGTTTCAACCTCGGAAACACGACAAACAACCACAAGAGTCATGTTCAGGTTACCTCGCGCTAAAGTTACTTATTTTCTCGACTCTTATCTCATCCTAGAACGTCCTAGGACACATCTATTCTGTTAAGTTATTCACATCCGAAACTAACTCAAACTCAGATTCAAAACAAGGCCAAGAAGTCAAAACACTCATCACATATCATAATTCTAACTTCACGGACCTAAAGCAACCTGAACTATAATCAACATGAATTCTTAAGCTAAACATTTAAATCTCCAATTCAGCAAATAAAATACAAAACCCGGACAGAGATTTAAGCTTCTCATGAAAACCCCAAATTGCATTTTCCAATTTTTCGGCCAAACAGAAAAATTAGAAATCAAAACTCTTAATCACACGAAACCAAAGGCAAAACAAGCAAACACGAGTTCAATCCTAAGCATAATCCACAGGGACAGCGGCTCGTGGTCGGGGTCGATCGGACAGGCATGCACATAAACACACATACACGCACACGGTCAAGCATACACATAAACACACATACACGCACACGGTCAGGCATACACATAAAAATTACAAACTAATACACGCACACGGTCAGACATACACATAAACACACATACACGGACACACACGCAGAAATTCCAAAAGCCCCAAAACCAACCCTAGTTCATGAGATTTTCGGCCAAAACACTACCAAACCAAGGAAATTCGAGTTCAATCCACAAATTCGAGCTATAAACATCAACAATCGAGTCCAAACAACATATAATACTAACCAATTTCACTGAATTCAACTAGGATTCAAAACCCCCAAAAATTAAAACCAAGAACCCTAGATCTCAAAATCCATTTCGGGTTTGATTTTCTTACCGAGATTCTTGTGAATTTTGGACTCCTCGGCGTGTTACCTCTCCTTCCCGGCGTCTCTTTCTCGGGCGGTGGTCACGGCGAGCTCACGGAGGTGTTGCTTCCTCGACTGGAGCGCACGCGATGGTGGAGGGGTTCGGCCAACAGCTCGCGAGGTAGAAGAGAGGAAGAAGGAGGAGAGAAGAGTGTGGCGGTCGGAGTGGTGGCGGCGACGGGGGTGGGAGCAAATGCAGGAGAGAAATCGGAGAGAGAAATCGCAGGAGTTTTTTTGGGTCTTTGGCGAGAGAATGAAACCCGAGAGCTGCTGCTTAATTTATACAGAGTTTTGAATTTGGGTGCGACTTTGTCGCACCCAATGACCTGTGTTAGTGATTTCGAGTGCGACAAAGTCGCACCCAATGACATTTGTAAAAAAACGGGGGAAGTTTTGGCCACCGAAAATTTTTGGGCATTTAGGTGCGACTATTACTCTGGAGAAAGTATTGGGTGCGACTAGTCGCACCCAATAGTCTTAACACACTTTTGGGTGCGACTAGTCGCACCCAAATTCAAAAAAATTCGCGAAAATTTTCCAGCGCTTAATTGAGTTTTGGGTCCGACTAGTCGCACCTAAAAGTCTTTTTGGTGCGACTTTTAGGTGCGAATAGTCGCACCCAAAAGTGATCCGTACCGGAAAACTGTATTTGTAGTAGTGTAAATTTGTAGTTTAAATTTTTGTCAATAATTAAAAAAAATTATATTAAAAATAAATTAAATTTTTGTTGTCCAATTTGTAAATATAGTTCATATATATATATGCATATATATAAGCATATTAATAATTACTATTTAATTTTTAATACATGTATATTTTAGTCTTTTAATTATAATATATTATTTTACCAAACGCTAAATCAGCTTTTGTTAACAGCAACAATTGTTTAAGAAACAGTTTACCAACTGTCAGCGTAAAAATTAATTTTAAAGCAATTTTTTTAAAAGCAAACGGTGCCATATTGAAATTAATAGTTAATTGATTTACTGTTCTAAAAAATACGTTTATGATGTTATTTGTGAATATTAGTTTTTTTTTTTAAACAAGAAACACAAACATTGAAACACCCTATCTGCGACCTGCTCCGATGGGAAACAAAAACGAAAGCTAAAGGTTATGTTTGGTTATCCTCTTGAAAAGAGTTTTTGACTTTTCAAGAAGTGAAAATAGGAAACAAAACTGGAAAATGTGTTTGGTACGGTGTTTTTGGGAAAAAAAATTTAAAAAATTTTCAAGTTGTTTTGTAAAAGAGTAAAGAAAACTGAAAACAAATAAAATGTGTTTTTGGAAAAAAAAAATTCTTCTCTTCTCTCCTCCTTCTCATCTTCTCTTTTCATTTTTTCAAAAACAAAAATGAAAACTGTACCAAACACTTTTTCAGTTTTTTCAATTTCTCAAAAACAAAAATGAAAATAAAAAACAAAAACTTTTTGAGTTAACTACCGAACAACAAAAGCTTCTAACGAAGAGAATAAAAGAAAGAAAAGAAAAGGCAATACAAATACTATATTAAAAGCGTAGCAGGTTCATAAAGCAATAAAAAGTAGAAACAGTGAAATACAACTGATATAAATAGAAAAAACAGAAAGCAAATAAATAGTATATAGCGTTGAAGCTATGGCTTGCTAGCTTATAGTTTGGGCTCCAAACTCAAAGCTTTAAAGGCTGGCGTTAAAGGTGCAAGTTCAGATTCAGACTCACACTCACTATCGGAATCGGAAGCAAAATCGGATTCATGTTCAGAATCAATTTCAGATTGCGGTGGTGGATTATTGAGAATCTTTGTGAATTGCCTGAGTAAGTTTTCGGCCAGAATTTTGGGGAGACCAACCTCCGTTTCGCTCAAAGCTGATAAGGCTCTGACCATCGCCTCATTCGCCGCCACGACTCCCTGCCCCCACTCTTTATTCTTGCCTCTTTCCATGCCTTTTATCTTATTCGGAATTCACAAAATAAATAAGTTCGGTCGGAAAAAAACCAGATACACCATAATTCAAGATATCGCTCAAACATAAAATATATACAAATCAGAGTTTGTTCTCGTCACTCACCGAGCGATTATGGTTTTCTTTGGTCTCTGACTGTGGGCCCGGCCGAATAGTGAATTTTTTTTTCAAGTAGTGAAATTCTGATAAGAATCGAGTTAAGGTTTTGTTTTTAGATAAATTGTCTCGTTTGCCACAAATTTCATAACATTTTCTCACTTTCTATCAAAAGATTTATTTGGCCCAAAATGTCACCATCTATGTCAACAATGTTGACATCTATTTTTGTTCTTCACTATTAGATGTCAACATTGTTGACATAGATATCAACAATGTTGACATAGATGGTGACATTTTGGGTCAAATTAATCTTTTGGTGGAAAATATGAAAATGTTATGACATTAGTGGTAAATGAAGCAATTTCTCTTGTTTTTATAAGGCACGGATCGCCCATCTTAACGGCTGGGCTGCTTATAGATCAAAAGTGGAAATAACTGTTTCGTCACTCTCTTTCTTTCATAACTAGTTGTTGTGCCATGCGGGGCCATTTATTACTATGTTAATATAGTGAAAACTTAAATGTCTTTAAATTATGATATTTTCACTTAATATATATAGTAAGTTAGAATTAAAATTTAAAATTTATTTGAAGTACAATAATAAAGAGCAGTAAATTTATACATATAAGAGGTAAGAAATTGATAAATCAAAATGGGAGAAATCCATAAATATTTTATTAGAGAATATAATTTATAATGATATAGTAATTGTGTAATATATTATAGGTTGATAAGTTGATTATTTTGTGTTTTCAAAAAATATATAAAAGTGTGACCGATTAAGTGAAATACTGGTTTATACTTCAAAAATAAGTTTATTTAAATATATTCCCATACGTCTTTTGTTTGCTGGAATAGAAGTTATTTGTGCATAATAATTATAAACAAATGTACGTATTTAGCAAAATTATAAAGTTACATGTTTATAATAATTGAAAACATAGTAGGGGAGTATAAATTATTTGTACATCATAGTTATAAACAAACATAAGTGTTGATGTTGGATTCAGTTCCTCAACAATCACGAAATTATATAATATATTTGTGTATCGTATTGTTAGGAATTCTTGCCCACGAGAATATATTATGAGTTTTCTAAGTAACTAGGCCACCTATAACATTAGGTTTGGGATCTAGCATATGTTTGACAATTTTTAGGGATATAATCAAATGGCTTATGTGACAATAATTAAGGTCTAATTTGCCCTTATTTATTAATAAATTCGTCACTTTATCTCTCCTATTTTTTTTCAAACAATTTTTTTTGCATCAAAACTTCAAAAATTCGTATCTTTCTCATATGAACTCGAAATTGAGTGATTTCAAATCCTACAAATTCGTGGCGTCGAGATCTTCAAAAATAGACCCAATGTGTTTGATGAAAAATTATGTTAATGCATCATATTTACATTTCCATTTTTTTTATAATTTCAAAAAAATTCCGTTATTTCCATATTTAAGGTAGATTTTTCTACATCTATGGTATTAAACATTATTTTTCATCAAACACAATGGATCTATTTTTGAAGATATCGGCGTCACGAATCCGTAGGATTTGGAATCATTCAATTTCGAGTTCATATGAGATAGATATGGTTTTTTGAAGTTTTTATGTAAAAAAAGTGTGTGAAAAAAATAGGAGAGAGGAAATGACGAATTTATTAATAAATAAGGGCAAATAAGACCTTAATTATTGCCACATAATCATGTTGGCTATTTCCCTAAAAGTTGTGAAACATAGGCTAAAAACAAATTTCATAGTTTCATTTTTGCTATTTCGCTACAATGCTCATATATTATTTGTAACTTCATGCTGGAATAATTAATAAAATAAAGTTTGTCATTTAACGTCTTTATGAGTTGAAAGCGATAGTATCTTAATCCAAATATTTATCAAACATTTATAATATCGTAGTCTCTGTATTAAACTGAGTCGCATGTTGGGCATCCGAGTTCGGGCGGTGAACTAAAACATGGGCGATGACTGATATGCGCCGGGAAAGCCTTATCTAAATTCATATATGTGGAACATGAGTGAGAGTTGATCACTCAGTGGGAGCATTATACACTTGCAGAAGATATACGATCTGGACAGACTTTGGTTTGGATAGATGTGTCGTTTAAGGACCGTTACGATGCACTAGCTGAGGCCGCTTATGATGGTCACAGTGACGCTTGATCTAGTGACGTTTGATCTAATATCCTGAAGTATCTATGACCTCTTTTGTGTTCATTAGTAACTCATATCCTTTTTCTGTGAAATATTTTAGTGGATCTATTCTCTATGAGTATTTGTGAGCGTTAATAGTCTCTGATTATTGTGGATCGATTTCCCGAGGATAGCAACAAAGAGAGGGAATGAGGTTGTCGTGGTTTTCATGCGATACTCTCCGGCGTCGCTAACGCTTCTCTTCTCCCATGGCAATGTCACCGATCTCAGTCAGATGTTTGAGCTCTTCGTCAGTCTCAGTGATCATCTACGAGTCAACGTTCTAGGGTTTGTCCTTTTTCTTCGCCGATTTAGAAATGTTTTTTTTTCTCCGTCCATACGTGATTTGGAAACCATTACCGGTGTTTTGAATTTTTCGATTGTTTGTAAGGTCTTGGGGTTTCAGAAAGACGAAATTTTAGTCATTGGAAGCTGTATCTCTCGCATGGATTGCGTGGGTTTGATTGAGAACTTCTCTGATGTTCTTGCAAAGCTGGAGGAACATGGTGAGTTATTCTTTCTTGTCAAATTGGTCAATGCAAGTCTAATAGAAATAAAAGTTATGTTTAACTTTGCCTTCAACTTAAATAAAATAAAATATAGTCTAGAACAATGTCCTGTATTGTATAATATTGTCATTCATTCTCAAGAAATATTCTTCTGCACTTTTAATTTCCCAATGTCTGATGAAAATTTGGTTGCCGATGTTGACTTGAGGTGCTGCTAAGAAGTCGGTGTCTTATGTTATGATTTCACTCTTTTGCGGGGCTACAGTATGAATGTCTATCGAGAGACATCTTAAGGGTTCTAATTTTTCTCATCTAGTTATCACAATGCAATACCTTCGACACCTATTCTTGATGCGAGATCGACTGATGCATAATGGTCTCAAAGTTCCCTAGAAGTTTTCACAATGGTCTCTCCTTTGGTGACAGTCAAATCATGTTCATCTGCAGGGAATAGCCCATCTTTTTGCTTCGTATTCTATTTTTTGGTTTGGGTGTTCATCTCTGATTCTCTGTGCAGATTACAGTCATGGTTTTATGATCCGCTCAGTTTAAAGCTTGGTGGGATCTCTCAATGGAATTGGGAAAGAGGCTGAAAGCTTTGGAGGAATGCGTTGCTCTGCCCATCGCTTTTCTGCAGACTCCAGAGGCGGTTCAGGAGCTGGGGCCTAACAAGCAATACAATTCTCCAATCTTCCTCCGACCAATCGGCCGCCCTCGGTAATTCCGGCGAGAATCGCCAACTTTGACCTAATTATGGACGCCATGGATTTGATGCGATTGTGTCTGAGAGACAGCGAGAGAGGGAGAGGAAATGTGTTTTGGAGAGAAGAAAGAAGAGAGGGTGTTTTTTTATAGGAGAGAGAACAGAGGGTGTTTGGATGCGGAGATTGGGAAGTTCGAGGTGGGGATTAAAAGACGTGCAAAACGGTGTGTCGCCGCGTATTTCTATTTTCCAGTCACAGCTGGGAAAACGACGAGCGGAGTGATCGGAGTTTCAGTACTGTTTTTGGATTTGTATTGAATCGCTCATCTCATCATATCATCACAAAATTTACAACACCATACCGTGCGATTTTGGGAAATGAAAATCTGTCGAAAACATATAACCACACATGGCAACCCAATGGTACCACTATTGCATGCAGATTCCGCTTCGTGTTTTTTTTTTTTTTTTTTACCATATTGTGGAAATTTCACAAATAGCATGTTTAGATGTGATTCCCTATCTATATCGATTTTTTTTTAGAATTGTTTTTGTCAAAATTACATAATATAATAATATATTAACAGTGCAAAGTGCATGTGATATTATCGGCTAAAATTACATAATTTAAAATAAATCTAACATGCATTTTTGCAGCTCAAGAACTTCGGATCCAAGACTTCTCCGTCGAAGTATATGTGAAATTACCACTAGATCAAACTAGTAATCGCATATATATCTCGAACATTCAAATATGTAAATTTTCAGGTGATCTCACCGCTATTTTATATGACACCGTTCATAACTAAAATAGTAAAAGAAAAACGAGGAAAAGCTCTTAAAATAGGTATCTTCGGAATAAAATGTAATATTCTCGTTATAATAATTACAAATATATTATTATTGGAAGTAACTTTAAAAGTTAGATAGTTTGAGGGATTTCCACCAAAATGTAAGATACGAATAATCTAATAATTAGACTTTTCATTTGGATTTTTGCTCTCTATATTAAGAAATGGGAAGAGCATGTAAGGATAAAAATAGTTAAACTTGTAATTAATTTCGTTTTTGTAGGATAAGCATAGTTCAATTTTTTAATCAAGTCTTACCTTTTCAAAGGATTTTTTTTTTAGTGGTCAGGACTTAGAATTCAATTGGACGGTATTACTTTGTTAGGATAAAGTAATTTATAAAATTATAAGCATTTATAAAAAAAAATCTCGTCTTTGAAGTATTGAATCTAATTAACTGTTATTGAAATTGGTAAACTATTATTGAATTTGATTAACCGACATCTGATTAACTAGTTTTGAATTCGCTAAACTGTTATTGAATTTAATGAACGGTTAATGAATCTGATTCCAAATGTTGGTATATTGCGTTGTCTTTCTTTGTGGCATTACTTAGGGCATGTTATGCATGTGGTTTGACTTGGGTAATATAATTTTATTCTTAATAGAGATCTTATGAATTTTGGACTTGGAGCCTCAATTGAGTAGTAGGAATTCACATGTATTTGTTTGTTGCTGGATCTTTATTAGATGGTATTGAAATTTTCATTGCCAAAACTTAATTATTTAGGACATTTATGGATGTTTGGGTACTGGACATTAATTATTTACGCAAGTAAAATCGTTCTTAGTCGGTCTTACGAAAGCACCCCCGAGGTGATTATATTCAGGTACGATATTTAGCAGCCAATTGTGTACTCATTTTTGTTGTTTAATGTGTGGTCATAATAAACCTCTAGACCTTTGTATGAGTTTATCATTGTGCGCAAACTTTGTTCTTCAGTGGGTTAAAGTTTCCTTCCACAACAAGACCAAGACTTTGCAGAAGTTAACGTTTTCTATCGCAGATTGACACAAAGGGGACATTTGACTTTGCAGAAGTTAACGTTTTCTATCGCAGATTGACACAAATGGGACATTTCTTTGTGCATAGAAGTAAACTCTTTAACCCTAAACCAAAAGAAGTTAACTTCTTTTGTAATCTTTTCATGATCACTAGTTTTTCCCATTAAAAAAAAAAAAAAACTCATGGCTTTTATGTCGTCTTGTGCCAGGTTGAAAGTAGCGATCTGATCTCGTACGGTTTAATACCCGAATTGGTCGGACGCTTTCCCGTTCTTGACAGGTTCTCAGCACTGACCGAAGATTGATCAGCTCGTCTAGGTGGGTACTAGTATATCTGGTCCATAAAGCACAACACAATTGTCACACCACGTTATTGTGTTACTTTTTTTAAAAAAAAATTCTATGTTAAACTGTTTGCAAGTTGTGACAGAGCCGAAAAACGCATTGGGGAAGCAATACAAGAAACTTTTCCGCATGAATGATGCAAGTGATTCTCACTGTCATAATTTAAATAAGAGATTTGTTAGCATATAGCCGATTTATAAATGGGAGTTTAAAATACTAGTTTTTAAAGTTTAAATAATAGATATTGCATATCAGACATTGTTTATTTCTACTTCAATATTCATAAAAAAAGGTTTAAGTGGCCTTCACTCCTGCGGTCTCAATTTGCTTCACGACACCGAATTTGAGCCCTGCCGCCAGACGTTGACGCCAAGCATATATAAGCCAACAAAAATAAATCAATTGAAATAAACTTAGTAATCGACGAGCAATATAAGTCCGAAAATTTCACATGTAAATGGTCATATAGAAGAGGTCGGGGAGAGAATGTAATTTTTAGTTCATGGTATTCTTAACAAAAATGTATTGGAAAAAAAAAACATGAATTTGATTACTCCCTGACTAGAAAATTTAAAGTTTTCCACTACTTTTTATTAATTTCTTGTAAACTGTTATTTGAAGGATATTTAAAATCTCTCTTCGATGAGGTGATATATACACATATAGTGGTACATTATCATTTGTATTTTGTTTGACGTATATGCATGTAGTTCTCGATCGGACTTGTATTAGCTTCTTCTTTAATCAAGTCTTACATTTTCAAATGTTTATTCTCCTATCGTTTTTGTTAATCAAGTCTTACCTTTTCAAAGGAATTTTTTTTGGTGGTCAGGACTTAGAATTCAATTGGACGGTATTACTTTGGCACAGTGACGGAGTCAGAAAAGCTAATCAGGGGGGGCTAATTTACAAAAAAATTCAGGGGGGCTTGATTGTAAAAAATTTATAAAAATTGGGCCAAAAGTATAAATTTTCAAGAGAAAATGGGCTAAAAGTGCAAAAAAAAAATTGAGGGGGGGCTTAAGCCCCCCTGGGCCTATACTGGCTCCGTCAC
The DNA here is from genome assembly GCF_054948205.1 of Urtica dioica subsp. dioica. Taxonomy (NCBI): domain Eukaryota; kingdom Viridiplantae; phylum Streptophyta; class Magnoliopsida; order Rosales; family Urticaceae; genus Urtica; species Urtica dioica. The sequence goes on from NC_142761.1 coordinate 41,678,202, forward strand.
TGCTTTGGTAGGATAAAGTAATTTATAAAATTATCAGCATTTATAAAAAAAAAAAATCTCGTCTTTGAAGTATTGAATCTAATTAACTATTATTGAATTTGGTAAACTATTATTGAATTTGATTAACTGATATCTGATTAACAAGTTTTGAATCTGCTAAACTGTTATTGAATTTAATGAACTGTTAATGAATCTGATTCCAAATGTTGGTATATTGATCTATTAAACTCTTATTAAATATGGTAAACTGTTAATGAATCTAGTAAACCATTATTGAATATATGGACTCTTATTAAATACGATGAAGGGTTATTAAATATGGTTCTAAATCTTGGTATTTTGATCTGGTTAACTGGTGTTGAATCTGATTATGTACTTTATTTTATTCGTATACTTTTAATATAATTGGATATTTAGGATATATTAATTAATGGGTCGACTAAAGAAATAGCCAAAATAATACCCCTACTTTAAAATTATAGTCCAATTATTAACATATTTAGGAAAATAGTCAATTTATCATGACAACATTTTAATATTTCAATAATACCCTTAGGGTAATATTATTAACTATCATAGTAAATAATATTATCCATAACAAAAAAAAATTAGGAAATCTAATTAACAAAAACAAAAACTACTGTAAATTTTATTTGTCGTAACAAGAACAATAGTAAATCTTATTTACCGTAACAAGAAAACAGTAAATATTATTTACCGTAACAAGAACAAAAGTAAATTGTATTTACCGTAACAAGAACAAAAGTAAATCTTATTTACCGTAACAACAAAACAGTAAATATTATTTACCGTAACAAGAACAAAAGTAAATTTTATTTACCGTAACAAGAAACAAAAGTAAATCTTATTTACCGTAATAAGACCAAAAGTAAATTTTATTTACCGTAACAAGAACAATAGTAAACCATATTTATCGTAACAAGAACAACAGTAAATCTTATTTACCGTAACAAGAACAACAGTAAATCTTATTTACCGTAACAAGAACAACAGTAAATCTTATTTTCCGTAACAAGAACAATAATAAATCTTATTTAACATAACAAAGACAACATTAAATCTTATTAATAATAACAAGAACAACAGTAAATTTTATTAATCATAACAAGAACGACTGTTGGCTTCTTCCTCGACCTCGGCATAGGATTCCGAGTGAAACACTGAGTCGAGCGTGTCGAGCACGAGCCGCACATGATCGCCAGAGATCTAAGCGTCTGCGAGTAATAAACACAGTAAATTAACTAACAGTCAAGTAGTAAATAACATTTTATAGTATTAACCAACAAATTTATGACAACACTGGTAGTAAATATATGAAATTTTGGTAATAAATAATATTTACTCTAGTAGTGAATAATATTAAATATGGGTGTAAATAATTTTTTTTAAACTAGAACTTGACAATTAATCCATACGAATTAAATAGACATTAATCATTATAAACGCTCTAGTTTATACAAGTAAAACTATGTAAGTTGTTAGACATTAATCAAACTCTTAATATTTCATGGTAAATAATATTTACAGTCAAGGCATATGATAGTAAATATTATTTACCATTCGAAAAATAAAATATCTAATCTCCGAAACAAAATATTATTTTGTAACCCATCTTCTCCAGAAGCTTCATTCTGATTTACTGTGGTGGGTCTTGCGCTTCTTGCTCTCTTCTCTCCGGCGAGCTTTCTCAAAAATTGACTTTCCCAACCGTGGGAAGGAAGGAATCGTCGGGAATCTCGGGTTCGCGTCGTCGCTAGTCCCGGAGCTCCCCGACCTGTTCTCCGTCTGCGAGGTCCGCGGCGGCGAGCTGGGCATCGAGATGGTGCCATCGGCGGTGATGCGGAGGTTGGCGGCGGCGTCGGAGCTGCAGAGGCGCGCGGGGGAGTCCGGTCAGGTAGAGTTCCCGGAGAGGTTGATGTTTGGGCGGGCGAAGAAGGAGGTGGTGGAGTGGGTCGGGGCATGGGAGGAGGCGGTGCCGTACGTGGGGGCGTACGAGAGCGGGGTCGACATGGCGGCGCCGGATTCGAACGTGGTGGAGAAGTGGGCGGTGGGGCTGATCCACAAGGTGTTGTGGGTGAGCGTGGCGAAGAAGGCGGAGAGGGAGGAGATTTTCCGGTTGTTTGTGACGAACTCGTTGTACAAATCGCTCTGCTTCTGCGCGGCGTCGATCGACGACCTAGGAATTCTGGCGGAGAGAGCGTAGACGGCGGCGATTATGCAATTGAAGAGCGTGAAGATGAATAGGTGGCTCCGGAAGATCGCGACGGTCTCGCGGAGGAGATCAGCGAAAATCGGGACCAAGTAACCAGAGGACTGAGCGAGGACGAAGCTACGTTCTGTTGCTGGAGGTTCTGATGGCGGTCGGAGCGAGCGTCGGCGGGGAGACGAGGGAAACGGGCACGGCATATTTATAGGCCTAAAGCAAAATTTTAAAATTAGGCCCAAACTTGGCAGAGTAAATATTATACTGAAAGTATTTTAACTCCTCAAGAGGGTGAAACCGTTCTATTTTATTATTTTTATATTTATAGCTATAACTTAAAAAATTACAACCATGACGTATGTAACTTTTATTTTATTAATGAGAAGGAAGACAAGACGTTAAAATAACCTAATGAATACAAAAGACCAAAAGTCAGCTTTATTTGGTGTTTGAAGCATTTCAGATTTGTTGGCCTTTTTTTGCCTTGTATGCCTTTTCTTCCCTTATGGGCCTAAAGCAATTGCTTTAGGACCCTTAAGGTAGAGCCGGGTCTGGACGCGGCGGACGAGGACAAAAGCTTGTGATGGGAGGAGGATCGTCATTTCAGCTCCAGCGATGGTGTCTGTGAACTTTCCTTCACGAAGATGGCCATCGAAGATTTGGGCAAAATGGATACGGTTATGTAGGGATGAGGGCATTTTTGATAACCTGATTTCACTTTGGCTATTCTTTTAATTAAGTTAATAGATTGGTTATAATTTTAAATTACCCCTTATAAACAGGTTAGTTGTTAACGAATCTCTTAATAAAATTGTAGATTTTTTTAAAATTAACCAAAAAGGATATGTTAATTGGCTCTATGCCAACAAATTTTCGCAAGACTAAAATTTGTTGACAAAAGATATCATTAAAATATGATTTTCTTGATATAGGAACCGTTAATTATTATTATTAATTTTATTTATATATTTTTTGGAATCTCTAATTCACTAGCATATTTATCATGTCGGTTAATTTTGGAAATAAATCTTTTTGGGATTATTCCTAAACTATGACCTACACACTAGTTTTGGACCAAAATCCAATATGTCTAAATTAATCCAAATCTATGACTACTCATTTGATTAAGTTACTCGGGGGGTTTTCGTATCCCACAAATTGTGGAATTAGCTTTCTTATTCACTTGGGATTTATGTATGGTGTGTATATTAGGAGGGAGAGGCATTTACCGAGGAAGTGAAGAAGAGTAGCCATGTCGTAAGAAAGATTGAGAAAAGGCAAGAAGAGCGAAAACTCGACGCTCACATCGAAGAGCAGTTCAGCAGCGGCAGACTCTATGCTTGCATATCGTCCCGCCCTGACCAATGCGGACGAGCTGATGGGTAACTTATCCAAAATTTTAAGTTTTCTTTATACCAAAACAGTGTATTCTTATATATTTTTTTTGGTTCTAATTAATTGTGAAATCAGATACATCCTTGAAGGCAAAGAGCTCGAGTTCTACATGAAGAAACTTCAGAGGAAGAAGGGGAAAGGTGCCGCTACTGCATAAATAATTTTCTTTCATCTGCCCTTCCATGTTACTATTTAGTTTTTCGATTTAAGTATCAATTTCTTTTCTCTGATACTACAGTACAGCGATGCAATTTTGTTTGGTAAAAGGGTTTTTGTTCGTTAATAGTGTGTGGACTAAAGACACTTGATTCCTGCTCTCAAGTATTGCATTGATTTAGCTTATTTGCTCATATTGGTAAAGCTATATGTTGTCAAGATTTAGGTAATAATAGCTGGTTTTGAATTTTGTTTACTGTATAAAAATTAGATGCTTCAAGAGTATTATTTACAGTAGAATGGCAATAGGAAAGTCAAACCTTCTTCTTATCAATCCTTAAGGAACTAACAAACCTCATTAGCAATCCTTGTGTTATGGCAATTGGAGAGTATTATGTGTTGAACTCTCATTTCAGGATGAATAAATTTTGGTATTTAAGTTCTCGTGTTAACTCAAGTTATAGGTAATAAACTATATGGATATGAGTGGTGTCTGGAAATGGTTCAAATTTTGCCTGAACTTTTAAATTATTTGGATAAAAAAACTTGATTTTTGTTCAAAAAGGCTAGAGAAAACAGAGAAAAATATAGCATTGCCTAAGAATTCTGCAGCCAGTTTGGTTATTTATTGTTGATTTTTGTAAAGCACATTTAAAACGGCACTGAGCCGTAAAATAGATGTGCGGAACATATCATGGTGAGTAAAATGGAATGAAAGAGTTGCAAAAATATAGCCTAATTTGTTGATTTAAGACGCTACGACTACTCATTTACTTTGAATGCCAAATATTGCCTCTTTTAGGACGAGATTGATCAACACAACACGAGCCAATGCAATAACGACAACATTTTTAATGCCCTTCGAAAATATGTCTGTGTAGGAGGAGTTTGATGTGGGGTCGACAATAAAGAATCGAATGATAGAATCACGATTAACAAGGATCGATGGATTCCCTCCCCTTCGAACTTCAAATCCTAGTTCGCCTTGTAGCAAAAACCCAAAAGGCCATGAAGTCCTCTAATTGTTGACTCGAAGGCTTGTTCATCCTCCAACGGAGCAAAAGGCCATGAAGTCCTCTAATTGTCGACTCGAAGGCTTGTTCATCCTCTAACGGAGCAAAAGGCCATGAAGTACTCTAATTGTCGACTCGAGGTATTTTGTGGATTCTTCGAAAACCACCATTTGTTGAGAGTTGTGGTCTTCGACGACGAAAGCAAGACGCCTCAGACCCAAGTCTTTGAGGCATCGACCATGAGCGCACCCAACACGCGCCGTGCTGCTCGGGCATATCAGTAAGACGTCCCCACGAAAATCCACCTTCCCAAGACTCTCGCACGCACTCTACAACGTACACCGATGCGTACTGACGGTCGGCCTTCGCCCGCCTAGGAGGCAAGGGAGAGGTGGCGAACTTCGGAGATTCATTCAGGTTCCACCAACCTCGGCGCGTTAACACCGCGAGATAGGCAGGTCGGAACGATGACCTAAGGCACCATCTCAATCGCGAATAGGAGATTCCGTGACAAAAGCAGACCGATTTAGAAATGTTTTTTTTTCTCTGTCCATATGTGATATGGAAACCATTACCGGTGTTTTGTCTATTTTCGATTGGCTGTAAGGTCTTGGGGTTTCAGAAAGACGAAATTTTAAGTATTGGAAGCTGTATCTCTCGCATGGATTGCGTGGGTTTGATTGAGAACTTCTCTGATGTTCTTGCAAAGCTCGAGGAGAATGGTGAGTTATTCTTTCTTGTCAAAGGGAAACTTGATAAACCAAGCATTTTGTGATACCACATTCGAAAATAAAACCATGTTTTGGTACTCTTAGGAAAACCAAGCATTTTTACTTATAAAAAGTCATAAATACCCTGACATTCCTTCTTCTTCCTTCAGCAAGAGTTAAATGAGTTCAAGAAAATCAAAATAAAAAGAGGGAGCAAAACCAACGGGATTCCATCCCAAATCCACGCACGGGGAGAAAGGACGAAGCCCGAACGAGAGCGTTGAACAGAAGAAACCCACGCGAAATCTCAGCGCCCAAGTCAGCCACTTCATCGCGAGTCAGTCCAAGCCTCCTCGTCGCTACACAGAGCGCCCACGATACCCACGCCCTAATTCCTTTAAACTCAAATTTGTTGGGCCTTCTATGTAGTTAACCACTTGAGAGAAGAAAAATGGGTAAGTTTCGATCCCTAATTCGATGATATTTTGTAAGAGATTTGTTTGATTTGCTGAAAAAATGAGTTTGGGTTCGTCATTTGGGATCCTGGAAAAAGTTCAAATTTGTTGTCTGTAATTTCGAACTTTATAGCTGTTATTTTGATTGCATTTCAAACTTTTTAACTTGTACAGATTTGACTTCTAATGTATACTTTTTAACTTCTTAACAGGTCCAAACGTTAATATATGTTGTTTATTTGATGGTACTTGGGTGAGTTTCATCCTGGGAAGCGTTGCACAAGAGGAGAGGTATCCACCGGAGAAGTATCCACGGCGGAGGTCACCATCTCCACATGGTAATCTATCTCAACTGTTAATTTCGTAATTTTTAATTTTATATTGTTACTGGTTTCGGAGTTTTATGGTGTTTGTTATATATTGTTTCGAAGATTACTTCTTAATTCTTGGTGTTTTGTGAATGAATTTTGGGCAGTGGTGAATGATGAAGGTTTATTTTTTTAGTGTGACGAAGACGATGATGAAGAAGGGAAGGAAAGCACTGTGGCAGACATTTCAGTTATTTTATGTCTTTGATTTCAGACATTTCAGTTCTTTTATGTAATGGATTTCAGACATTTCAGTTATTTTATGTCTTTGATTTCAGATATTTCAGTTCTTTTATGTAATGGATTTCAGACATTTCAGTTATTTTATGTCTTTGATTTCAGACATTTCAGTTCTTTTATGTAATGGATTTCATACTTTCCAGATATTTTATGTAATGGATTTCATATTTTTCAGTTATTTTTTATCTTTGATTTCAGACATTTCATTTCTTTTATGTAATTAATTTAAGACTTTTTAGTTATTTATGTAATGGATTTCATACTTTCCAGGTATTTTATGTAATGGATTTCAGACATTTCAGTTATTTTATGTCTTAGATTTCAGACATTTCAGTTATTTTATGTCGTGGATTTCAGATTTTTCAGTTATTTTATGTCTTTGATTTCAGACATTTCAGTTCTTTTATGTAATGGATTTCAGACATTTCAGTTATTTTATGTCTTTGATTTCACACATTTCAATTCTTTTATGTAATGAATTTCAGACTTTTAAGTTATTTTATGTTTTTTATTTCAGACATTTCAGTTCTACCAAACTAATTATCATTAAACATTACAAACCCAATTTTCATAAAAAAAACTAGTCTCCAAAACTACCAAAGTAATTATTATTAAACATTACAAACCCAATTTTCATCCAAAAAACTAGTCTCCAAAACTACTAAAGTAATTATCATTAAACATTACAAACTCAATTTTCATCCAATAAACTAGTCTCCAAAAACAGTACAAACTTTTTCATTGTTTTCATCCAATTTTCATCACCCCTTTTTCATTGTTTCCAGTTTGGTTGTGTTCAACGAAGTGTAATCATCATACTTTATGGGCTGCTTGCTCATTCTCTTCGAAACTACACAATCCAACATAAAATAATTAAAAAACACAAACAACTTTGAAGGGTCTTTTTTCGCCGGAGGGTTGACGAAGTCGTCATCGTCATCATCAGGGGCTGCCACAGTGCTTGCCGTCACGGGGGCTGCCACAGTGCTTGCCGTCTCGGGGCCTGCCACAGTGCTTTCCTTCACGGCCGCTCCCGTGGTGCTTGCCGTCTCGGGGGCTGCCACAGTGCTTTCCTTCCCTTCTTCATCATCGTCTTTGTCACACTAAAAAAATAAACATTCATCATTCACCACTGCCCAAAATTCAGTCACAAAACAGCAAGAATTAATAAGTAATCTTCGAAACAATATATAACAAACGCCATAAAACTCCGAAACCAGTAACAATATAAAATTAAAAACTACGAAATTAACAGTTGAGACAGATTACCATGTGGAGATGGTGACCTCCTCCGTGGATACTTCTCCGGTGGATACCTCTCCTCTTGTGTAGCGCTTCCCGGGATGAAACTCACCCAAGTACCATCAAATAAACAACATATATTAACGTTTGGACATGTTAAGAAGTTAAAAAGTATACATTAGAAGTCAAATCTGTACAAGTTAAAAAGTTCGAAATGCAATCGAAATAACAGCTATAAAGTTCGAAATTACAGACAACGAATTCGAACTTTTTCCAGGATCCCAAATGACGAACCCAAACTCATTTTTTCAGCAAATCAAACAAATCTCTTACAAAATATCATCGAATTAGGGATCGAAACTTACCCATTTTTCTTCTCTCAAGTGGTTAACTACATAGAAGACCCAACAAATTTGAGTTTAAAGGAATTAGGGCGTGGGTATCGTGGGCGCTCTGTGTAGCGACGAGGAGGGCTGGACTGACTCGCGATGAAGTGGCTGGCTTGGGCGGTGAGATTTCGCGTGGGTTTCTTCCGTTCAACGCTCTGGTTCGGGCTTCGTCCTTTCTCCCCGTGCGTGGATTTGGGATGGGATCCCGTTGGTTTTGCTCTCTCTTTTTATTTTGATTTTCTTGAACTCATTTAACTCTTGCTGAAGGAAGAAGAAGGAAGGTAAGGGTATTTATGACTTTTCATAAGTAAAAATGCTTGGTTTTTCTAAAAGTACCAAAACATGGCTTTATTTTCAAATGTAGTGTCACAAAATGCTTGGTTTATCAAGTTTCCCTTTGTCAATGCAAGTCTAATAGGAATAAAAGATATGTTTAACTTTGCCTTCAACTTAGATAAAATAAAATATAGTCTAGACCAATGTCATGTATTGTATAATATTGTCATTCATTCTCAAGAAATACTCTTCTGCACTTTTAATTTCCCAAATGTCTTATGAAAATTTGGTTGCGCGATGTTGACTTGAGGTGGGTGCTGCTAAGAAGTCGGTGTCTTATGTTATGATTTCACTCTTTTGCGGGGCTACAGTATGAATGTCTATCGAAAGACATCTTAAGGGTTCTAAATTTGTCATCTAGTTATCACAATGCAATACCTTCGAGACCTATTCTTGATGCGAGATCGACTGATGCATAACGGTCTCAAAGTTCCCCGGTAGTTTTCACAATGGTCTCTCCTTTGGTGACAGTCAAATCCTGTTCATCTGCAGGGAATAGCCCATCTTTTTTCTTCATATTCTATTTTCTGGTTTGGGTGTTCATCTCTGATTCTCTATGCAGATTACAGTCGTGGTTTTTTTGATCCGCTCAATTTAAAGCATGCCATTTCAAACATTTTGCACCTTTCCTTTGTTTATGTCGGGAATTTCTCGAGAGATTCGATTGGCGCTCTATAGCTAAGTGCTTAGCGCTCTCTCCCACATGTTAATTGAGACGAGCTTTATGCCACAGATGGTTTTTGCTTACGTGAGTTCATTTCTTGATCCATTCTTGTTAAAATGTTCCAAGTATTTGAGCTGATTTCTACCACTTTAAGAAGTATTTCTTGGTCTGTAATTTAGTTAATGATATACAGAGGTTTGGCTCCTGTGCCAGATCTTCTGTTTGGGATTGCTCAGTGATGCTCGATGTGATTCTCCGACCAACTTGGTGGGATCTCTCAATGGAATTGGGAAAGAGGCTGAAAGCTTTGGAGGAATGCGCTGCTCTGCTCATCGCTTTTCTGCAGACTCCAGAGGCGGTTCAGGAGATTGGGCCTAACAAGCAATACAATTTTCAGATGCTCAGCAATACAATTTCCGGGTGAGCTGGAAGGTGCACGATTGCTCGATCGTTCGCTTTTGGAAGGAATCGTGGCTTTTTGACAGTCCTCTCGAGGATAAGTTTCAGGGCTTGGCGATGATTTATCCCGAGAAGAACGAAAAGATCGGCTTTTCTTGCTTCCCCGGACCCGTCTGAGATCGATCGAGCTTTTTGGGACCTTAAACTCTCTATAGGAATCTTTCCTTGAGAGAAATCGACGAGGTTTCCGCTCTCTTGGCGAAGCTGGAAGACATCAAGATTTGGAGCGGCATGGTTGATCGTCGGGTTTGGTTAGACGACTCGGAGGACTTCTCGGTGAAGTCTATGACATGAAGCTTGTCTTTGTTCTCCCTCCTTTCGGCTTGGCCTTTTGTCGACCTGATCTGGAAAGCTAAAGTGCCTTCAAAAGTGCAATTCTTCGGCTTGGCGATGATCTGGAAGCTCCAGAACAAGTGTATCTTCGACGACGCCTCTCCCTGTTTCGATAGCCTCTGGGATTTTTTCTTTTTTTCCGCAATAGGTTTTTGGCTTCCTTTTCTAGTGCGAGGAAATGGCGGCACAAGTGCCCAAAGTTATCGGGTTTTTACACTTATGTATCCAAACTTTTTTTTTCGCGGCATAAGTGTCCAAAGTCACTTCTCCGTTACACTGTTGGTGTTTTGGACGTTAAATGTAAACGGCGAGCCACGTGTCTTCATCCTACAATGTCTGAGTTTATAAATGAGAGTAAGTGGCGACACAAGTGCCCAAAGTTATCGTTTTTTTTTTGCAGGTCGAGCAAGACGACTTTATCGGAGGCTGTGATTTTATAAATGAGAGTAAACTTTTTATTTATTTATTATTATTTAAAAAAAATCGTTTGATGGTGGAAGCTCGAGTCGTCCTTGGTGGCGAACGTGGCGAGGAACGAGACGAAGAGGCGGTGGAAGCTCGAGTCATCCTTGGTGGTGAACGTGGCGAGGCTGGAAGTAGTTGAGTTGAATCTCGTATTCTTGCTTAATGTCGCTCACGATGTCCTTGGGCTTGTAGTTTGGAGACACTTTGAGCTTCTCTTTGATGATGCTCGCCACCCAGCTCCTCGTGGCCTGGTGGCCGTTGGTGACGGACGAGCCCTCGCAAGTGTGAACCGGGTTCATCTTCTTGATGCAGATTAGCTGAGTCGTTGAGAGATGCGACGCGTGGATTCTCCACGGGCAACCCTCCGATTTGCACTTGACCGTCACGCGGTGGCTGTGGTTCTTCTTGTATCGGAACGCGAACTGGTGGGCGATCGCGTACATTCGCAGCGTCTCGCGGAACTCGTGGACCCCACTTCTGCCATTGCTGGGCTCCTTTCGCGTCCGCCGCCGATGAGTCCATGAGAGGAGGGAAGAACGACGGGGCTTCGATTTCCGTGCCGCCGTCGCCGGACTCGTGGTGGTTCGGGTCTTCCGAAAAGTCGTCCTGCTCGACCTGCAAAAAAAAAAACTGATAACTTTGGGCACTTGTGCCGTAATTTACTCCCATTTATAAACTCAGACATTGTAGGATGAAGACATGTGGCTCGCCGTTTACATTTAACGTCCAAAACACCAACAGTGTAACGGAGAAGTGACTTTGGACACTTATTCCGCGAATAAAAAAGTTTGGATACATAAGTGTAAAAACCCGATAACTTTGAACACTTGTGTCGCCATTTCCTCTTTCTAGTGCCCTTCAGCTTGTATCTTGCTTTTTCATAGTAAAAGCTTTCTTTTCTCTTTATATTTTAATTGAGTTCCTTCTTAAAAAAAAAAAAAAAAAAAAAAAAAAGTATATCTGGTCCACAAAGCACAACACAATTGTCACACCCGGTTATTGTGTTACTTTTTTTAAAAAAAAAAAATTCTATGTTAAACTGTTTGCAAGCTGTGACAGAGCCGAAAAACGCATTGGGGAAGCAATACAAGCAAGTGATTCTCACTGTCATAATTTAAATAATAGATATTGCATATCAGACATTGTTTATTTCTACTTCAATATTCATAAAAAAAAAAAAAAAAAAGGTTTAAGTGGCCTTCACTCATGGACTCATGCGGTCTCAATTTGCTTCACGACACCGAATTTGAGCCCTGCCGCCGGATGTTGACGCCAAGCGTATATAAGCCAACAAAAATAAATCAATTAAAATAAACTGAGTAGTAATCGACGAGCAATATAAGTACGAGGATTTCACATGTAAATGGCCATATAGAAGAGTAGGGGAGAGAATGTAATTTTTAGTTCATGGTATTCTTAACTAAAATGTATTTGAAAAAAAAAACATGAATTTGATTACTCCCTGACTAGAAAATTTAAAGTTTTCCACTATTTTTAATTAATTTCTTGTAAACTGTTATTTGAAGGATATTTAAAATCTCTCTTCGATGAGGTGATATATACACAAATGGTGGTACATTATCATTTGTATTTTGTTTGACGTATATGCATGTAGTTCTCAATCGGACTTGTATATAAGAATGGGAGTAGTATTATATAAGTTTCCATTCTAGCTTCTTCTTTAATCAAGTCTTACAGTTTCAAATGTTTATTCTCCTATCGTTTTTGTTAATCAAGTCTTACCTTTTCAAAGGATTTTTTTTTTTGGTGGTCAGGACTTAGAATTCAATTGGACGGTATTACTATGTTAGGATAAAGTAATTTATAAAATTATCAGCATTTATAAATTAAATTCTCATCTTTGAAGTATTAAATCTAATTAACTGTTATTAAATTTGGTAAATTATTATTGAATTTGATTAACTAGTTTTGAATCCGCTAAACTGTTATTGAATTTAGGGATTATTCCTAAACTATTACATCCACACTATTTTTTGACCAAAATCCAATATGTCTAAATTAATCCAAATATATGACTTTCATTTTGTTTAACTTACTCTTTTACCCTTTTTTTTTTACTCTCTCACTCATTTGTCATTTTCTCTCTCTCTCTCTCTCTCTCTCTCTCTCTCTCTCTCTCTCTCTCTCTCTCTCTCTCTCTCTCTGCTACAACGATTCTATCTTCTTCTTGATGTGTGTTCTTCAATCTGTGGCCAAACCCTAAAATCAAAACTCAAATCCTCGCCGGAGAAAGCTGGTACTACTTGAAGAAGCTTATCAACGACGACCACAACAAGCTGGAGTCAACGCACAACACGGAGCGAGGAAGCGGTGCGGCTTGGCTTCCGAATCGAGCGGAAACCAGCTCGACGGAGACGATCGTCGAGCTCCAGCATTCGTTGCTCTGTCACGCCTGGCGGGATTCGAAACTCGCCGTCGCTCTCGACTCCTTTGGTTGGGCATGGGCGAAGAGGGTTCCGGTGCCGTCGACGGCGAGGTGGGAGGAGCTGAGGTGGGCCAGGGTCGAGGGCACGACAGCGGTGGTCGGAGGAGGCATAGCTCGGTATGTCTTATATGTCTTTATTGTTCATGCTGGTTCAACAATAGATAAGAACCTATACATGATCTCGTACGTTGGTTGTTTTTTAACACTGAGCAACAGCCGCTACTTACTATTTCTGTAGCTATTATGGGCTAATGGGTCACACTTTGGCCAAGTATCATACAAAGAGACTCCCGAGAGCCAGAAGTATTGAAGGAATGGCCATAGGAATGGGCGCATCATGACATCGTAAGATGTCTCGCTGCGACGTCGTTTGGGAGGCCTGGGATCAGCTCTTGATCTCCTCCTTCCGACGGTGATGTTTTTCTCATTGTTGCCATTTTTGTCTTCAATGGCTTCTCCGTTTGGCATGATTTTTTGTTTCACCTTAGTTTGAACTGATTTGATTTTACCCATTTTCTTAGTTTCAATGTGGGTAAAGTTCATATTTTTTTCTATTGATATATTTTTTACATTTCATTGAGATTGAATTTTTTTTTTGCTGCTATATTTTTGTTCTTCTTTCTTTCGCGGCTGCGTTTTTTTATCTTGTTTGCTTTTGATTATTTTTTTGTTATTCCGATGACCTTTTTTTATGTTCTTCTTTGCTGTGTCTCTATTGACGATGAGCATGATTACAACTTACAAAGCCACAATCATAAAATTTACACGCCTAATATAATGGTGATACATTGTTGCGGATTTATTATAAATATCTATCGAGTGGATATAAAAGTTCATTATTTGGTCACAGGTTGAGCAGCTCAAATATTTCATACCAACACTGTTTATAGTTTATATTGTTTTATTGAAATTTTTGTCAATTTATTGACATGAATGTCAATAATCTTCAAAATTCGGGAAATTTCTTTGAAGATTTATTGACATTGATGTCAATAAATATGCATTTTTATTGACATCAATGTCAATAAATCTTCAAAGGAATTTTTCAGAATTGTTGAAGATTTATTGACATTAATATCAATAAAAATGCATATTTATTGACATCAATGTCAATAAATCTTCAAAGGAATTTCCCAGAATCGTTGAAGGCTTATTGACATTAATGTCAATAAAAATGCATATTTATTGACATCAATGTCAATAAATCTTCAACGAAAACCCAAAAATTTTCAGAAACTTTTCAAAATTTTCCTGAATCCCGAGAATCGTTTTTTCTTTGTTTTTTAACTTCAAAAACCACAGAAATTCAACGACTTAAACACTTTTAATATGACCAAATTTTTTTCATGAAAATCTCTAACCTTAAACTGAAAAGACTAAAAGTCCAGATCTACTGTATAAACTATTTCTAAGGTGTTGTATCAGACAGTAGTAACACTTGTAAAGACACCACACAATAATAGTAAACGAACACACAGAATGGTAACCCAGTTCGGCCTTAAAAGCCTACTCTAGAGGGATGAGTATCCCGGGGAAAAGAGCAACTTCACTAACGGAAAAAGAGTTTAATCGGAATACAATGAATGATAACCTTTCACTATTCCTAACTCCCAGTGAACCGTAGCTTGATGCTAGTCTAGGCTCCCCCTAGACTTGAGCTCCCCTCGCTTTTCACCCTTACAATCACTCAGTGTATTCGTGTGTCATTCTTCGCCCAGGAAAACACAACTCACCCAATGGGGAATACACAAAAACCCTTTTGGCACACTCAGGTTTTTCGGCGTGAAAGTGTGTGTTACCCTACCTAGGGTTTTGCATTGTCTTATATACGAGACAAACAAAAACGAATGTCCTCTGATCCAAGACAGAGTCAGATGGCACGCATCCAGCGAGCCCAGAAATAAAGCTGTCAGCAAGACCTCACCGAGAGCTGACAACTTTAACCAAGAGATGTTCTTTGAGATGTTAAAACCACCACGAGAGACAATAAGCAAGCCTGAATCAAAGGGCCAACTACTTGTAACAACAATCTCCCCCTTTGGCTTTGAGCAGGCAAAACTCTTCCTTCAAAAACGAAAAACTATGCTAACCTTCAAGGTGCACTCTCGCCACACCCACAGCACAACAGAACATCTAACTGTGAGATCACTCTTGTCACAGTGACTGACAGTGGAGACAACAAAAAATATCCATAAAGTAGCACAACATAGAAGGAGGGAGGTTCATAAGTTACAGACATATAACCAAATAACCAAGTTTTAGAAGTGACATTTTGAGTCCCCTTTTTTGCCAAGCAAAGACAAAAAGGAAGAAAAACAGCTAAACAGTATCTGAGCCACGCAAAAAAAAATCTTGAAAAAAAAGTTTAGGTACTTGGGAGAATACGAACTAGAGCATCTTCAAGGGCCATCTTGCGCTCAGTAGAGGTAGCAATCACTGTCTCCAGATGCTTGATCTCATCAACAAGGGAAAGAGCCATCAGTTTCCTAACGTCAGCTGACATGGGAGGAACAGCAAGAGCATCATCATCATTGAAGCGAGCGTGAGGTAGGCTGGACTGGGGAGGCTTCTTGATGTCTGCCACATGATGCTTCTGAAAAAGTTTGTAGCTGAAGGAGATCTTCTCTGGAGTCGAGCTGCAAGCTTTCATCTCTTATGGTGATAGAATATCCGATTGTTGACGCAAAATGATCCCAGTGATCATGGCAGGATAAGGGATATGAAGCTTTATAGCTTCAGAGCCAGCATGCTTGATGATTTGGGAGTAGAAGAGTTTCCCAACGTCAACCGAACGACCTGTGCCAATCATGAAGAGAAATTGAGCTAGAGCGAGAGAAACATCTGTGGAGTGAGCAGTAGGAATCCAGTTCTTGACTCCAATTTTGTGAAGAACAGAGTACTTAGAACTGAGAAGAGAAGCACGGTACAGCCCAGACTCAGGCCACCCTTTCTTGTCTTTCCCTCTACTGAGTTCAGAAATCAGCTCAATTCTTGAAGGCACTTGATCCTCAGAAGTAGGAGCATTCGAACCCATGAACTCATGGATGACCTGAGGAGAGAAGTCAATGATTTTGTTCTTGATCACCACCTTTTGAAAATGAGGAGAAGTGGCATCATCGACTTGATCAGGAAGATTGACTATGAACTCCCTCACAAGCTGAGCGTGGTAGGAGCCCACTGAGGTCACTGTGGAGAGAAGCCCAGTGCTCTTGAGAAGTTCAATGACATCAGCGCATTCCATGGCTTCATCAGAGAACACATGTTCAGGAGCAATACTCCGAAGAATGACGTACTTCCATCGGCTGGCATTCTGAAGGGTTGTCACGACCCGCAGGACACCCGTCGCCCTCGGACCGCGACCTTTACCTATACTCATATACTATCAACTCATTCATCATTTATAAACCACATTTTTTGAAAAGAGTAGCATTGAAGTCATGAGTAGTTTGTAGAAAAATACGGTAAAATTTTTCTTTTCTTTTTAAAATGCTTTACAACTACTTATGACCGCTACTCGTAAACACGGCCTAGGCCTTCAGCGCGTGTTTACATTTTACAAAACTTTAATAAAATACTTACTTAATATCAAATGAACTAGAAACAGAGTTCGAGCTGGTTTTAAAGAAAATAAAACCTTACATGTCTTTCCTACATGTATCCGTCCTTGCCGCAGGTCGTCATGAGATCTACATTGACTAGCACTTCCGCTTCGCCTGAGCTTCCTTCATCTACAGGGAGGGGGTATTGTGGGGTGAGTCACACCGACTCAGTAAGCAGGATATCTAACCTAGTGCTACATGAGATGCACGAATGCAGATGATGAATACAGACAATAGATGCCGATGACGAATGCAAATGACAACAGCAGGTAGCAGATTCAGCAGAATAACGATCATTCAGCATCAAGGAAATATCTAACTGGCTAACACGAACAATTTCTTATCGAAGTTCATTCATTCATTCAGGAATCCGGCATTCTCCGGTTCCCTCAGAATCTCATCCATCTCACGCATCCCGGCGCCTTACATTAGTGGACTGGGCCCAATCGACACTTCAGTCCGCAGCCGCTCATGAGAGATGAGTAAGCTATTCCGAAAACTCGAGCCTAGCTCTCGGAAAGCCGAAGTTTTAATGTCTGGGATCCACTAGCACATGTAGGAGGGCCTTGACGCGCATATGGTAGAGGGGAGCTAACCCTCACCAATCCCTGATTAGTTCAGGGTTCATATTTCCCTCAGGACAGGTAAGCCACTCATCGACTTACCTGAAGCCACCCATCGACTTCCCATTAAAGGGCCTTCAGGAATGCCACTCGCTACATTGCCGACAAGAGTTCGTTATGTTTTACAGGAGCTGTCTACAGCCTACCTGCCTATCCTATTACAGGAGGAGATCTTATCGGGATAAAGCCCATCATTAACATTATTAGTTTTATTGTATGGCTCTTTACGTATTTTAGAAGGAGTTGTCGACAGCTGTGAGGCTGGACCTTCTCCTAGAGCAGTTTCTCTCGGGATTGAATCCGTAGAACACCGTCTTTCCTCCTCCTGTTGTCCTCCTCATCAGGACAAAGGGTTAAAAACCTATTACAGAAGCTTAACATAGCTTTAAAGGCTTCAAGGTTCTTAACTTGCTAATCGTTTAACCCTACCATTTTATTATCTTATTAGTTAGTGGCCGAAGCCTTATTCGGTCATCTTGTCTAACTGAGGGTTTCTCTTTGTTTTAGGATTAAACGAATAAACATAAACAATTATTCTACTAGGCACCATTCCCCTTTTGGCGCCTCAAACTTAAATCCCACTTACCCGGAATAGTTCGTCGGAGAACTTGGTGAATTCCGGAGTTTTCTTGCTTTACACGCTTCCGAGACTCTACACGTTCTGAAGCGCTAACACGTTCCGAAGCGTCGAGAAACTAAAACCCGAAATTGAAATCTCATTAGTCAATGATTCAGGAGGTGATATCAAGCTTAACGTTTGTTATCAGGATTCACTGCGAGTCGATTCAGGGGTTCGAGAATTTAATTCACTTATTTCCCGGCTTTTCGGAATTTAAACTTATTCAAGACTCGTACAAATTCGTACCAAAGAACAAGTACGAAATAAAATCCAAATCATTGATCGAGTCTTAAATAAATTAAACGCATAATCCGAAAAATCATACAAACCGAGAATTTCCAAAGCGAATTAAATTGACTTCTTTAACGTTAAATAAATAATCATAAATTATTTATTTAAATACAGAAAATACATCACATAACCAAATCCAAGAGTATTTAAACGCTATAAGCGATTTAAAAAACTCACGAGTTTATCGAGCTTTAACTACGATAACTCTTTTCTCGAAAATTCCAAATTACGGCTTCGTTGCCTTCGACTCTGTCGGTTCTCGCTCGTCCCGACCTGATCTGTGACTGAGCTGTGAAATTCAGAAAACGAACCTCGAGTCAATTCACAAAATCCAACTCAATACTCGAAAACTTAGAACCCGAAGCGAACAACTAACACAATTCTCAACTCGTCACAAAATTCCCAAATTTGTCAACAAACCAAGTAACTTGTCACAAAATCCACATTTCAATTCTAACCGTCAACTCATCATCCCCGAGACTCAGAATTGCATCACCCAAGCTTAGCAACGATACCCATTTTACAACCCATAACAGAACTTTCAGCCGAAAACACACATACAAATACCCACACACACACGGCCAAACTAAACCAAAACAAAACTCGTCAACGTTCTAAAATTCATCACAGCCTCGATATAACAACATCAACAAAACAAATTCACCTCAAACCAGAATCTCAAAACATTACACAGCCACAAGCAAGAGGCATTTAGAACAAAAACCCATTCGGCCAAAATCAAACTCATGAGAAAAAACAACAAAAATCCAAAACTCATCACATCAATATCATCATTAAGCAACAACCACTCCGGAAAAACAACTCAAGATCACCAAACCACGCTTAGAAGCAAAACCCCTAAATCAATTTCATGAAACCCTAACATCACGAAATTAATTTTGGGTTTTGATTTCTTACCCAATTTTTTCGTGGATTTGGACTCTCCGGGGTGTATCTTCTCTCTCCCGGCGCTCGCTTCCCGGTCGGCCGGCCACAGCGTGCTCGCGGCGGCGCTCGCTCCTTCTCAGCCCGCGCGCGCGTCCAGTGACTTCGGGTCTCGGTCTCGGTGGCTGTCGGCCGAGCTTTCTCTTCGCGAGCTCAACTCCGTCTCGCACTCTTTCTCAGTCTCTCTTTCGGCTCTCTCTCTCTCTCTCTCTCCATCTCTCTCTCTCTCTCCCGCTCGGTATCCTTCTTCTTCTTCTTTCTTTTCTTTTTTCCTGGTTGCCGATTCTCTCACTCGGCCAAGTGATACAAATCACATTGAAGAGGATTCTAGTAAATGATGACGTGGCAAGCTCAACCTTATCCTATCCTTTATAATTTGACCCATTTTTTCCTTGTTTTCTTTCAAATGGGTCCCTAAAAAAATTGTTACAACCACGTCCGTTTCTTATAATTATTTAATTAAATCCATAACCGAACGGATTATAACTATATGATTTGAACCGAGAATTTTCTCATTCGTTCTCGATTAATTAAAATATATTTAAGGTTTCTCGGAATTAATTCTCATTCTTGAGAATGTCTTTCTTAAATTAATTTCCGGAATATTTTCTCGGAATTAATTTATTATTCGAGATAAACTCGATAATTCCTTTACTCATTCCGAGATTTCTCATTACCTTAATATATTTAAATCACTTGATAAACTCATTGGACCATAATTCGTTCGAGAGACGAAAAAAAAATATAACGAGGAATCTACTTCACTAATTTCCTTCCGGATTCCTTTCACGTTGAAATCAGCTAGGTCGTTAAAATATATTTTCACTTTCACAATCCTTCTTACATTCGTGAAAATATTCTAAAACCTTATCGACCTTAATATTCTTAATTTCTCATTCTCGATTATTTCCTCGTTCCTTCGAGAAATTCCTTGATATTATTTCCTTTGAAATCTTGAAATCTCACTTGAAATGTGAACCGAGGGAGTATAGAGAAAATCTTCTCGTTTATCTGAGACGAGAGAGGAATGAAATTCTATATAA
The DNA here is from genome assembly GCF_054948205.1 of Urtica dioica subsp. dioica. Lineage (NCBI taxonomy): Eukaryota > Viridiplantae > Streptophyta > Magnoliopsida > Rosales > Urticaceae > Urtica > Urtica dioica. The sequence goes on from NC_142761.1 coordinate 41,698,217, forward strand.
ATTCAAACGAGATAGAGAAATATAATTTCATTTATTTATTTGCGAGAGAGAGAATCATATGGAGACGGCGTTTAGAAAGTTAGGTTGTGCGGGTCTCACAACCCCTACCCCCTTAGAAAAGTTTCGTCCTCGAAACTTAGGAAAACGACGGATACTTCTTCCTAAGTTCCCATATCGCTTTCTCTTACTTGTGCCATTCTCATTGCACTCCTACTAAGGGGACGATTCTGCTTCTCACAGCTTTTCTTTCTATCGAGAGTTGCCACTATCGACCCTCCTTCCACACCTTTCTCAGAAATTTACTTCTTGGTCGAGAGAAGGTCAGGAGAGATTTCTACATGCTTCCTCAGCTTGAGAGTTTCATGCACATAAAAGTGGTTACATACGCAGTACTAGCAGACAATCACTGCTACAACCTGCTCCAGGACCTCAAAGGATCCTATACATCTCGCAACTTAACTTACCTTTTCTCAAATTTCATCACTTCATACGTTAGTGAATCATTTGGGAGCTCTTTGTCCCGAATTTTTTTAGAGGTCCTTAACGCTTACTTACATAGCTTATGATTATTTTTCCATAACCTCTAAGCAAATCAAATATCTTGATCAGAAATGATAGGCAAATGAACTCCATACTGGCGTACTTCCTCGTTGATAGATAAAATCCAGCTTACTTATCAACGGAATAGGTGGTTCCTATGGAAAGAAAGTGGCATTTCTTTGTCAATTCGTCTACAATTACCCAGACTGCATCACCGTCCTGGGGAAACCCAACATGAGATCCATCATGATCTCATCCCACCTTCTTTGTGGGACGTCCAGGGTTACCATAACCCTATGGGTTTTCGATATTCAGCCTTATCTTGCTGACTTCTAGACGCATACTGCCACATTTATCTTCGTATTCAGCCACCAATATACCCATTTTCTGGGTCTTAGGACATCATTCCCATTCCTGGAAAGATAAAATAAGGAGTTCCATAAGTCCCTGGTAGCGATTGGCTACAGATTTTATCATCAGCAGGTACATGAACCCCGTCATTCAGCAGGAACTTACCCATTTTCTTACCATGGGCGTTAATCCTCTTAACAAACAGATGCACACCAGCATCATGCCCTTCCTTGATCTTCATGATGAGGGTCAGTGCAATACTAACACTTACAATTCTTCATGTTATCAACCCTGCATATACTGCATCTATCTCTACCCAGAATTGAGAATCTGTCCAAACGGACTCGTAGTCACTAATGTAGACTTTCAATGGAGGGAAACAATTACGTTACTTGCTCTTCCTAAGTGATAGTCCAGCAAGGAACCATATACACGTTCACAAACTCCATTCAATGTCCTTGCCTCAACAAAATATCATAATCAAGATCTTAATCCTTCAGAGGAAAAGCAAGAAATGGAGTTGACATTAGACACTCATTACCTTCTGGTAATGTCCACACATCTCTATGTTCGTCCCAACTTGCTCGCGTATTCTTATCGTGGTACACGACCATTTCCCTTAATTGCTTCATTCCATCATTCTTTCAATGAGGACATTACTAAAACGATTACCTCAGCAAGTTAAGACTCACACTTCGAGAGTTTCACATAGAGTCATTTCCTTTCAGTTCCATTAAAATAATCTTTACATGTTGTTCATGCTCCGCTCTAGTCTCCGAGTATATGACGATATTGTCTACAAGAACGATCATAAGTTTATCAAAGAATTCCTCAAACACGTGGTTCATCAGGTCTTTAAACGTTACAAGGACATTGGTTTATCCAAAAGATATGAAATGAAACTCACAATGTCCAACCTGTATTCACTTCATTGTTGTCAAGGTATCTTCACCTTGAATTTTTTAGCTAATGGTACTTCGATCGATTGTTGTTTTTTGTTGGCTGATGGAGTAGACTATTGTCAAAATCATCTGATACATACCTTATTGCTCAACTTCACACCACCCTTCTTTGAGTGTTCGTTTGTACCACAGAGGCTCCACGTTTCTGTATTGAGGTATCTTACCACTTCTTGGGTGGGACCTATAACCAAAATAATTTTCGCCTCAACGGTCAACACGTTGTTCAAAATAATTCTTTCTTGGTCGAATCTTGCAAGCGGTAGCACCACTACCGAAACTGAAATAAAGACTGAGACCTCCAAGTCTCATTGCCAAACATTTTCCACCATGCTCTGGAATATGATGGCGTAGATCCAGAGTCTGATCTTACCTCTACTTGCTTCACCGACGTGATAACCAACTTATACATATGGTTGATTTCCCTTGCTTGGTAAGTTGAAAATAGAGCTGAAGATAATCGAACTAGCTGGCGGATCTCACATCTTTTCGTTGCGTGGATCCATGATTCCTATTAAACGCTGAAGACTCTGCTTCCAGAATCGCTCATCCACCGGTTCTCTTCCCTCAACCTTTTTTTTTAGATTTAATCACACCAAGTGATACTCAGGTACATTGGAGCGATAACACATACCCTTACACATCACTCAGAGTATGTACAATCCTGCAGGATGGTCTCTTTAACTCGCTTCGGCAAGCATAACCATTTATCTCACAAGGATCCTTCATAAGTTCCTTGGCTATCGACTAGTCTGTTCACAGCTAGTCAAGACTTTTTCTTAACTAAGTAACCATATACTCAAAATTGTTTATATTATCATCCAAAATCATTAGGCGATCATGTCATCTTCAAAGTGATCTTCCGTCATTGGTCAAGGGCTCTACACCAGATCTTGTTCCTCTTACTCGGAGAAGAGATCATCAATCAGCCAAGAGTGACTAGGAATGGGGAGTGGAGTTACTTTGTCATCGCATATCAGGGTACGTCAGTACTACTCATGAGTACAAAGGCCTGCAACATCATGCATCAACCGATACCCCTTCTACGAGGATCTGCTCACAGTCCACGTAGGCATATGTCTCTCTCTAGACTTAAACGTTAAACTGCTTCAACAGCTCTCGAGATACTCCTCGATCCACATTCCACACTTCATAACTGATTCTCAGCATCATGGGTTAGGCATCTTGCCTTGCGCTCCCTCTTATCCAGGGTGAAACATCGCAGAACACATTGACTTATCATTTGGGATACTCTGCCCAAGACCTATTCAAGCCCATCACGACTCCACAGAGCTCTATGCTCGTCAATTTACATGCACGAGTCTAATGAAACGGAAATAGATCACTAGCATACGATGATGGTTTAAGGATGATTGCGTACCTCCTTTGTTGATGAATTACTCGCGTCCAGCGTTCACTTATCGTGAACTTGGGCTCCTTGCTTCATCTAGAAGCCTTAGGAACACTTCGCCGTACTCTAACTAACCAAGCGACCATCTGTTCATAAGCCGACGATCAAAGACGAAGGGGTACGAGACCACAATTACTAGTCCTGAAGATATGGAAGGTCAAGCTAAGAGATCACTTCATTCGTAACAAGAAGACCTTCTTACGCTATCACGTTTTGTCGACCCATAGCTCCCCGAATAACCATTTAAAACATGGTTAATATTGTAGATGCTCAAGCCGTAAACGAAATACTCAGTCAACCGATAGATCTCACAGTCTACAGAAACGACTAAACCTGGGCTCTGATACCAAAAACTTTGTCACGACCCGCAGGACACCCGTCGCCCTCGGACCGCGACCTTTACCTATACTCATATACTATCAACTCATTCATCATTTATAAACCACATTTTTTGAAAAGAGTAGCATTGAAGTCATGAGTAGTTTGTAGAAAAATACGGTAAAATTTTTCTTTTCTTTTTAAAATGCTTTACAACTACTTATGACCGCTACTCGTAAACACGGCCTAGGCCTTCAGCGCGTGTTTACATTTTACAAAACTTTAATAAAATACTTACTTAATATCAAATGAACTAGAAACAGAGTTCGAGCTGGTTTTAAAGAAAATAAAACCTTACATGTCTTTCCTACATGTATCCGTCCTTGCCGCAGGTCGTCATGAGATCTACATTGACTAGCACTTCCGCTTCGCCTGAGCTTCCTTCATCTACAGGGAGGGGGTATTGTGGGGTGAGTCACACCGACTCAGTAAGCAGGATATCTAACCTAGTGCTACATGAGATGCACGAATGCAGATGATGAATACAGACAATAGATGCCGATGACGAATGCAAATGACAACAGCAGGTAGCAGATTCAGCAGAATAACGATCATTCAGCATCAAGGAAATATCTAACTGGCTAACACGAACAATTTCTTATCGAAGTTCATTCATTCATTCAGGAATCCGGCATTCTCCGGTTCCCTCAGAATCTCATCCATCTCACGCATCCCGGCGCCTTACATTAGTGGACTGGGCCTAATCGACACTTCAGTCCGCAGCCGCTCATGAGAGATGAGTAAGCTATTCCGAAAACTCGAGCCTAGCTCTCGGAAAGCCGAAGTTTTAATGTCTGGGATCCACTAGCACATGTAGGAGGGCCTTGACGCGCATATGGTAGAGGGGAGCTAACCCTCACCAATCCCTGATTAGTTCAGGGTTCATATTTCCCTCAGGACAGGTAAGCCACTCATCGACTTACCTGAAGCCACCCATCGACTTCCCATTAAAGGGCCTTCAGGAATGCCACTCGCTACATTGCCGACAAGAGTTCGTTATGTTTTACAGGAGCTGTCTACAGCCTACCTGCCTATCCTATTACAGGAGGAGATCTTATCGGGATAAAGCCCATCATTAACATTATTAGTTTTATTGTATGGCTCTTTACGTATTTTAGAAGGAGTTGTCGACAGCTGTGAGGCTGGACCTTCTCCTAGAGCAGTTTCTCTCGGGATTGAATCCGTAGAACACCGTCTTTCCTCCTCCTGTTGTCCTCCTCATCAGGACAAAGGGTTAAAAACCTATTACAGAAGCTTAACATAGCTTTAAAGGCTTCAAGGTTCTTAACTTGCTAATCGTTTAACCCTACCATTTTATTATCTTATTAGTTAGTGGCCGAAGCCTTATTCGGTCATCTTGTCTAACTGAGGGTTTCTCTTTGTTTTAGGATTAAACGAATAAACATAAACAATTATTCTACTAGGCACCATTCCCCTTTTGGCGCCTCAAACTTAAATCCCACTTACCCGGAATAGTTCGTCGGAGAACTTGGTGAATTCCGGAGTTTTCTTGCTTTACACGCTTCCGAGACTCTACACGTTCTGAAGCGCTAACACGTTCCGAAGCGTCGAGAAACTAAAACCCGAAATTGAAATCTCATTAGTCAATGATTCAGGAGGTGATATCAAGCTTAACGTTTGTTATCAGGATTCACTGCGAGTCGATTCAGGGGTTCGAGAATTTAATTCACTTATTTCCCGGCTTTTCGGAATTTAAACTTATTCAAGACTCGTACAAATTCGTACCAAAGAACAAGTACGAAATAAAATCCAAATCATTGATCGAGTCTTAAATAAATTAAACGCATAATCCGAAAAATCATACAAACCGAGAATTTCCAAAGCGAATTAAATTGACTTCTTTAACGTTAAATAAATAATCATAAATTATTTATTTAAATACAGAAAATACATCACATAACCAAATCCAAGAGTATTTAAACGCTATAAGCGATTTAAAAAACTCACGAGTTTATCGAGCTTTAACTACGATAACTCTTTTCTCAAAAATTCCAAATTACGGCTTCGTTGCCTTCGACTCTGTCGGTTCTCGCTCGTCCCGACCTGATCTGTGACTGAGCTGTGAAATTCAGAAAACGAACCTCGAGTCAATTCACAAAATCCAACTCAATACTCGAAAACTTAGAACCCGAAGCGAACAACTAACACAATTCTCAACTCGTCACAAAATTCCCAAATTTGTCAACAAACCAAGTAACTTGTCACAAAATCCACATTTCAATTCTAACCGTCAACTCATCATCCCCGAGACTCAGAATTGCATCACCCAAGCTTAGCAACGATACCCATTTTACAACCCATAACAGAACTTTCAGCCGAAAACACACATACAAATACCCACACACACACGGCCAAACTAAACCAAAACAAAACTCGTCAACGTTCTAAAATTCATCACAGCCTCGATATAACAACATCAACAAAACAAATTCACCTCAAACCAGAATCTCAAAACATTACACAGCCACAAGCAAGAGGCATTTAGAACAAAAACCCATTCGGCCAAAATCAAACTCATGAGAAAAAACAACAAAAATCCAAAACTCATCACATCAATATCATCATTAAGCAACAACCACTCCGGAAAAACAACTCAAGATCACCAAACCACGCTTAGAAGCAAAACCCCTAAATCAATTTCATGAAACCCTAACATCACGAAATTAATTTTGGGTTTTGATTTCTTACCCAATTTTTTCGTGGATTTGGACTCTCCGGGGTGTATCTTCTCTCTCCCGGCGCTCGCTTCCCGGTCGGCCGGCCACAGCGTGCTCGCGGCGGCGCTCGCTCCTTCTCAGCCCGCGCGCGCGTCCAGTGACTTCGGGTCTCGGTCTCGGTGGCTGTCGGCCGAGCTTTCTCTTCGCGAGCTCAACTCCGTCTCGCACTCTTTCTCAGTCTCTCTTTCGGCTCTCTCTCTCTCTCTCTCTCCATCTCTCTCTCTCTCTCCCGCTCGGTATCCTTCTTCTTCTTCTTTCTTTTCTTTTTTCCTGGTTGCCGATTCTCTCACTCGGCCAAGTGATACAAATCACATTGAAGAGGATTCTAGTAAATGATGACGTGGCAAGCTCAACCTTATCCTATCCTTTATAATTTGACCCATTTTTTCCTTGTTTTCTTTCAAATGGGTCCCTAAAAAAATTGTTACAACCACGTCCGTTTCTTATAATTATTTAATTAAATCCATAACCGAACGGATTATAACTATATGATTTGAACCGAGAATTTTCTCATTCGTTCTCGATTAATTAAAATATATTTAAGGTTTCTCGGAATTAATTCTCATTCTTGAGAATGTCTTTCTTAAATTAATTTCCGGAATATTTTCTCGGAATTAATTTATTATTCGAGATAAACTCGATAATTCCTTTACTCATTCCGAGATTTCTCATTACCTTAATATATTTAAATCACTTGATAAACTCATTGGACCATAATTCGTTCGAGAGACGAAAAAAAAATATAACGAGGAATCTACTTCACTAATTTCCTTCCGGATTCCTTTCACGTTGAAATCAGCTAGGTCGTTAAAATATATTTTCACTTTCACAATCCTTCTTACATTCGTGAAAATATTCTAAAACCTTATCGACCTTAATATTCTTAATTTCTCATTCTCGATTATTTCCTCGTTCCTTCGAGAAATTCCTTGATATTATTTCCTTTGAAATCTTGAAATCTCACTTGAAATGTGAACCGAGGGAGTATAGAGAAAATCTTCTCGTTTATCTGAGACGAGAGAGGAATGAAATTCTATATAAATTCAAACGAGATAGAGAAATATAATTTCATTTATTTATTTGCGAGAGAGAGAATCATATGGAGATGGCGTTTAGAAAGTTAGGTTGTGCGGGTCTCACAAGGGTGTGAAAAGATATTCATGTGATTGGAACATCAGGAACATCTTGTCTAGATGACTTCTTCTTCTTGTCGTGAGACCTTGCTTCCTCCGCAGTTTCTTCATCTTCGACGATGTTAGTGACATGGTCTCTGACATCCTCCACCACAATCTCTTCCTGAGGATTGATGGCATTCTCTTCAGTGGTCTCTACTCTGCTCTTCTTCCTCCTAGCTGATTTCTTGACTTTCTCTGCAATGGAGGACTTCTCAGCAGCCTTCTTGGAGGTCCTCTTAGTCTTCTTTCTGGGCATGTCTCCTGGGGGAACCACATTTGAGTCTGGTTGAAGACCCTCATCCATGATTCGGTCAAAGTCTTCACGGGAGATCAACTCTCCGCGGTTCTCTCCTAGAACATCCTCATCCGACCTAGAACCTTGACCCTTAAGTTCTCTGGTCATCTCAGCCAGAGTGAGATTGTCCACTTCATCAGTCTCCTGAGCTTGAGGATTAGGGGGATCAGATTTATCAGCGAATCTGGGAGAACTAGGGTTGTCCACGGAGGTGTTCTTGACATTTCCTTCTCCAGAGTTTCTTAGAGTCACCATGGCCTCTACTGTGGGGCTCATGGTTTCCCTCTCAGAACCGATAGGCTCAGAGGAAACATCCACATGCATGCTTTCTCGGTTAGAAACAAAGGAAGGAACAGGGTGAGGGAGAACTGTCACTGATACCTGAGGAAAAGGAGGAAGAAGACCACGAAGGTCAGTAGCCTCAGCCCTAGACGAAGAGTCTCCGGCCTCACCATCGACTCTGACGGGCTGAGGTTCACTACCAGAAATTTGGCCTTTAACTACGCCATAGTCATTTTAAGTCGACTACAGTTTACTGACTGTCATCTATTGCACTGGAGTCTTATCTCTTTGATTATGACTCCAGTTTTTGGCCGTAGTGTATCTGTTTTATAAGACTGTAGTTAAAATATATAACTACATTTTATAGATGTAGTCTTACTAGTCTCATCTATAAATACTACAGCGTTATGATGTAGTTATATATAACTCAATTACATAAGAAAAAAACACTACAGTTTTAACAAGTAGTCTTAATTGATTTAATTAGACAGACTACGGCGTTTTTGTGTCATCTATTGCACTAGAGTCTTATCTCTTTGCCTATAACTCCTGTCTTTTTTGTTGAAGACTACATTGTTTAGCTGTAGTTGTTCAAGTAGAGAGTCTATAAACACTACAGCTTTAAAGAGTAGTTATAATTAATTGAGTCTATAAATTAAAAATACAACAAAACAACATATAATATCCCACCGATTTTAATTATTTATAATTTAATATAGCAAATAAAAAATATTAAATACAATCTTATACCCAAATCTTAAACCAATGCCATAAAAAAATACCAAGTCATGAATTACAATGAAAATTATACTTAAACCTATGAAACTACAAAATCATTACAAGAAATAGATCATATAATGATAACAAAGTTCTTGTTTACTACTTCAAGAGACCCGAGCGATCTGTCCAAGGCTGATCACAAGAGCCCGACACTAAGCGATCGAGGCGTGCTTGCAAACTTTGGCGCAGTTGCTATTGGACAACTTTGGATTCTTGAAGCGCTTACGAAGCTTATCATTCATTGCTTCAAGTGCTTCCAGTTTTCCGTTTCTCTCAAAATATGTGATGTGCTCATGGAGATATCTGCATATTTTATAAAGTTTGATCATCATGACTTTAATTTGTATCAGTTATACACAGTATAACAGTTTCATTTACCTGTCTTTTCTAATAATCGGACAGTGCCAAAGCCTTTGCCTCAAACACAAGGAGAAGATAGCATTTACCATCTTCCACCCACACATTATCCTTGTTGCTCATCAGCAGCCCATCGACAAGACTTTCCAGTGAGAACCCCAGCCTGTAATGCCGAGTCAGTGTTGTCGCTGCGTAACTCACTATGCCTCCACACGCCAAGGTTTCGCAGCCCGTTTGCTTATTTAAATCAAAAGAAAATAAAGCTCAAAATGTCCATTATGGTATCTAGGCATCGTTTCCTTACCATTGTAGGTGATAAAGCTGGCATCCCAATGACTTGATGTGAATCTGCACTAGCAATCAACTTCCTTAATCTTTTATTATTGGAGAAAATATTGCCTACAACTTAATTGGACAAGGCTAATACTTATATCTACTCTGAGAAAATGAGACCCTTATATCTGCGGCCGTTTAGAAACTGAGTTGATAGGTAAATACTTATATCTACTCTAATCCAAAATCAGTCATGTGATGATTATATGTAAATATGCTACCATGAATGCTAGCCATCACTGCAGTTGCTCGACTATCCAGATTTCTTACGCGAAATCAGCGATTTAGCTTTCCATTTTATTTCCTTGGAATTATAAGATTCAGCTATACTTAAAAAAGAGAAATGAAAAAGAACTACAAAGCCAATATACATAAATGGTCAAATACGTCAGAATTTTTTATTCACTTCTCTATACCGACCATGTTAGTTAATGTATGTAGATGCTCAAATTGCGTATATCGGTATCGATTCGAAGCCCCTAGAATCAGTAATCGCACACCTATTTATGGCAAACAAAGAGATCTGAAATATTTACCAAATTTTTGAGCCCCATGGAATAAACCACTACTTGTTTACCTGAAATGAAGAGAAGCACAATCCTTCACTTTAAAAAAATGCAATCTTGGTACATTATCTTGGTCAGAATTTAACACCAATAAAACAACTCAACATACTAAGAAAAAGACCATAATTGCCTACTTAATATATACACTACTACAAATTAACATATTAGGTGCGGAATGGTATGCGACATCAGCCAAAGTACACAATAGAATTACTTAATATCATAATTCAATCTCAATCTCAAACCTAAAAGCACGGCCAAAAATATGGTATTCCAAGTTACAAAAATTAGACAAACAGAGGTCAGAAGCGAGAGAAAAACCACAGCGAATCCAATATCCAAACAATCAGCCAAAGTACGAGAATCATCATCGCACATAGATCAACACTCTAGAATCCTAATACCTCAAAAAGCCCCAAATCAATTTGAAATTCAAATCCCTAGACCTTGAATGATGTCCTTTACCTTGAATGATGTCCAGCGACCTTGAATCTTCTCCGGTGAGAACCATCTATTTTTCAGCCGACCTATTCCTTGCACACGTCAAATGTAAGAGACTAAATCAAATCCCAATTCACATAAAATCTGAAATTGACCAAGCAAAAACACCAATTCAACTCTCAAAACCAAGACCCAAAAATCAATTAACAGGTTCAAGCTAAACAACATAGAAAAGACCCAATTTCTTTACAAATTTTCGGCCAAAAAATCAATTAAAATTCAGGAACCCTAACTCAAAGAATTTCAGATCAAGAACAACAACAAACCGAGCCCAATCCAATCCATATACCACAGAAATTCACAGAACAAGCAAGAGAAATCAAAAACCACTAATTTCTAAACCTAAATCGAACTAAAAGAAAGAAGAAATTTTCAAATAGAAACTCCTACCTCTTATTCATGAACCACAGAAATTTCTAGCGACAAATTCGAGAAAAAGAATGAAGAGGAATACTCGAGGCCTGGAGATACAAATAGAGAAGGAGAGAGGCTAACCTAGAAAATCGAGGCTGAAGGTCTTGGTCGGCGATGGTGGAGAGGTCACGCACGGATAACGAAGATGAAAAAGAAGCATCGAGGTCGAAGGTGAAGAAGGTAGAAGCCGTGGTGAAAGTCATCGTGGATCAGCGGTGGTCGAGGAAGAGCTAATAAGCGACGGCGAGAGAGAGGCGTCGAACTGTTTTTTGAAGTCCGTCTCCGAGTAATATTTGAGGGAGAGAGAACTTTTTGAAGTATATTGTGAATATTAGAGTATTTCTAATACTTAGTGGTTTTAACTTTATTTTCATATTGGTGGAAATATGAAAATTTCCAATACTTAATCTAATTTGTGAGTGGGAAATTTCCCTCCCACACTCAAATAGTAAAATTTTGTTAATTTTTTATATTTTAAGTATTACAACTCCTTCTTTACTTTTGACTGTAGTGTAAATGTGCCAAAATTTTGTGGGAAATTTAGCTCCATTTAAAAATGGTGAAATTTTGATCATTTTTCATTTTTTGAGTATTACCACTACTTTTTTATATTAGCTGTAGAGAAAAATAGACCATTATCTACAGCTTTATATTCGACTGGAGTCTAATACAGTTTAGCCTTTTAATGAAGTCTTTGAATACAGACTACAGTCACCTTTTTTTAGGTCTATATTCGACTGGAGTCTAATATAGAACTAAAAAAAGGTGACTGTACTCTGTATTCAAAGACTCCATTAAAAGGCTAAACTGGAGTTAAAAAAATAAAAAACTGTAGTTGTATCCCATATTTCTGGTAGTGGTTTTCTGATTCTTACACCGTACTTGTTCACTTGAATGCTCTCGGTCTTGGACGAAGAGAGATCCTTGGCCTTTCCTTTCACCGTGGCTTTCAATGTACCTCTTCTCGTGGACACCATGATTATGAAGAAAACAGAGTTTTTCAAGGACTGAAGAGAAGGGATTAAAGAGAGATGCAATAAGAGGCAAAGATCTGCGAAAATGATGATAGCAATTGGAAAAATCGTACTTCTTTTTGGGAAATAAACCGTCACGTTGTAATTCAAACGAATTACTCTAAACGCTGCATTTTGAGAGAGAATGTGAACAACATTTTCCCAATTGGGCCTTCTGTGCGCCAAAGTCATAGCCTATAAATGACTTCGCCAGCCCAATAATTGCTATAAGTCAGGTATGCACACTCCCAAGGCAGAACGGAGCTTCTCAAATTTCACCATATCCAGAGGTTTTGTGAAGATATCAACCAGTTGATCCTCCGTATTGACATGCTCTAGAGAGAGAATTTTGTAATTCACAAGATCTCTGATATAGTGATGCCGAATCTCAATATGCTTAGTCTTGCTGTGCTGAACAGGATTCTTTGCAATGTTGATGGCACTGGTGTTGTCACAGAACAAGGTGATAACATCTTGAGGAACGTCATACTCTTCAAGCATAGATTTGAGATAAACCAGCTCTGTGCTACCTGCCCCCGCAGCAATGCACTCAGCTTCAGCAGTGGATAAGGATACACGATTCTGTTTCTTGCTGAACCAGGAAATCAGATTATTCCCAAGAAAGAAACATCCACCCGAGGTGCTCTTTCGGTCATCAGAATTGCCTCCTCAATCTGCATCAGAAAAACCAACCAGACACGAGTTCGTGTCAAAAGAGTACAAGATACCATAGTCAGCAGTACCGTGAATGTACTTGATGATCCTTTTGACATAACTAAGATGAGTTGTGGTGGGTTGAGACTAAAATCTAGCACAAACTTCCACTGAAAACGAGATATCAGGTCTGCTAGCGGTTAAGTATAGCAGACTCCCGATCATGCTTCTATACAGCTTGGTGTCAACTGCCTCACCATCATCATCTTTAGATAGTTTGACTGTAGTAGAAGCATGGGTTCTCTTTGGTTTTCCTGACTCTAGCCCGAATTTCTTGACCAACTCTTTAGCATATTTGCTCTGTGAAAGGAATATTCCTCCTTCAAATTGCTTAATTAGGAAACCAAGGAAAAAAGAGAGTTCTCCAACCATACTCATCTCAAACTCTGATTGCATCTGTTCCACAAAGTGATCCACCATCTTCTGGGACATTCCTCCAAAAACAATATCATCCACATAGATCTGAGCAAACATCATCTCCGATCCACTCTTTCTAATGAACAGAGTTTGATCCTTAACACCCCTGACGTATCCCTTTTTGGACAGATATTCAGCCAATCGCTCATACCAGGCTCGAGACGCCTGCTTCAATCCATACAAGGCCTTATGCAGCTTGTACACATGGTTTGGAAATTTAGGGTCGACAAAACCCTTTGGTTGCTCCACATAGACTTCCTCGTTTAGGAATCCATTCAAGAAGGTACTTTTGACATCCGTTTGATAGAGTTTGAACTTCTTCAGACATGAGATCCCTAGAAGTAGTCGAATGGCTTCATGCCTAGCAACAGGGGCAAACCTTTCTTCAAAATCCAGACCTTCAATCTGAGAGTAGCCTTGAGCAACCAGTCTAGCTTTGTTTCGGGTGACATTTCCAAGGGCATCTGACGTATTCTTGAAAATCCACTTGGTGCCAATAACATTGACATCTTCAGGTCGAGGAACAAGTTTCCAGACTTCATTTCTTTTAAACTGCACCAATTCTTCTTGCATAGCATTCATCCAGAACTCGTCACTGATAGCTTCTGTGACATTTTTGGGCTCGATTCTGGAAGTGAAGCACACATTACTAATCATTTCTCTGTAGTTCACTGGCTCTTTCCTCCTGGTGACGACTCCTTCATTTAGTTCTCCAATAATGGCATCGGAGGGATGATTCTTTTTTATCCTACTAGAGACTTTCTTGAAAATAGTCGTTGAATCAAGTGCGGGATTCTCTTCATTGACAACGGAAGCTTCTTCAGTGTCTGAGACATCTTCAGGAACACTGGAGAGAATTTCAGATGAGACTCCCGTCTCATCTTCCTCTAACGGCTTGTCTTCATCATCCACAATGACATTCCTTGATTCCATGACACATTTTGTCCGTTTGTTGAAGACTCTGAACGCAGCACCACTAGAGAAATACCCTAGGACAATAGCTTCATCACTCTTGGCATCCAACTTCTTTCTAGGCTCCCTATCCGCAAGCACAAAGCATGTACTGCCGAATATATGGAAATATTTGACACTAAGCTTTCTCCCCCTCCAAATTTCATAGCAGGTGCAGGACATACCGGAGCGAATGGAGACACGGTTGAGGAAGTGACAAGCAATGTGAACTGCTTCTGCCCAAAAGCGATATGGGAGAGACTTAGCATGGAGCATGACACGCGCCATTTCTTGAATAGTCTTGTTCTTGCGTTCTACAATCCCATTTTGCTGAGGGGTGATTGGAGCAGAAAAATCATGCTTGATCCCTTAGGAGCTGCAAAAATCAAGGAATTTCCCATTCTCGAACTCCTTACCATGATCACTCCGAATCTTCATTATTTTTTCCGTAGAGCTTTCTTTCTCACGTTGAAGTCTCAAGATCAAAGATTGAAAGGCTTCAAAAGCATCCGACTTTTCCCGTAGGAAATCAACCCAGGTGTACCTGGAATAGTCATCAACAACCACAAGGATATACCGTCGACCATCAAGACTTTCTACTTGCATCGGTCCCATAAGATCCATGTGGAGGAGTTCCAACACCCGAGAAGTGGTGAGATAATCAACCTTTTTGTGAGAGGCACGGACTTGTTTCCCAACTTGACATTCCCCACAGATCTTGCCTTCTTTGATCTTGAGATAAGGTAGACCTCGGACAGCCTCCTTGGAGACCAAATTACCCAGGCTTCTCAGATTCAAGTGACCAAGCCTCTTGTGCCATAAATCAGTCGCATCTGTTTGGCTCAGGAGATATGAAGCAGAGGTCATAGATGGTCCAAACCACAGATAACAATTGTTTGGAGACCTCAACCCCTTCATAAACACTGAGTTGTCTTGTCGTGTCACCTTGCAGTCATTTTTAGTGAAGGTGACAGTGAGATCCTGATCACATAGTTGACTGATGCTTATAAGATTGGCTTTGAGCCAATCGACAAGAAGAATATTATCCAGAACCGGCAAACCAGATACATTCAACTTCCCTTTCCCTACAACAGTACCAGTAGATCCTCCTCCAAACGTGACATGTCCCTTGGAACATCCCTTAACATTATTGAGGAAAGAGCCTTCTCCAGTCATGTGTCTTGAGCAGCCACTGTCGAAATACCAGTCCTCTCTCGCTGTAGCTTTCAAGGAAGTATAGGTGACCTGTGCCCTTAGATCCTGCTAGATTCTCTACACAAGATGAGATCTTTCTCCCAGATCAACCCTTTTCTTGGGAAATCTGCTTTGAGCACCCAGAACCTTTTGACCAGTGTTTTTCCTATATGTCCCATTTTTCCACAGAAGTGACATTTCCAGTCTGGTCTTGAGTGATGCTTTGGAAAAATTTGATCAAATGTTGCAGGAGGTGTGTGTGACACCTTTTCTGCTGAACGAGGTTTTTGCTGGGAAGCAGGGATAAACACAGTCTCTTAGAGGGAGGTGACCCAGAACAATACCCAAGTCCTCTGTAGTTGGAGAAGGATTGACCAATCTTGAGTATCTCATTCAGACTTGAGCTCCTTGAGTTCAACATTTGAACAGATTTGGTCATGCTAGCAAGCTTGCCATTCAGTCTTGCGATTTCCTTCTTTAGACTTCCAATGATCTCAAGCAGATGAGATTTCTCTTCTAGAAAAGATTCAATCCTGAACTTCATCTTCTCAGGAGATTCCTTTTTCATCTCAGCGATTTCTTCCAGGAGACTAGCTTGCATCAACTCAAGTTCTTCTATTTTAGCCTTTTGATTGAGGAAGGCATTAGACTCATCTGCCCATTTTACAAAGAGAGTCTTGTAAGCCTCTAAGAGAACTTCATCACTGAGTTCCTCTTCTGCCTCTTCTCTAAGACTCCCAGAGCAGTTCGATGCCTCAGTCTGAGACATGATAACTTCGTACGCATGGAGAAGAAATTCATCGCTTAGTTCTTCACTGCTAGCAGACTCGAACTCATTAGAACCCTCAGAATGAGCCAGGGCATTCCCTTTATTCTCCTTTGAGGTGACCTCACTAAATTCAGTGTTCCTCATCATGAACGCAAAGAAATTGTTTCCTCCTTCTTCTTCACCATCACTCCCGGAAACACTCTCATCATCACTGAGAGTAGTATTGAAGTTCTTCTGTTGGCATCTCAAGTAATTTGGGCATTCAGCTTGGATATGACCAAAACCCTCACACTCTCTGCACTGAATTCCTTTGGCTTTAGATCCAAACGGGTTGCTTCTATCCTCTCTCCCTTTCTTATTGAAACTCCCTGACTTGTAGTTCTGAGGAGTCTTTTCTCGGTTGTGAGAGGGATGAGACTGACTTGCTGTGTTCGGAGATCTCCTCTCAAACCTCTTCATCATCTTCCCATAGTTTTTGACCATCAGTGCAAGGGATTCATCGTAGGATTCTGAGGATCCTTACATTTTCGGAGATTCAGGCTCAGCTGACGTGGTCTTGAGAGCTAAACTCCTGTGCTTCTTCTCTGATGAGTCAGTGAAAGACATTTCATAAGTGAGAAGAGACCCAATGAGTTCATCAACTTTCATTTCCGATGTATCATGGACTTCATCAATCGTAGTCACCTTGATCTTGAATCTCTCTGGAAGAGACCTCAAGATTTTCTTCACCAGCTTAGCGTCTGACATGGGTTCTCCGAGAGCATGAGACTCATTGGACAAGTCTCTAATTCTTACATAGAACTCGCTGATTGTCTCTTCCTCATACATCTTCATGTTCTCAAAATTGGTAGTAACAAGCTGGAGACGAGAGTTCTTGACCTTGTCAGTGCCCTCATAATAGTTTCCTGGATGTCCCAAGCCTCTTTAGCGCTTTCACATGTATTGATCAGTCTGAAGACATTCCTGTCAACACCATTGTAAATGGCATTGAGAGCTTTTGAGTTGTACAGGGCTGCTTCATCTTCTGTGGGACTCCACTCGACTTCTGGCTTCTTCACAGAGGTGATACCATCACTCAGCAGCTTTTTGGGTGCTTCCCAACCTGTGACAACAGACTTCCATGTTTTGTGATCAATAGACCTAATGAACGCACCCATCTTGGCTTTCCAGTACGCATAATTCTGCCCATCAAGAAGTGGTGCTCGGGAGATAGAACCTCCTTCCCTGAACGTTTCCATCTCGGTCAACAACAGCTAGATCAAACGAATCTCACCCAGTAACTTTGGATGCCTGCTCTGATACCACTTGAAAGTCCAGATCTACTGTATAAACTATTTCTAGGTGTTGTATCAGACAGTAGTAACACCTGTAAAGACACCACACAATAATAGTAAACGAACACACAGAATGGTAACCCAGTTCGGCCTTAAAAGCCTACTCTGGAGGGATGAGTATCCCGGTGAAAAGAGCAACTTCACTAACGGAAAAAGAGTTTAATCGGAATACAATAAATGATAAACTTTCACTATTCCTAACTCCCAGTGAACCGTAGCTTGATGCTAGTCTAGGCTCCCCCTAGACTTGAGCTCCCCTCGCTTTTCACCCTTACAATCACTCAGTGTATTCGTGTGTCATTCTTCGCCCAGGAAAACACAACTCATCCAACGGGGAATACACAAAAACTCTTTTGGCACACTCAGGTTTTTCGGCGTAAAAGTGTGTGTCACCCTACCTAGGGTTTCGCATTGTCTTATATACGAGACAAACAAAAATGAATGTCCTCTGATCCAAGACAAAGACAGATGGCACGCATCCAGCGAGCCCAGAAATAAAGCTGTCAGCAAGACCTCACCGCGAGCTGACAACTTTAACCAATAGATGTTCTTTGAGATGTTAGAACCACCACGAGAGACAATAAGCAAGCCTGAATCAAAGGGCCAACTATTTGTAACAACAAAGACAAACTGAAAAAACAAAGATGACGAATTGAAAAACGAAGGGAAGAGATGGAAGAGAGAGGGATGTGAATAGTTCATCCCATTAATCCAAAAATAAAAAAAGAAAGTCAAATAATTAAATAAGAAAGAAAATCAAATGTTACTTAAAGTAAGGATATTTTTGTATTTAGTGAAAATATGTAGTCATAGTTTAGGATTTACTTGGGTATAGTAGATTTTGGTCCAAAATTTTGGTACAAGTCATAGAATAGGAATAATCTCTTGAATTTAATGAACGGTTAATGAATCTGATTCCAAATGTTGGTATATTAATCTATTAAACTCTTATTGAATATGGTAAACTGTTAATGAATATGGTAAACCATTATTGAATATATGGACTGTTATTAAATCCGATGAACTGTTATTAAATTTGGTTCTAAATCTTGGTATATTGATCTGGTTAACTGTTGTTGAATTTGATGACGTACTTTATTCGTATATTTTTAATTGAATTGAATATTTAGGATATATTAATAAAATTGTAGATTTTTTCCAAAATTAACCAAAAAGAATATGTTAGTTGGCTCCATGCCAACAAATTTTCGCAAGACCAAAATTTGTTGACAAAAGATGTCATTAAAATATGATTTTCTTGATATACGAACGTTAATTATTATTATTATTATTATTATTATTATTATTATTATTTTTTGGAATCTCTAATTCACTATAGCATATTTATCCTATCGGTTAATTTTGGAAATAAATCTTTTTACTATGCATCGGTTACAAATGGCCCAATATCTGAGCCCGGCCCACATAGGCTAGGGTTTTATACTCGAACTTGTTTTGCTCGGTCGAAGAGAAAGCTTGGAGACTTTTTTTCTCTCGGCAACAATGGGTATCTCTCGTGACTCTATGCACAAGCGTCGTGCCACAGGAGGCAAGAAGAAGAGCTGGCGAAAGAAGCGGAAGTAATTTGATCCCTATTTCTTCTTTTTTTCGCTTCTGATTTTTGTATTCCTAGTTCTAATCAAAATATGTGCAATAATCGAACAGGTACGAGCTCGGACGCCAATCGGGAAACACGAAGCTGTCGAGCAACAAGACGGTTCGTCGTATCCGAGTGAGGGGTGGGAATGTGAAGTGGAGAGCCCTGAGACTGGACACTGGAAACTTCTCGTGGGGAAGCGAGGCTGTGACTCGCAAGACTCGGCTCTTGGACGTTGTCTACAACGCTTCCAACAACGAGCTCGTCCGAACTCAGACCCTCGTGAAAGGTGCGATCGTCCAAGTCGATGTTGCCCCTTTCAAGCAGTGGTATCTCCAACACTACGGTGTCGATATCGGGAGGAAGAAGAAGACCGTCTCTGCCAAGAAGGAAACCACCGCCGAGGTAACCCTTCGATTCACTTTTTCTCGTCCTTGAATTAATTTTTATACCTAGAACTCGAAAATTAATTCGAGTTTTGGGGGTTTTTGAATTAGGGTTTAGGGAGAAATTGAATAAAGTACCTGGTGTGCGACTGAAACGAGTTTCGGTGGTTTTCAAACCCATCAAATTTCAAGAGTGCCGTGCAATTTAATTTTTAAAAAAATAATTTTTTTTATGATTGTCGAGACTCAAAAATATAGATTAAGCTACATGAATAAAGTTAACTTAATTTATTACTGAGTTGCGAAATCTAAAATTAGTTTGCGGTTTTCGTACCCCCATCAAGTTGTGGAATTTGCTTTCATATTAACTTGGGGTGTATATTAATTTTATTTCGTACCCCTTAATTAATTTTTATACCTAAAATGCGAAAATTAAATCGAGTTTTGGAGGTTTTTGAATTAGCTTTTCGTTTTTACTTTGGATGTATGTGTGTGGTGTATAAGGAGAAATTGAACAAGAGATTTAGTTATTATGTCATTGCATGAATACAGAAAATTTGATTAAGTACTAACGTATGAGCAATTTATTACTGAGTTGCAAAAACTAGAGTTACTCTGGGGGTTTTCTTATCCCATCAAATTGTGGAATTATTTTTCTTATTCACTTGGGATTTATGTATGGTGTGTATATTAGGAGGGAGAGGCAGTTACCGAGGAAGTGAAGAAGAGTAGCCATGTCGTAAGGAAGATTGAGAAACGACAAGAAGAGCGAAAACTCGACGCTCACATCGAAGAGCAGTTCAGCAGCGGCAGACTCTATGCTTGCATATCGTCCCGCCCTGGCCAATGCGGCCGAGCTGATGGGTAATTTATCCAAAATTTTAAATTTTCTCTATACCAAAACAGTGTATTCTTGTATATTTTTTTTTTGTTCTAATTAAACTCTTGCGAAATCAGTTACATCCTTGAAGGCAAAGAGCTCGAGTTCTACGTGAAGAAGCTCCAGAGGAAGAAGGGAAAAGGCGCCGCAACTGCTTAGTTTCATGTCATGAACTCAGTTTTGATTTTGTATCCGCTACTTTTTTCTGATTCAGATTAAAAGGGTTTTTGTTCTTGACTAGCATGTGTACTGAGACTTGATTCCTGCTCCAATATTTTACATTGATCTGGCTTTTACACCTCTAGTTCAAAGCAACTTTGTTATTTGCTCATAGTCGAATGCTTAATGTATCCAAGATTAAGGTATTAATAGTTGGTTTTTTTATTTTGTCTACTATTAAAAATTAGACGATTCGAGAATTTTTATTTTGTTTTTATCTATTTTTTTTTGCAGTACTTAACCTTTTGTTCCAAACTTTTATCGGTGTTACTTCATTTCAGGAAAGGGTCTTTTTATAGCAGGCAGGTCAAGTTCACGTAATTTTGGGAAAATTACCCTATTTACCTGTCAAGGTTACATGGTTTTTAGTAGAGGTTCTTGGCAGGTGCATAGGTAGAAAATCATGTACCCTTGCGTACCTGATGTAATCTCATTGCAGGTTGAGATTTGCTTGTTCATGTTTTTGTTTGCAACACTCGTGTGTTCAAAATTTAAATATTAATTTTGTTCTAGCTAATTGAGTTCAAATGTTAACCGGTGTAAATAAATTAATTATTAATTTATATATAAAACTTTCATTTTTGATATTAAATTATCCTCTTTTTTTCATTTATATAAAAAAAATTATTTGATTATACAACAAGACTTGGGACACTTTGAATATATTTGGTGCCTTCGTGTAAGCAGCTATTTATCTTGTCTAGTAAAAGACAAATCTAGTTTTTGGGTGATCCATTGACCTTCAAAGATATTACGAGAGAGTCATAGTAGTGAACACAATGTGCTATCATTCCACTTTAGCTTGGAAAAATTCTGTTATATAACTTTTCTTGTTATTTCACATTCAAACTGACATACGATAATGACACTGATAATTGGTACACAAACTCATCGCACATTCAGTGCACAATGTGACACTATCTAACAATTTGACGCCACAAACAGACCAAAACGCACAAAAGAGAAAAACAACGCATACTTTGTACACAAACTCGATGACTCTCTGCATGTTGGTATTGTATAGAGATTAGCAAAATAAAAAAACCAAAGCATAGCTTTAGTTTCTACCTCAGGCTTTGCTGTCAATGGTCATTGGCTCCGCATTTGGTTGCTTGTTTTTGTTCATCTTCGAAAATATGTTGCTGTAAAACTGAGCGTCTTTCTTGTTATACTCTCTTACCTTTTCCTTCAGTAACTTGTACTCCATTTTCACTTCCCTAACAACGTATACAAGCCCGAGTTAGCACATACATATCAAATTGGTTAAACTAACAGATTTGCAAAATAGTTAATATTGGTAAAAAAAAATTAGCGAAATATTCAAAATTTTCACAAATTATTAATAATATTTTTCTAACGAGAGTCAATGACCATCAAAAGAATTTTAAAAAATTTATTTTGCTAAAAAACTCAAAATTGACAATTGTTAATCAGTTAATTTCAAAATGTTTTGTAAATTTTTTTCTTATATATATGTGCCCATACGCAATACCCACCTGTTATCAGGGTCTATCTCAAGAGCCTTCTTGACATCAATCTCTGCCAAATCTAAGTCCACGAGTTGAATGTAAGCTTGAGCCCTTCTGTACAAAGCCTTTACGTTCTTTCCGTCGATCTCCAACACCTACACAAGAGCTCCACAGTGTTAGAGTTATTGTTATTCGTTGCCCCAAAATGTTGGTGTTACAATATTAGGAGACACTCTTTGACGGACCTTGGTGCAGAGCTTCTCAGCTTGTTTATAGTCTTTCAGCTTGAGTTTACACGCCGCGTTGTTGAGGTTACAAGACACTTTCAACGCCTTTGACTGCTGTTTCTCCTCATCGTTGAAAGAAGAGTCGTGCTCAACAAACTTCGCAGCCTGCAACAAATTAATAAACCAGGCTGTAAAACGATGACTAGAACAGCAATGAATCGATCGAATGAGGAACGGTAAATATACAAACCTTTTCATATCTCTTTGAGGCCCTTTCATATTTACCAGCCTTGAAGAGGGCATTGCCCTCTTCTTTTTTCTTCCCAGCGGCTTCAATCTTCTCCGGTGTGTTCATATCCCACGATTCCTTTTCCTGGACCAAGAAGATCTCTTTCAGCCTCAACACAGTCCACAATAGCTGAAGGAATGTGGCGTGAAAATGTTTTAGTTACCTTCACAAAAGAGATTAGCTCAACGTCGTACGTAACCACTGAATTAGCAGGCACGACGGCCATATCTTGAGACGAATCAGATGACCCGAAACCATACTCTGGGTGGATTGTCACAGAAGCAACTTCGCCTTTCTTCATGTTCATCACAGCTCGATCAAGGCCGTCAATAACTTGTTCTGCACATAGAACAATTATACATATTTCAACCCCGTTTTACATGTAATTCCATTGCTAGCATGTGTAGCAAAAAACTGGTGTGTTAAAAAGCTGTTACCTTCGTCAATTTTGAACTCATATGGCTCCTCCAGAGTGCCCTTTTGGGTGAAGATTGTACCATCAGGCAGTTTCCCACAAAGTTTCACTGGAAGATTCGATTCAGAACTCGAAAATGTTAAGATTCATGACACACCAGAAGATTATCGAAGGTCTTCATGGTAAAACATGCAATGGTTCGTTACCTTTGACAACAGCTCCTTCGTTAGGGCGGTCATAGCCTTCGCCTTCAATTATGGTCTTTTTCAGAACCTTCTTGTCTTTGGTGATATCAGTGACGGCCTTCCATGAAACCAACTCGAGAGTTATATGAAGGGTTGCGTTAGGAGGCACAGAACCTTCATCGCCAATCGCTTCTCTACCCTTCTCCCCAAAGCCATCTGAGCAAAGATTCAACAGCAACACAAAGCTAAATTTACGAAACAACCAATAAACCAAAGTAGTAGGAACATCTAGAGCGGAAAACTTGACTCACATTGAGGCTTCACTGTCAACAAAACCTTCTCTCCTTTCTTCATTGTTTTCAGAGCTTTCGCCAATGCAGGACAGAAATAACCTGTACTCACAGGATGCCATGTTAAGAATCTCCGGTCAACAATAACTCTTACTAATAAATACACTTAAATTGGGAAATTTTTTTTTTACAAACCTTCTCCAACTGTGAATTCCACCCCATCAGATTTCGAAACCACTGTCCCATCTTCAAGTCGGCCTTCATATTTAACTGCAACAAGAAGAAAAAAAAAACAATAAATCATGACAAAAATCCACCTGCAACATTTTTTTGATTTCAAGATCTCTGGCAGGGGATGAAAAAAAAGGAGAGCATGAGCGAACAACTCATACCAAATACTTCGTCCAAGTCCTTTGGATTCTCCCACTTCTCTCCTTCGACAAGCACTTTCTTGAATATTCCACCGTCTTTGCAGATATCCTTGACGCTGGTCCAAGAAAGAAGCTCAACATCGAATTGGAGAGTGGCGTTTGGAGGAATTGTGGGAGGCGATCCAGACTCTCCGTACGCAAGCTCCGGAGGAATTGTAAATATCGCATTCTCGCCCTTCTTCATTGTCTTGATGCCTTCATCCCATCCCTTGATCACTTGTCCTACAATGAACGAGCAATCATATATGAATGAACAACGAAATAAAAACTTGTATTCGAATTTCTATGCAATCTTCAAACCAGTAGTTAAATTTGCAAGATATATATATATATATCCATCAACTATACCAACGTTATGCTAAGCAAGACAATCTATGAACTTTCGGAATGTAGCTTTAGTTTTATGTTGTTGCAGTCAACAATGTTAATGCGATTTTCAAATGCTGGATTCTACTCTCTTGAAGATGAGCTATAATAGTCAATATCATTTCCAAGGTTAACAGAATTACTCTGAAAGAAATTCCGATCCTAGAATCTACGAGCTTTCAAATTGTAGCTTTAGTTTTATGTTCTTGCAGTTATCAATTTTAGTACGATTATCAAATGCTTGGAACTACCATTTTAGTATGAACTATAATAGTCAATATCATTTCCAAGGTTATCATAATCACTCCTTAAGGAAATTCCGCTTGCATCAGGAACAAAAAGAAAGATCAGGTGTTCATATTCCCTTTCCAATCGGTACACTTAAACGAAGACTAATAGCACAATTCATAATTATAGATTTTGAACCCTAGAAATGAGAAGAAAAAAAAATTACCTTGGCCGAGCTTAAACTTGAACGGAGTTCCTCTATCCCGGCTCGAATCGAATTTAGTCCCGTCAAGCAAAGTCCCAGTGTAATGAACTACACAGAATTAACAAAATCCAAGCCAATCAGGAAAACAGTCAAACAAACAGATCGACATTGACGATTGATCGGCATCGAAGCGATGAAAAAATGAAAAAAAAAAAAAAAACAAACGCACCTTCGACCTCGTCCCCGGAGCCTGGAGTCTCCCACGACTCGCCGTCCTTGACGAGCTTCTTCTTCAGACCGCTCTTCCCGATCTCCTTCTCTTCGCCGACCTTGAGGCTCGATCCCACGGGATCGCCGAAATCCTCTCCCTCGCCGGGGATCTCCATCGGCGATTCCTCCTCGCCGGCGCTTGAGAATTCGAAGTCGTCTTCCATGTCGGTGTTTGTGTGTATAGCAAGTTATCGCCGTTGAACTAGTTCAGTGCTGATATTGTAAGCTTCTTGTTATTGCAAAGGTATGGAAATGGTGGAGAATTTATAGGGAGAGAAGCGGAGAGTCTAGAGAGTTCTAATGTTGTTTTAGACTTTAGACTTCACGAGGATTCCAGAGAACTCTATTCTTTTCTTTCATCTATTTATTTATTTAATTTTTTTTTTATTATCAGTTTTCATATCAGAAACGATACTATTTCCCATTCCTATATATTTTTTTAATACCTTTAAATGTTATTATTTTCCATGTATTTCTCCCGCCAATTAGCGATGAACAAGAACTAGGGAGAAAAATATGTCCGTTGAATATACTTTGGATGCTGAAGATGGGATTTTCAGTGAGGAAGTGCATATATCTGAACAAAAAAAATAATTTAAAATTTTAAGGAGCGTGCGAGAAAAAAAAAACTTATGTATAAAATATAATTTTTTAAGAGCCCATATCCCGCGATTAAAAAAATAAAATCCCCTGGTATACAAATAAGGCCTTTTGGAACATAATAGGACCGAATTATATTGTGAAAATAGTAAAAAATAATCGTTTTTCGTAAATAACCGTTTTCAATAACAATTGATCAGATTTCAATAACAATTGATCATATTTCAATAATTGTTTATCATATTTCAATAACTATAGATCAAATTTCAATAATTGATTAAATTTATGAAACATGAGGAATTTTTATCCGAAAAAAAACGGCTACTGGTGAGATATTTTAAAAATATGAGTGAAATATAAAAAGTGACGCATGCTTTAGATTAATTATGAAATTTTTCCAATTATATTTTGTTTTGGTTTGGAATAGGTAATGAAATCTTATTATGCTATTGTTCACAAAACATAATTTATACTATCGTTCTAAAATTGAAACAATGTGCTCATTTCAATTTAGTTGAATTATGGTTTATGTGAGACTAGACATTCTATTTTAGTTAAAACTGAATTTTTGATTCAACCGGGACATAATTTTGTTCCGTCCGAATGCCCAAATTCATTCGTGTAAACTTAACTTCGATAATGCAAAAGATCTTTAATTTCAAGAAGCAAAAATCTAATATCCTATCGCTTCAGAGTTTCTCCCTCTTACTTAGCAATTATAAAAAAAAGATGACAATATCACCAAAGTTCAAAGAATTATTTTTTAAACAGATAAAGAATTGTATTGTCCTCAATGTGTTGTTTTCTCTTCAACATTGAGACAATCAATCATATAAAAGACTAAAGCCACATATGAAAATATCTCTCTATTGAGGTAAATGAACAAGGAAAGAGCGGATGTGTAGGAAGAGAGATTGTAGACGAAGAGGTTGGACTGGAGAAGATCTTAACGAGAAAGATTATGATTAAGAAATCATACAACTCTAGAGCCATATTCGAGACGTTCAAGCCATGTACTTTGGTGGACATCGAGCGATTTGGTTATCGAGAATTTGAGGGAGACATATTTGCATTCCAATTCGATCTCAAATTTAAAAACAAAAAAAGTATTGGAACTATTTTATAAAGCCTTGTTGTTGCTTTATGAAGCGGGCATCGAAGACCGACCAGAATGCGTGGAGCCATGTCAAATTATGGTTATTGAGAAACTTGTTGAGGTCTTGTGTTGTGGTTGATTACGACCAGACATGTGAAGGCTCGAGTGAGGCGATCTGAATCTTGGTCGTCAAAACTAATATTTAGAGAAGAATAAAATTCCCTTAAGGTACCCCCGATGATCTCGTCTGAGTGGATGCTAGATACAAAATATATCAATAGGTCTTTGATTATTTTGTTATCACTTCGAGAATAAAGTTCATTTTTGTGTCGAGGACGATGCGAAAATGACTATTGAGGTTAGTGAATTCTTACTTAGGCCATGGATGTGATGATCGGTCTGGGGACGTTTTTTCAATAGGTTTCGATGATGGTAGCAGTGAAAAAGTCAGATGGAGTGAGACCAAAGACCACAACAAGGAGAAAAGTTGAGCTGTTGTTTTTGTTGAATGTCATGAAGAGTAATAAGTACTGATATTTAAGGTATTCCCATCGGCCTCACTCTAACTTCATACAAAATTCTTTGGGAATTTGACCACTATGGTAACTACTCATTTCGATCAGCCTACGAGATGACTAATGGTCATTAGGACGAACGTCTATATCGAGTCCCGCTAATAGTTTTTTAATTTATTTTTCGAATGATTATCTACCCTCTTATGCCTTTTTCTAACTTCATGATGCTGAATGCATTGGTTAGTGTTTTCATGTGGCATTTTATTACATTTCTAGGTTAGGATAGACAGAGATTGGATTTGAGAATTGGGGAAAACTAACTCTCATCTTAAATGATTGAGAGTGAAAAATGTTTATTCCAATCTTGATGAGAAATGTACGAGTATAAGGCTTTATATAGTCATGAGACATTAAAGAAATAAAGGAAAATACAATGAAAGAAATAAAGGAAAAACAACATGTCATACTTATCGTTTAATAGACATAAACGACACGTATGAAAAATATTTGATCTCTAATGCATTTGAAATGACGAGGCGTGCGTTGTTGTTAACTCTATTCTTGGTGATTTTTTCAAAGCTCAGGGTATTGTACACACGAGTTCATGTGTCAACACACCCCAACAAAATGGGATAGCCGAGAGGAAAAATCGCCATCTCCTAGAAATGGCCCGATCTATTATGTTCACTACACATGTCCCAAAACATTACTGGGGAGAGGCTGTCCTAACTGCGGCATATCTCATTAATAGGATGCCATCTCGGGTACTAAATTTCCAAACTCCATGTCAAAAGCTATTAGATAGTTTTCCAAAATCCAAACTGCTCCTTAAACTTGATCCACGTTTTTTTTAATTAAAGTGCATATTCATATGATATTCTGTTGGAATTGATCTAGGGTTAAGAAAAGATTTAACGCTTTGAGCAAGCGGCGGAATTTAAAAATTTTCTTTAAAACAAGTAAAAGTTTTTACTAACCTAGACAAAGAGCAAATACATATAAATTAAAACTATAAATGAGCAATATATGTTTACTAACCTTTGAGAAGCTTGAACGTTGAGAAGCCTTAGGAAGGTTGGAATGTTCGTCTCCCCTCGCAGCACGTCTCTCTTCTTTCCTCGGGAACTCGAGCAACCACGAAAATATCTATCACAAGAATCACTCAAGAAAGAAAGGAATTAGTGTGTGGGTACTTTTAAACACGACGACTCAAGAACAAGTCTCAAAGTCGAAGAGCTAAAACACTAGGTTAAATGTGGACCTAGGTGCCAAAACAAAAACGAAAAGAACTTAGAGAGAGAAGGAGAGAGGAGCGGCCAAGCTAGAGAGAGAAGCTCCCAATCTCTAAAACTTTGGAATGAATAAACAATGAGAATGAGGCCTCTATTTATAGGGGATGGATTACCTTCAACAAGGTAGTTTCCTCTTCTATAGAATATCACATATTCATGAGCAAATATTGCCTTTATTCCACATAAGTCACACGGCCAAGGAGCCTCTAGAAGGCCCTTGGATTTGTTTTCTTTTATGTTTTGTTCTCTCATCGCCTTAGTTGGCCGAATTCCATACCTTCCTCATAGAGGAAATTTGTTTCCTTTTTTTCTTTTGGCAAGTATCTTGATACATCAATGCACAAAATAATCTCTCTTTTTTTCTTTGGGTTGGGCGGCCAAGTCCATCTAGAAGGGGCTTCTAGATGCTTCTTCATTTGTTCATGACAACATAAGAAAGACCCATTAAGAATTTTCAAGTAAAATTCTATGAAATGAAATTAATCCTCAAGGCCCAATTAACTTAACTTGGCCGAGTGAAATTTATTTCATTTGTCATCATATGACAATGTCAAAAAATTTATTGACATTCATTTCATCCTATGTCTAAAAAAGACAAAAATACCCTTTAGACAATTTTCGTAAAACTTGTCTCGTTCTTGTTTTGACTTAGCTTCTAGTTTAACTATTCATACTCGATATGATTTGTGACAGTGACCTCATGGATCCAAATGAACAAAGCTTGAGCTAAAATACTTGGACTCAAAAGTTCACAAACCTTTTTCCAAGTGTAGCTTAATGTCAACTGACTCAACTAAAGAGTTGACACTGAGAATCTCTCGGTTCAAATGAATTTATTTTCTACTCAAGAATTCAACTAAATTGTGATGAGTGGATCCACTGAATATTATCTATGTTTACCCTTCATGAATATCATCAGCTAGTCAGGATTTACAAAATTACCATTTTACCCTTCTAACTGTTATTTCCTCAACTCATTTGTCGCTTGTGAATAAGTTAGAAACAATGTATTGATGAGGAGTTAACAAGTCACATTGTTTCATCCAAAAGAGTCATGAATCAATTTGGACACTAGCCAGTTCATTTATTCACATTCCAAGGAACAAAGCATGAGGTGATATACATTGCATTTTAGCAATCTTGTACATGAATTCCATATCTATGTGATTTTCACAAAGTTACTCATGACATCTTCATAACTTAGTACTTCGCCAATAGGTCATGTTAAGAATCACATAGTAAATCCGAACTCTTACTTTCTCAAATGAGAGTACGTAAGCTATGAAATGACGTGTCTCATTTCAGGATTAAGGTAAGCATGATGCAATTCATACGTAGTGACTTCGAGACATAAGAGGTTAAATGGTTTATTCTTATTATGTCTCTAGAAGTGCACTGGTCAATTCAGTACCTTCGGAAGATACCTAGAAGAACTGGGCATGTTTGGTTATCCTCTCAAAAACTGTTTTTGAGTTGAAAAAATTGAAAACATGTTTGGTTTAAGTTTTTGGAAAAAAATTTCAAAAATTTTTGAAGTTATTTTGGAAAAAAGTAAAGAAAACTGAAAACAAATAAAAGGTGTTTTTGAAAAAAAATTTCTTCTCTTCTCTCCTCATCTTCTCTTTTCATTCTTTCAAAAACAAAAATGAAAACTATACCAAACACTTTTTTTTTTCAGTTTTTTCACTTTCTCAAAAACAAAAATGAAAACTGTACCAAACAGCTTTTTGAAAACAACTACAAAACAGTTTTTCAGTACAACTATAAAAATTAGAAAACAGAAAACAAAAACTTTTTGAGTTAACTACCAAACACAACCTATAGAGTCTCCAACTCTCAATGTCCCATAACCAGACATCATAGATCCTCCTAACAACCGTACCGAGATTAATAGTCCTTTGATCCTTAGATTGCGAATATATTGTTTAAGCAAACCATGAAGAGTTTGTTCATGCAAATCTACATTTGTCTCTTCATATGTTGTTAGGTTTGTTTATGGACTAAAGACTAAGGTTTTATCATAAAACTTCAGACAAGGAAGGATGAATGAACGTTTCAACTTTTTATTAATAAATAAGCAATTACAAGCAAGAGTCTTTGTGAGACTTTATTACATCAAATATACAAAAGTAAAAATTACAACTCTTCTTGTGGGCACCATTGGCAACCTATTCTCCCACGAAAAAGGGTATAAGTGTTACTCACCATCTCTTAGAAAGTTCTTCCACACAATGGATGTAACTTTCCTCGAGGATGAACCATACTACACTAACTCTTCGATTCAGGGGGAGTATCAATAGAATGAATCTCAGGATCGAAATTCAAGTATCACCGTGTCTCAGTTTCCTACAAATGTCTCGATCACCATCAATAATAGCATCACTGGAGACCAAACACCACCGAGCCCATCTCCGACTGAGCTTCAAGACTGCCAATCATCAACCTCTTATCCGCTGTCAACTCACCACAATGATCCTGGTATGTCTGAAGCACTCTTACCAAATACTGATCAGTTGACTAATGAGGATCTGCTTTTTGCCTTGAGAAAGACAGCCCGAACTCACACTCTATATCAGATGAAGGATTTCGTCTATTATGGAAATTTGTCATCTCAGTATCGAGCGTATGTGTCGAAAGTGGATCAGATTAGTATCCCAGAGGCTCTGTCGACTCCTGAATAGAAAGCAGCCACGTATGAAGAAAATAGGACCCTAGAGAAGAACGAAACTTGGAAAATTACCTCCCTACCTCCTGGACAAAGAACTGTTGGATGTCGATGGCTATTCATAGTGAAACACAATTCTGATGGAACTGTTGAACGTTTTAAAGCTCGGTTGGTTGCCAGAGGCTATACCCAGACCTATGGAATTGATTATCAAGAGACTTTTGCTCCTGTGGCAAAGCTAAATACCATACGAGTTTTGTTGTCACTCGCCGCAAACTCTGATTGGCCTCTACATCAACTCGACGTGAAGAATGCGTTATTAAATGGGGAATTGTCAGAAGAAGTCTACATGGATATTCCTCCAGGGTTCGAAGATCATCATACTCAAGGAAAAGTCTACCAACTCAAGAAAAGTTTGTATGGATTGAAACAGAGCCCTCGGGCTTGGTTTAGCCGATTTCCCAAGTTCTCAATGTTGTCAATGGTGCCCACAAGAAGAGTAGTAGTGTCTATTTATGTACATTTGATGTCATATAGTCTTACGAAGACTCTTGCTTGTAATTGCTTATTCGTTAATAAAAAGTTGAAACGTTCATTCATTCTTTCTTTGTTTGAAGCTTTATGATAAAACCTTAGTCTTTTAGTCCATAAACAAACTTTACAACTTACGAAGAGACAAATGTAGATTTGCATGAACAAACTCTT
The DNA here is from genome assembly GCF_054948205.1 of Urtica dioica subsp. dioica. Taxonomy (NCBI): domain Eukaryota; kingdom Viridiplantae; phylum Streptophyta; class Magnoliopsida; order Rosales; family Urticaceae; genus Urtica; species Urtica dioica. The sequence continues at coordinate 41,730,019 of NC_142761.1, forward strand.
CGTAGTTTGCTTAAAACGATATATTCGCAATCTTAGGGTCAAAGGACTATTGACCTCAGTATGATTGTTAGAAGAATCTATGATGTCTGGTTATGAGGCATTGAGAGTTGGGGACTCTATAGTTCTTCTAGGTACCTTCCGAAGGTACCGAATTGACCAGTGCACTTCTAGAGACAATATAAGAACAAACCATTTAACCTCTTATGTCTCGAAGTCACTATGTATGAATTGCATCATGCTTACCTTAATCCTGAAATGAGACATGCCATTTCACACCTTAGTATTCTCATTTGAGAAAGTCAAAGTTCGGACTCACTATGTGATTCCGAACAAGGCCTATTGGTGAAGTACTAAGTTGTGAGTATGTCATGAGTAACTTTGTGAAGTTCTCATAGATATGGAATTCATGTACAAGATTGCTGAAATGCAATGTATGTCACATCATGCTTTGTTCCTTGGAGTGTGAATAAATGAACTGGCCAGTGTCCTAATTGAGCCCTGACTCTTTTGGATGAAACAATGTGACTTGTTAGCTCCTCGTCAATACATTGTTTCTAACTTATTCACAAGCGACAAATGAGTTGAGGAAATAACAGCTAGAAGGGTAAAATGGTAATTTAGTAAATCCCGACTAGCTGATGACATTCATGAAGGGTAGCATAGATAATATTCAGTGGATCCGCTCATTATAATTAGGTGAATTCTTGAGTAGAAAATAAATTCATTTGAACCGAGAGATTTTCAGTGTCAGCTCTTTAGTGGAGTCAGTTGGCATTAAGCTAAACTTGGAAAAGGTTTATGAACTTTTGAGTCCAAGTGTTTAGCTCAAGCTTTGTTCATTTGGGTCCGTGAGGTCACTGTCACGAATCACATCGATAGGAATAGTTAAACTGGAAGCTAAGTCAAAACAAGAACGAAAATAGTCAAAAGGGTATTTTTGTCTTTTGAGACAAAGGATGAAATGAATGTCAATAAATTTTTTGACAAGTTCATTTGATGACTTAATGTCACTCGGCCATGACTTGATCATTGGGCCTTGTGAATTAATTTCATTTCATAAGAATTTTATTGAAAATTCTTAATGGGCTTTTCTCATGTTGTCATGAACAAATGAAGAAGCTTCTAGAAGCTCCTTCTAGATGAGAATAGGCGCCCATAATACCCAAGGAAAGAGAAAATATTTTGTGCATAAATGTATCAAGATACTTGCCAAAAGAAAAAGAGGAAACAAATTTCCTATGCTTGCCATAAGGAAATTCGGCCAAACAAGCCAAGAGAAAGTAAAAGGCATGGAATAAAAGAGGAAACTAATCCCTTGTGGATGTGCATGAGGTGGGAGCCTATGTTGATAGGAATGGGTAATAAAAGATTGCTCATAAAGGCTTGGAAAATAAGAGGAAACTACTTCTTTCCAAGGCCAACCCTTCTCCTATAAATAGAACCCTCATTCCTCTCATTCCATTCATTCAACATAAGTTAGAGATTGAGAGACTCTCTCTCTAGACATTGTTGGCCGAACTCCCCTCTCTCTCTCTTTCTAGTTTATTTTCGATTTTTCTTGTTTTGGCACCTAGGTCCTCACTCGACCTAGTGTTTAGCTCTGCGACTTCAAGACTTGTTCTTAAGTCGTAGTGTTTAAAAGTGCCCACTCGCTGATTCCTTCTTTTCGAGTGATTTAGTGATAGAAACTTTCGTGGTTGCTCGAGGTGCCGAGGAAAGAAAGAGAGACGTGCTGCGAGGGGAGACGAGCGTTGCAAACTTTCCAAAAGCTTCTTCAAAGTTCAAGCTTCAAGAAAGGTTAGTAAACTTCTAGCTCATATTGGTTTTTAATTACATGTACTTGCACTTGTCTAGGTTAGTAAAAACTGTTTTTACTTGTAAAAGAAAATTTTTAAAATTCCGCCGCTTACCGAAGCGTTAATTATTTTCTTAAACCCTAGATCGATTCCAACACTCAAAAAATTTGGTTACTCCCAAAGCCAAGCTGGTCATACCTTGTTCTCAAAGCTATCTCAACATGGGAAGATTATAATATTGAGTGTATATGTTGATGATATTATAATCACATGAGACAATCAGGAAGAAATACTTAGCTTGAAGAAGGTATTAGCATCTGAGTTTGAAGTTAAAGACCTCGAAAATCTTAAATATTTCCTTGGAATGAAAGTATCAAGATCTCACAAAGGCATCTCAGTTTCTCAACGTAAATACACTCTAGATCTCCTCAAAGAGATTGGAATGACTGGTTGTAAACCATCAGAAACTCCCATGGAGCCAAAGCTCAAGCTGAATGCAAGTGAAGATGAAACCTCAGTTGATAAAGGCAGGTATCAAAGGCTATTTGGTAAATTAATCTACTTGGCAAATACAAGACCCGATATTGGATTTGCAGTCAGCCTCGTAAGTAGATTTATGAGCAGCCCCAAAGAGCCTCACATGGAAACCGTGTTCAGAATACTTCGGTATCTCAAAGGTTCTCCAATAAAAGGTCTGTTCTTCAAGAAGAATTCCAGTCGGAGTATTGAAGTTTATACAGACGCCGACTACGGAGGATTACAAGCAGATAGATGATCAACTTCGGGTTACTGCACCTATGTCTGGGGCAATCTTGTAACTTAGAGAAGAAAAAAACAGTCTGTGGTTGCGAGGAGCAGTGCAGAAGCTGAATTTCGATCACTAGCCCATGGAATCTGCGAAGGAATTTGGCTCAGACGGTTACTCAGCAGCTTAAACATTCAGGGCACAGAACCGATTCTTCTACATTGTTATAATGAAGCTGCTATCAGCATCGCGAAGAATCCCGTCCACCATGATCGTACCAAGCATATCGAGTTGGACAGACATTTCATAAGCGAGAAGATTGATGCTCAAGATATCAAGCTCCAGTTCATATTGTCACGATTTCAAATTGCAGACATCTTCACTAAATCATTACCATCCTCTTCCTTCAATGACTTATGTTGCAAGCTAAACCTTATTAATATATATGGCTTAGCTTGAGGGGGAGTGTTGAAGATTTACTCGGTATTTTAATATATCGTTAGTCTGTTGAGAATTCTTTGTTTAGTTCCTTATTTTATTCCTTAAATTTCTCCTTGTAATCTGCTGTCAGTTCCGTGTATATTCCTTGTATATATACTTGGACTTATCAATAATAAAGATCAGATCAATTCATTCTATTGATTATCCATAACTTCACGTTCTATTCTAGTTAAAACTAAAATTTTGATTCAGTCGAGACATAATTTTTGTTATGTCCGAACGCCCAAATTCATTCATGTCTACTTAACTCCGATAATGCAAAAGATCTTTAGTTTCAAGGAGGAAAAATCTAATATCCTATCACTTCAGAGTTTCTCCCTCTTACTTAGCAATTATAAAAAAAAAGATGACAATATCACCAAAGTACAAATAATTATTTTTGAAACAGGTAAAGAATTGTATTGTCCTCATGTGTTGTTTTCTCTCCAACATTGAGACAATCAATCATATAAAAGACTAAAGTCACATATGAAAATATCTCTCTATTGAGGTAGAGGAACAAGGAACGAGCGAATGTGTAGGAAGAGAGAATGTTGGACGGAGATGCTGGATTGGAAAAGATCTCAGCGAGAAGGATTATGACTAAGGAATCATACAACACTAGAGCCATATTCGATACGTTCATGCCATGTACTTTGGTGGACATCGAGAGATTTGGTTATCAAGAATTTGAGGGATACACATTTGCATTCCAATTTGATCTCAAATTTAGGAAACAAAAAAAGTATTGGAACTATTTTATAAAACCTTGTTGTTGCTTTATGAAGCGGGCATCAAAGACCGACCAGAATGCATGGAGCCATGTCAAATTGTGGTTATTGAGAAACTTGTTGAGGTCTTGTGTTGTGGTTGATTACGACCAGACATGTGAAGGCTCGAGTGAGGCGATTTGAATCCCGGTCGTCAAAACTAATATTTAGAGAAGAATAAAATTCCCTTAAGGTACCCCCGATGATCTCGTCTGAGTGAATGCTAGATACAAAATATATCAATACGTCTTTGATTCTTTTGTTATCACTTCGAGAATAGAGTTCATTTTTGTGTCGAGGATGATGCGAAAATGACTATTGAGGTTAGTGAATTCTTACTTAGGCCATGGATGTGATGGTCGTACTAGGGACGTTTTTTTCGATAGGTTTTGATGATGGTAACAGTAAAAAAGTCAGATGGAGTACAACAAGGAGAAAAGTTGGCCCGTTGTTTTTCTTGAACGTCATAAAGAGTAATAAGTAATGATATTTAAGTTATTCCCATCAGCCTCGCTCTAACTTCATACAAAATTCTTTGGGAATTTGACCACTATGGCAACTACTCATTTCGATCAGCCTACGAGATGACTGATGGTCATTAGTACGAACGTCTATATCGAGTCCCACCGATAGTTTTTTAATGGGTGCAGTTGCTATCTAACCATATGAAACGTTAGAAATTTTGAAATAGCCAACATTTCGTTAATTTTTTAGTAAATAACCACGTAAATCTATTTAAGCTATCAAAATAATAAAAAACGCAGAGTAAATTTCTAGTAAATATGGCTATTTACGAAATATTTACAATTTTTTTTGCTATTTACGAAAAATTTACAAAACGTTGGCTAAAATGCAAACGCTTATGATTATATGGCTTATATCGCTAATTTTCTGTTTTGTTAATTTATCTTCGAATGATTATCTACCCTCTTATGCCTTTTTCTAACTTCATGAAGCTGAATGCATTGTGTTATGCCGTTATTTTCACATGGTATAAATAACACCCCGAGAGCAAAAAAAACGAAACATCAAGCCCATACACAAGGCCCAAGCCTACAAGCAAATTCACGCGCCAAGCTCCGAGTCAACACTCATAAAATGTCTTTCAAAAGAGACTCTCAAAGAATGTTTTCAAACTATAATTATTGACAAAGCTTCAAGACAAAACCACAAAAATGACCACCTGGTCGGCCAAAGAAAATGACCACCTGGATGACCAAAGAAAATGACCACCCAGTCGGCCAAAAAAGAAGACCATCCGGCCATCTTCACTCGACCAAGATCACCCGGTCGTCTTCACCCGGTCGTCTTCACCCGGTCATCTTCACTCGGCCAAGACCACCCGATCGTCTTCACTCGGCCAAGGGCCAAGATCATCCGGTCATCTTCACTCGGTCAAGACCACCTGGTTGTCTTCACCCGGTCATCTTCACTCGGCCAAAGACCACCCGGCCATCTTCACTCGGCCAAAGACCACCCAGTCGTCTTCACTCGGCCAAGACCACCCGGTCGTTTTCACCCTGTCATCTTCACTCGGCCAAAGACCACCCGGTCGTCTTCACTCGGCCAAGACCACCCGGTCGTTTTCACCCGGCCATCTTCACTCGGCCAAGACCAACCGGTCGTCTTCACTCGGCCAAGACCACCCGATCATCTTCACTCGGCCAAGACCACCCGGTCGTCTTCACTCGGCCAAGACCAACCGGCCATCTCCACCAAACCAAGTACTTTTCACCAAACCTCTTGGCTCCTATAAATACCCCATCCATTCACAACACAAGGTAAGTTTCTCTCAACTTGTCAAAACTCTACAAAAATCACACCACCACTTTCTCTCTCTAGAACACATAGAGACAAGTACAAATCGTTTACCAAAAACACAATACAACACGACTAATATTGAGCGTTGGAGAATGCGCCGAGGGAAAACCCTCCGCATCCCTCTAGATTCACGTTTTCTTGTGGTTAGGTGAAAGTGCAAGGATTCGAAGATCCGAAAACTCGAAGATCCGAAGACCCGGACACTAGAAGATCCAATGAACACGAAGAACACGAACACGTGAGAAACACGAAGAACATGGAAGATTCAAAGAGTTGAAGACTCAAAGAAGCAAATACTCAAGAACTCAACGAAGAACATGAAAGATCTCAAGATCCGGAAATTCAAGGACTCGAAAACCCGAAGATCCGAATAACACAAACACGACGAGAAGAGAAGAACTTCACCAAACCCAACCTACGTGCGGTCATAGGGTTTGACCCTAGATCGAACCACGGACGGTTCTTAGTGCTAATCCAAAAACGCGATTAACACATTGGTTAGTGTTTTCATGTGACATTTGAAATGACAAGGCGTGTATTTGTTGGAAATTAAGTAAATAAAGAGTATTTATTTACATGTGTATGGCTGATTTGTAGCAACAATTTGAGTGGGATCCACCCATCGGAATTGGATAATTCTAAGTGATACAGATTCCTCGTAACGAGGGGTATAAAATTGAATATTTATTTGCTAAAATCGGACCTAGGATGAATGAGAAATTGATGCTCAAAGTAGGCTAAAGAAACACATTTATGTTGTGTTGTGGAAGTGAAATACCAAGAGTCCCACATTGGGTGGGGATGTGTGTTGTTGTAGTGTTTAAATACTATCCTCTTTAATTAGTGGATATCCAAGTGCAAGAGAGGAGAGTGTGTGTGGGTTAACCCTTAACCCCTCGCGCGTGCACGCACACGCGCGCCGCCGCCGCCGGACCGGGTTCGGGTTTTGGGAATGTCTCGGTCTCGGGCTTTCTTTTTACTACAAATTTCACTTCTGAAAGTTTTAATTCCTCAAATAACTTGTGCGTTATGTTGAGAATTAAACTTGTAACCATGCATTTGCATTAAGGCTGACGGTTTGTAACCTCTCCTCTTCCTTTATCACGAGATATGGAGTGCATTAAGGCTAACGGTTTGTAACCTCTCCTTTATCACGAGTTATGGAGCTTTATTGAGCTTAATGCTACCCGTTTAGAGCTGTTGCTCAGAGTATAGCGTATGCCTATAAAAGGCTGAGCTTCTTCTCATTTCAAACACACCGAATCCAATAATCTCCCACTGTTCCCGATCTTCCTTCTTCCCCAGAAAATTTTCTTTTGTTTTGCTTGGTGAAAGTTTATGACACAGGTTCTAGTTCGCCGTCGATACGCTAAGTGGTGCCTTTGTGTGTCTTGTTAGTCGTTGTATCCTGGGAGGCTTTCGTCCAAGTAATCCTGCACTTGAGGAGGGCGATAAAAAACTTCAAGGAAACCGTCCAACGGGCCTCGACTCTTTCCTTGCCGCCTTCTTCCTTTGCGTTACTATTTCCGATTTTTTGTTCTACATTTTATTTCTTTGCTTCTGTCTTTATTTTTCCCGTCAATATTATTTGTAATATTGCTAACAGCATTGTTGTTATCTCTTGTAGTAAAAAAGAAGTACGGAAAACATGATCTATTGGGACATAATTGCCAAATGAGGTGACTTGTGAATATGAATAACCTCGGTCCTCGTTGGAATTGGCTCTGTAATATGGAAAAAAGAGAAACGCGGCTCTCCATGAATATAATCGCAGCTGGTTTCATCATATATCACAATGGCTTTGTCATAGGCGCGTTTTTGCAGCTCTTTGCATTTCTACAGACCTTTTATGCAAAATCCCTAATTATTATGACGATCCCTATTAGAAAAAAAACTCGACAGTTTTCGGGTTGACTCAGTTAGCAACGATTGTCTTATGACGGTAAAAACAAAGTTGGTGAATGATGTACTATCTTGATGAATATTTGATCATTGGTGTCCGTTGGCTCTTTTTCGAGTTTGGTAATAGTTATTGTTACCACATTTCTCGAAGTGGGAATAAGGTAAGCACATAATCTAGATTGCGAATATATATTTTTTTTTCTCTATTGATTTTCTTTATTGTTTTTTAAATATATATATATGTAATATATATAATGAGAATGTCAATTCTTAAAAAAAAGGAGTAACAAATCCCAATGAGTTTGTCTAGTAAGAGCGATTATTGATACCTTATGAATCTCCAATTCAATTTTATTTTAATGTAATTATTAGGATCATAATACACATCTTAAGTAGATCAAATTTCATAACAACAACATATGAACAAAACTTACCCATATCAATTAATTTATTAATATAATCTTATCTTATAGAAAGAAAGAAAAAAACCTAAAATATACATAAACATTAAAGTAAAGGGAATTCTCTCGTTTAAGACATTATAGTAATTCGTAAAGTAATCAGAGGCTGCACTTAAAAAACCCAAATCCCAAACTATTTCATCATATCTAAAACAATAAGTACATATATATTAGGAAAAAATAATTAAACTTATAGAAAGAAAGAAAAGCCTAATTCATTTTTCTACATAAACATCATAGTAAATTCTCTCGTGTAAGACATTATATTAATTAGTAAAGTAAAACCCAAATCCCAACCTATTTCACCATATCTAAAACAATAAATACATATATATAAAAAAAAAATAAAAATAAAAATAAAACTCCCACACGACACAACACAACCCCGAATCCAATCGGAATTGAATTGACCTTTCTCTCGCTATCATCACCCCCGACGATCACCACACAGAGCTCAGCTTCTCTTCTCTCCGAATCCCAGATCGGTCGGCGATGGCGATGGAGATGGGCGATCCGGAGGGGATCGACGGAGTCCGGATGACGTGGAACGCGTGGCCGCGGACGAAGGTGGAGGCGAGCAAGTGCGTGATCCCACTCGCGGCTTGCGTGTCTCCGATCCGATCCCACCCCGAAATCCCGACCCTTCCGTACACCCCTCTCCGGTGCAAAACTTGCTCGGCGGCGCTTAACCCCTACGCGCGTGTGGACTTCGCCGCCAAGATCTGGATCTGCCCATTCTGCTTCGCGCGCAACCACTTCCCTCCGCACTACGCCGCCATCTCCGACGCCAATCTTCCCGCCGAGCTTTACCCTAACTACACGACCTTGGACTACTCTCCGCCGCCGCCGGAGCACCAGCCGCTTCCTCCGCCGCCGGTGTTTCTCTTCCTGCTCGACACGTGTCTCATCGCCGACGAGCTCGACTTCGCGCGATCGGCGCTCAAGCGCGCTGTGGGGCTTCTCCCCGAGGCCGCGCTCGTGGGGCTTGTCTCGTTCGGGACTCAGGTTCAGGTCCACGAGCTCGGATTCTCCGATATGGCTAAGGTCTACGTGTTCAGAGGCACCAAGGAGGTCTCCGGCGATCAGGTTCTCTCCCAGCTCGGCCTCACCATCCCCGGGAGGAGGCTGCCGCCGCAAAACCCTTCCTCCGGCGGGACTGGGATCGATCGGTTCTTGCTCCCCGCCTCCGAGTGCGAGTACACCCTTGATTCGGTGAGGAATATATACACCTTTTTTTATTTTTCAAATTGAAAATGAGTATTTGTGAACGTTGTGAATGCCATTTGAAAATGAGTGGTTCGGATAGAATCGAACTTTTGATTGATCCTGGTACTTGGGAACCTGTGGATGAAGACATGGCCTCTCTGGATCCTATTGAATTTCATTCTGAGGAAGAACCTTGTAAGGATCGTATTGATTCTTATCAAAGAAAGACAGGGTTAACTGAGGCTGTTCAAACTTGGGGTAGTCTCTTGGTCGATAATGCCAGAGCCTCGTGGATATTAGTCGGGTCTAACCGGACACCATGGTTATAAAAAAAGATTAATTTTTTTTTTCGAATTGGAATTGTTTGGTTGACTTTTTTTTTGGGGGTTTTTATTTCAGGTGTTGGACGAGTTGCAGATGGATCAGTGGCCGGTGGGGCCGGGAAATCGGGCGTCGCGGTGCACCGGAGTGGCGTTGAGCGTGGCGGCCGGGTTGCTCGGGGCTTGTGCCCCCGGGACCGGGGCTCGGATCATCACCTTGGTCGGAGGACCGTGCACGGAAGGGCCGGGATCGGTAAGATCTTTCGAACCTGCCATTGTCATATGGGTCGTGTTTGGTTATAAAGATTGGAACTTGAATATTATTCAATTCCACCGCGTTATGAATTTCGTATAATATGGTACAATACGCCCCGAGATTGTTAATATTGATTGGAAAGGAAATACAATAGATATCAGACAACAGGTCCGTGCCCTTCTGATTCGGAATTCTCGTGCTTACAAAATGCTTTCAGACTATTTTTTGTTACTTCTTATGTACTAATTCTAGTTATTTATAAGCTAACTAACTTCTAGATATTCTATATTAACCCCTAACTTCTCTACTAAATACTCTAATGACCCTAATAACCGAGGTCCTAACATACTGCAACAAAGCCCAATTTTTTTTGCATGATTTGGAGATTCTTGATTGACGATTCAAATAAAAGAGAAGAATATATATGACTTGTCTTGAGCATAACATATCTGCCCCGGAGCGTAGAAGAGAACAGGAAATTTTGACTTGTGCACATAATATATCTGGTTTCTGATTTTTTTTTTTATCTATTTATAATTTCTATTCCAAATATGGGTTGTGTTTGGTTGAAAAGCTTGGAACTTGAACATTATTCAATTTCACTGCATTATGAAATTTGTATGATATGTTTATGAGGTTCTGAAAAGACTACAACAGAGCTCAAATATTTATGGTTACTTGTAATGTAGATTGTATCGAAAGACTTGTCGGATCCAGTTCGTTCGCATAAAGATCTGGACAAAGACGCTGCGCCGTTCTTTAAGAAAGCCGTCAAATTTTACGAGGGTCTTGCGAAGCAGCTAGTTAGCCAAGGTCATGTTCTCGACTTATTTGCATCTGCCCTCGATCAGGTGCGTTTCGGTCATTTTGAACTTTACAGTACTTCTCTTTATATGTGTCACTGTAATTTTAAGCCTTCAATTTATAATGGATGATCTACCATTAGCTCCTATAAGGAGTAACTGAGAAATCTCTTTGTATCTTAAACAAAATTAGGAATCCGTTGGATTGTTCGATTTTTGTATGTGCAGTTATTTTTTGGACGACCATTTCCGTGACAGACGCTGAATCAAGTTAGGAGTTAAAATTTAGCTTGTAACTTATACCGATTACTACAATTCTTAAAAAAAAAAAATAGTGCTTTTTTTAGGGGTGGCTAGATTTTGGACGTCACGGACAGAATTGCATGGAATACTATTGATTGACATCTGTATTTGATCACATTTTAGGTTGGTGTTGCCGAGATGAAAGTTGCCATTGAAAAAACTGGTGGCCTTGTCGTTTTATCAGAAAGTTTCGGTCATTCTGTATTTAAAGATTCTTTTAAGCGTGTCTTTGAAGAAGGAGAGCATTCTCTTGGCCTCTGTTTCAAGTGAGTACATCATTTAATTTACTGTTATTTGTTGAAGTTCCATTACTCAGTGGCAATTACGTTTAAGCTGTTTGTTAACACACTGGACTTAGCATAGTTTTCTTTCACATATGATGATTCTATAGTGTTCAGGTCGTCTATTGTGTTTGATTGAAAGTTGATAGTTTCTTTATGATATTAATTTGATCTCTATCTTATATGAGCGACAACATCAAAATTCCAGGAACAATGAAGTAGAGGGAAGCAATATTTCGCATGTCCCAAAATTTTACCTTTTTAGAGATTTTTTAATCGTACATATGGCATGTCCTTGGTAACCACACATACTACTTTGAAAGTATAAGTGTGACCCGTAAAGTGTCATATGTATGACTTTGGGATTACACGCTGTCACAACGTGCATGTTCTTATGTATGACTTTGGGATTACACGTAAATTTTTTAACTCAAGAGCTTTCGATAAGATGAATTGCTGTACTTTATCTTTTATTTTATCATGAAATCAATGTGTTATGAAACTAAGACTTTCTTTCTTTAGTAAGGAATGTAAGGAATAATTTCAGCGGACCTGGCTAGGGACGGGTCTAGTGCTTTGTAACTCCTTGTCTAAGGGTTTTTGTTTTGTTTTTGACTGGGGGTCTTTGGATGGCGTGTTGGTTTAGCATTCATTCCGGCCTCTTAATCTTTATCGCTTTTTGCATTGTACTTTTTCCGGCTGCGCCTGCGCCATGATTTTTAATAATATAAGTCCCGCTGTTTCTTTAAAAAAAATGATTAAGTTCAGCTGTGAAGATTGGAATTACTAGGGTAGTAGAGTTGTTGAAATCATTTCAGGCCTTAGACTGTACATAATGCTTTTTGCCTCCTTAAGCTTACATAATATCTCGTCGTGCTGCGATTCTCGCATTTCTCTCTCCGTTTTTAAATGTCAAATTAGCTCGTGGGCTCAGTAATGGCTTATTTCTGAACTTATTTATTTATTGTGTATGCTAGTGGTACCCTCGAGATAAACTGTTCAAAGGACATCAAAATCCAGGGAATCATTGGTCCTTGCACATCGTTAGAGAAGGTTAGATACTTACATGCATATATATATATATATATATATATATTATGTTTTTCTCGTACTACTCATGATAGATACGGAGCTGATTATGCTAATGAACGGTTTTCAGAAAGGACCCTCTGTATCTGACACTGTAATTGGCGAAGGGAATACAACCGAGTGGAAGATGTGTGGCCTTGACAAAAGCACTTGCTTCACAGTTTTCTTTGATCTTTCATCAAGTGACCGGACAAATGCCCCGGGAGCTGTGAATCCACAGTTGTATTTGCAGTTTATCACGAGGTAAACAAATAGAAAATGCCTTCTTATTTTGTCTGCTTGTTTACAGATGCCACTCTCGTTTTAAGACTTTGGTAACAATCAGGATTGCAAATTTGGATAATTTAGGAGCTCAGGTTAACTCGAGAGACCCCTGGCTCTCCTAATACAATCCCAATCCAAGTGTTCATTTCCTTTCTTTAATAATTCGACCTCTGTTAAAGACTGATACAATGTCTAAATATTTTTTTTTAAAAGAAACATCGGAACTTTATTAGTTCAACATGGCAAAGCTGGAATACAAGAACTAGCGAGTACAAACACAAAGAGACCAAAACAAAAACATGAACCCAGAAAGACAAAAATTACAGAGCGCTAGACCAATCCCTAGCCAAATCAGCTAAAGAGAAGGACTTAAACTCATTACAGGAAGAAAAAAACCATAGGGCGATACAATTATCGATCAACCTATGCATGTTCCACATCTCATCCTTGAAAATAACCTTATTCCGAGTATTCCAAATTCCCCACAAACCAGCCAGAAACCCCGTCTTGGCGGCTGCGGCCCTCTTTGAGCTGAACCCTTTAAAGTTTAAACAATAACCCAATGCCTAAAATCCTCTGTTGTTGGTTTTCCTCTGCGAGTCAAAATTTTCTAATGCCTGGATTCATAGGTATCAAAACGCTGAAGGTAAATGGTTGCTTCGGGTTACAACTGTTACGAGAGCATGGATTGATACTTCTATTAGCTCGGAGGTGCTTTCTCTCTCTCTCTCTCTCTCTCAAGAATCCTCTTGTGCTTTTTCCGACCATTAGATGTGGTCAATGCTTCAAAATTGTTATGCTAACATGTAAAAAAAAAACACTTAACTTTTCAGGAACTTGTACAAGGATTTGATCAAGAGACCGCTGCTGTAGTTATGGCTAGAATGACATCCTTGAAAATGGAGTCAGAAGTATGGTTTGAGCTAAAACATTGTTGAGTTGCCTTATTTCTTTATTTATTCAATTATCATACATATATATTTGTTTATTGATGAGCACATAAGTGATGCTTAAAAGGTCGAAATTGAAAATAATAATATTAAAAGAAAATTGATTTTGATTATCCGATTTACATTCCTGTAATCTTAATTTTGACTGACATACTTGATTTTGTTATTTTAGGAGTCATTCGATGCGACACGGTGGTTGGATAGAACCCTAATTCGACTTTGCTCCAAATTCGGAGACTACCGGAAGGATGATCCTTCCTCTTTTCAACTAAGTCAATCTTTTTCACTGTTCCCTCAGTTTATGTTCAATCTCCGGCGGTCACAGTTTGTGCAGGTCTCAATTGCTCTTCCCATGCCCTCTCCTCTTCTCGATTTACGACGAAATGAAATTTACATAAATATGATTTTATTTTTAATCTTTTGAATGCTCTACAGGTGTTCAATAACAGTCCAGACGAGACGGCCTATTTCCGGATGCTATTGAATCGGGAGAATATTACAAACGCTGCGGTCATGGTTCAACCATCGTTAATAGCATACGGGCTTGAATTTCCGCCGACACCTGTCAAGTTGGACGTGTCCTCGATCGCTGTCAACCGAATTCTGTTGTTGGATTCGTATTTCAGCATTGTTGTCTTCCATGGAATGAGCATAGCGCAGTGGCGTAACTCGGGATTTCAGAATCAACCTGAATACGCGGTTTGTTTGTTTTTTACTTGGACCTGGACATTTCGTATGTGGCGTTCTCTCTTTTTCCTGAATCATAATCGATGCGACTGTTTTTTTTTTTTGCAGTCGTTTGCACAACTGTTGGAGGCTCCACAGTCAGACGCCAGAGCTATCATCGAAGAGCGTTTCCCGGTTCCTAGACTTGTAGTTTGCGATCAACACGGCTCACAGGTTTGGATCTTTCTTTGGTTTTTCTGATTTCGGATTTCGCTAGTTGCTTGTCTATGCTGGTGAACATGTCACGCGAGGAACATTTAAAATTCCTAAAATAATAATAAAAAAAGGTTATACAAAATAGCCATTTGAAATTAATTGATTTAGCAAAATATCCTCGGTTTTAAGTTTTTTTTTTTACCTAGATAGCCAAGGTTTCAGCTTTTTAGCAAAATAGCCATAGTTTCGCATTGTTTATAGTCGATAAATTTTTTGACACTGTATACAAGGTATCTACCTCTATATATAAATTCATTGACAGGGGCAATAAAAGTATTGATGTTTGGTACTTGCACATTTTTTCTTCTAAATTTTGGCTATCTCACTAAATTTAGACAAACCTTGCTATTTTGCGGATTTAGTAGTTTCAATTGACTATTTTGACTACAAGTAGAACAGGCTTTTTAGTTGTTTCTGGTGTCATGAAAGTTAATATTACCAAGCTACCTAGAAATTATTACTAATTTTTTTAGCATGTTACTTGTTACCATCTTAGATTTATCTAGATGAATTTGGTGGTGTCATTAGAGTAGTAAAATTACATGGATAGAGTCATTTTGTGTGATTGAATTGAAGTGTAGTCTTGAAATTTCTCTCCATAAACAACCCTTAATATAATTAAACGATTTCGATTATGTGACTTCAAATTGGGATAACTTGTTTGGCAGGCACGTTTCTTATTGGCGAAGCTGAACCCGTCAGCTACGTACAATAACGCCCACGAAATGGCTGCCGGGTCGGACGTGATCTTCACCGACGACGTGAGCGTTGAAGTGTTTTTCGAGCATCTGCAAAAACTGGCCGTTCAATCCTAAGAGCACGGACATTGAGTAGATAGTTTCTCGGCTAAGCGGCGTTGGGTTTTGGTTTCAAACCTTTGCGTTCTTTCCATTTGTATTTAAAGAGACATTCATTTAATAAGAAGAAAAAAAAAGAGCACTTCTTTAGGAGGGGAGCCGTGGAAGGGTGTAATCGGTTTTTTTTTTTTTTTTTTTTTTTTTTTTTTTTGGCGTTATTTATAGAATAACTACTAAAAAGATGAGCTGATTTTGAGTAATGTTTGAAAGGAAAAGGTGAGAAGTATTGTGTTAATTGTTGAGATTATTATATTTTTGCTCTTTTATTTGTTTCTTGGTTTTAAAGTTATATATAAATATATGCTGACACGTCTTGGATGCCACCTAAATCTTGTTGGACTGTTATTTTGCAAAAGGTGAACGTTGTTTTATGTATTTATTAGTTATCAATTTAATTTAATTGTGTGGTTAATCACTTGTGGATTTTTTGAAAGATTATTTAGAGATGGGATAGCGTGCCATAATAATTTGAGAGAGGTTAACTACATATATTATCGTCAACTATTGCACTAATAATAATAGTGCCTTGCATTTCCGGTTCTTCCAAAATATGAAAAATATTCTCCTAAAGTCTTTATAATTTTCAATTCTGTCATTCTGTCTAATTCGACTCCATTAGTTCAAGTCATTCTGTCTCATTTTTTGTCTCCAAATTCATCTTCTTTCTTGGTCTACTTCTTAAAGGGAAAAAAGCCAAAGTCATCTTCACTTCCGAAGGGACATAGCTTGCTTGACCTTGCTAGGAAAGCCGTGGAGCTCAAGCTAGTTTCATAATTCCAAGCCTCTGCCGATGAATTACGGCCCATCCCAAAGGATTTCGTGAGAGTCTCGAGATGATTTTTCTCTCGTATTAAGGCTTCGAGCATCAAGAGTAGAGTATATTCTTGAGAATATTGATGTCCATTTCCCAAAATACATCTTAACGATAAGCTATTTTACTCTCAAATTTGTCATCTCTGTGTTCATTTCTCTTTCCAAAACACCACAAAATTTCGTTATCCTACTCGACAATTTACGTATCGTTCGTATCAACTCACGCTTTTCCACATTCAAAGACCAAATTCGAGCTAGTACATGATGTTTATGACATTTTGTTAATTAAAAATTGTTGTTACGTTGTTTTGTTGGCTTTATTTTTTAGTGCAAGTGGTATGGAAAGATGTCGGATGTTATGTTTCATCTTCTGGATTGACATCTTTCCTCGTGTGTGCAGACAGTATTTCAGGCAAGTTTCCAGTTTCGACAGATTGCTTCGCTGGTGAATTATTGCTGAGTTATTGCCTTGCTGCTGTCTTCATTACAAGATATCTGCCTCGCTGGAGCCTTCATTGCAAGATATCCTCCGCTGCTATCTTCATTGCACGAATATTCTCTTTGATGGAGTCTTTACGTTGAGATATTCGCATGAGGCCGGGTAAGGAAACCCGAGATATCTTCCAGGATTGTCCAGCTGCTATAAAAGCCGTGTGCTCTCCCTTAGCAGCCTTGACACTTTTGATCAAACACTCAGAGCTCTTAGACGTGCAAGACCGGCGGACTGGGAGGCTGTGTGTTTTGGTTTTAAGTGGTGTACTCTCTCAAACACTATTCTACAGATTGAGTGTATGTGAGATTTGGGTTCTTGTGCCTTTCGTGATTGAAGGTTCACGTGCTTCTGAAGACTGAAGGTCAACCGAGCCAGGAGGTTGCTCGAAGGGTGGAATTGAGACGGAGCTCAAATTCAGGGGGAGTCCCTGTCTAGGTGATCACTGGTAGTAATAGTCTCTAGGTTTTATTGATTTGTTGATTGTAATCAGATATAACCTTGTGTGTACTATTGACTACAAGATAGTGAAAATCCTTTCCACTGGCAGCGTGCCCCCAGACGTAGGTGTGTTTCACCGAACTGGGTAACCATATCCTGTGTACTTTATTTCTGCACTTTTGTTGTTTATCCATATCTGTGTTCAAGCAAGTTGTCGGACACATTGTCAACACATTGTGTGCGACATCTTGCCTTTGCAACTAATCAGAATTTCAAAAATCATGCGTTAAATTTTTTTTTTTTTTTTGCTGGACTCTACCAATCCCGAATGTGCTCGTGTTGTGGTCGCGATGCCTCCGAGAAGGATATTTTTGTTCAAAAAGTAAAGATGCACATATTTTTTCAATTTGACCGTTCGAAATAGTATCATGATCAATTTAGAGGCAATTTCAAACATATTTTTTATTGTCAAATTTCTCGTTACTTTTTGAGCTCTTTTTCTCTCCCGCCAAAAGATTTCAATTGGGTGGGCGCTCTCTCTCTCTCTGCCTCCGGCGATGTACTCCGGCGGCGCAGAAGACGACCTGTCGGACTACGACGACGAGCCACAGCATTCAGTGACGGTGAGCAGCGATCCTCCGCCGTGCTGTCGTGGCCACCGATCAACAGTAATCCTTCGCACCGTCCAGGGCGGCGCAATCTGCCTCCTCTGCTTCTCGAACCTCGTCTCCGATCCCCTCTCCCCGACGCACCACGTGTCCTACGCCGTGTCTCAGCTCTCCCGCGCCATCTCCGATCCCCAATTTCTCCGATCACTCGTCGCCTCCCACCGCCGCCTCCTCGTCTCCCCAATCGCGCGCGCGCTCTTCTCCTCCGACGACTCCGCCCTCGCTGTCCAGCTACTCCGCCTCGTCGCCGCCCTCTGCTCCGCCGGCGACTCCCTCCGCCCCGACTTCGTCTCCGAGCTTTCTGCCCTAATCTCCTCCGCCTCCCACGGCTGGAGCCCTTCCCACTCTCATACGGTAACGCCGACCAAGTTTTTATTTTCATTTTATATTTGTTTTTTGGATGCTTGTGTGTTATATAAAGTTGCTTGGATTTTTGAGAATTAGCGTCTATTGAACTTCGCAGTTTTTCAGTACTGTGAGGATCTAGAGTTTGATATCTTTGTTTTCTATGGGTTTGAAGATTTTATACTCAATTTTGGAATCATTTCTGTACGAATTGTTTGTAGGTGAATTTCGCGGTTGGACATTGCTATGAGAGTTTATTGGTTTTAGTAGCTTTGTTTGTTTAGTTTCTGAGCCGTTTTGTTGGAGGTGAAATGGAAGTAAAAAAGTTCCGGTGCTGTTACTGTATGTGTGCACATTTTAGTCGAGGACGTTTTTTCGGTATCTGTTCTTGAAAGTTCTTTTAAATTTGCAGCTACATTGTTTGGGTTCTCTGTTAAACTGCCAGGACGACAATCCTTGTCGTTACATCAAAGACAAGTATGGTCTTGTTTTGAATCTTGTTAGAGGCCTTCGACTGCCGAGGTATCGAACACGCAACAAAGAGGCTTACGTTTATTAGTTTTTTAATTCACCAGTTGGTTATTTTTTAGTTAAAAAGTCTGTTATTTTCTCTCTGATGCAGCGATGAGATTCGTGGGGAAATACTGTTTGTTCTGTACAGATTGGCTGTTCTGCAGTATGCATCAGAAGATGAGGATGGGACTGATATGCTATTTTCGTTCCGTTCTAAATTGTTGCGCTTGTCATTGGATGCTCTGGTCAAGATCCAAAGTGACGATGTCCGGTTGAATTGTGTAGGTTTGTTGTCAATCTCTTCGGACTTATTATTATTATTGTTGATCTGTTCTAACCAATATTCTGTCCGAGTCCTCAGTAGCAGTACACTTAGCTGGTTTCTAAAAATAAGGAATGATGTTGGTGGTGGTTCATTTTTCTTTCTGGATTATTCTTACTAGATCATCACAACACATTGTTTTCCTTATATATGAAAAAATGTTAAAAGAAGCAAGTCAAGAATTCCGAATTTATGGCGTACTTACATGCTTTTCATTTTTTTTTTCTGGGTACTTATAACCGTCCACTGAAATTGTGTAGCGCTATTGACGGTATTGGCACAGAGAGGGTTCTTCTGTGATGGCTATTCAGTTGACAGCAATAATTCCAATGAGGCAGATAGCTTGATGCACGATGCAGATGATGGATATGAGGAATCACCTTTGAACATCTTATTTTCTGAAGCTATTAAAGGCCCACTACTTTCCACGGATAGTCAAGTCCAAATTAGCGCAGTGAACTTGCTCTATCACTACATTTCCGGGGGAGGTACATCGAGCGAAGATATCCAAGTCTTAGTGGAAGAAAACATCGCAGACTATGTATTTGAAATACTAAGATTATCAGGTAAGCTATGTTTCCTATGCGTAGCAAAAATTTATGATGAATTTGTTTGAAACATGGTCTACCATATGCTGCTCTTGGTTGTTTCCATTTGTAGATTTTTTTTCTTCTTCTTCTTAGTAATTGCGATGTTTTAGACTTGAATATCTTTAACTCTTACATGCCATCACTTCAAGAGTTAGCTCAGTCCTCTATGAAGTTCTCTTACCCAAATTCCCGGTTTAGCTAATAAATTATGTTAATCAACAGAGTGTAAGGATCCGGTTGTCAACTCTTGCCTTCAGGTTCTTGATCTGTTATCGACAGCTAAGCATGCCTTCAGCCAGAGGCTTGTTGTTGGTTTCGCGACTTTGATTCCAGTGTTTCAGTATGTTGCTGACATACCCTTTCACCCAGTTCAAAGTCGGACACTAAGGCTGATATGGAACTGTGTGTCTGACTATCCCGGAATCGCATCGGCTTCTCAAATAAAGGAACTGGTTATTGCTTTGACCAGGATGCTTGAAAAGCATGCTCATGGAGAGATGGGAATGCTTCAAGAAACGTTTATGATGGCTTGCTCAATATTTATCTCTCTTTTAAAATCTCCACCTTCTCTTGGAACTTTTGATCTGGCAATTTCAGTTAAACAAGCTGTACAAAATGCTGTCTTTTCTTGTTTAAGTGTATCGGAAAAAGATACCGGTAAAGTCTTGCACGCTCTGAACCTACTAAAGGAGGTTTATGCCTGCACTCATGAAGAAACTTGTTCAGAATCCTGCTACACTGACTTGCGAGATTGCGTTTTGGATTTATGTACATCACATGTACTACCTTGGTTTATGAACTGCTTCAAGGAAACAGAAGAAGAAATAGTCCTGGGAGCACTGGAAACTTTTCATTCGGTACTGTTTTGGGAATCCGACATACAGGCCTCAAAATTTGCGGAAAATCTGGTTTCTTCCTCATGGTTCAGTTTTTCCTTTGAATGCATGGGCTTATTTCCTGCCAAGCTTATGAAAAATATGTTGTATTCGACACTCAGTTTGCTGGTAAATGTTATCCTTCGAAATGATTCTGGACAATCCATTAGAGATGCTGCTTCATGTCTGCCATCCGACCCCATCGATTTGCTGTTTCTACTCGGGCAAAAGAGCTCTTATAGTTTGGAACTCTCTTGTTCTCAATCTGCAATTTTGACAATCTTATACATCAGCTCTTTATATGACGAACGGTATCGGAACCTAGAATTTCTCACCATATAGCTCTTCAGATAGTTCCTAAAGTTATTGAAACCTCCTGTCATCTCATTATTTTCATTTACTGTCTCAGGCTTGCAGACGATAAGCTAGTTTTAGCTTCTCTGGAAGATTACATTCTTGTCAATGGAAGTGAATTCAGAATACAGGTCGCTGATGCATCTTTTGTATCGAGGCTTCTGCATCTGTATGGCTTCTACAGAGGCATTGCAAAGGCAAGCTACCAAATCCCCTACAATCCCGAAGCTGAAAGGATAATGGTCCAGCTAGTTCATAATGAGGACTGGGATTTAGTGTCAGCGCGGATTCATCCAATATCGTTGAAGTGGTTGTTTCAACAAGAGAAATTTTGTGAGCCATTGTCTGATCAGATACTGAAATTTTGTGAAAGTAATGTCCCATACGATTCCGACATCAATGTGCAGAGTAGATGTAATGTAAGTGTGAAAGCGATCGCCGAGTTAGTATCTTCAGGAGACAACTACGGAGCAAGAATGTTTGTCTGCTTATTGGCAAAGCTGGCGAATGAAGAAGCTCAAGAAAGTGATATAGTCCATGTGACCACTCTCATCACAAGAATCATAAACATATGTCCAGCTGCGTCGGATGAGCTTTGCTTGGAAAATGTTGGGAATGCAATACATAATATTCTGTGTGAAAAATTCCACGCTTTATCATCACAGATATCTACACCCTTGCTAGTTTTGATTTTCAACCTTTTATCTTTGGCGCACCCTGAAACCCTTTTGGATGATGATGAAATCTGGGCAGCAGTGATAATGAAGGTGAATAACTTTCTATATTAAGAAATTTGCATACGGGCTTAAGTAAACTCATAAAATAACTGTGTTTGTTTGTGTGTTTATGTGCAGTTAATAGAATACGCCAGTACCGACCCTGCAAGATGGACAAACGACAATCTCATAGTTATTGGAATCCTTTCCGTAGTATTAAACCACTCAACCATCAACACACTCACCGAAGCTTCTAAAATCATTCTTTTTAACTCCTCTTTGATCTCAACAATCGACAACATGGTTCACGAAGCACGTCAAAAGGGACCTGCCATAGTTGACCTCGACGAGGGAACAAGCTACGGAGAAAAAATTATATTTGTACTTCTACTGAACTACTTCTCTTTAAAAAGGTCAGATCATGCAACTCACTGAATTTCATCGTTTTTTTTATATCGAACTAACTTTGTTCTTTTTTGTTTTTTTTCCCTCTAGCCTATGTGCCATTCTACCCGGGAGCATAGATTGGCAGAGTTTCCTCGATCCGCCCGACAGGACGCAGGAACTTTCGCTGATCGGAATCCCTTGCCATGATTTGTGCAGACTAATGTATTTCGGACCCCCTCTGATCAAGCTCGTTGCTTCCCACTGTTTGCTGGAGATGTTTGCCGGGATATCCGACCAAATAAACACAGAACCCGAAGAACTGAAGTGCACCACCGAGTACCTAATGTCTGTGATAACTATACTGCAGGGCTTCGTTTTCTACGAAGACCAAAGGGTGGCGCTGAATTGCAGCCTCTGCGTATCGTTGGTTCTCGGGTGTGAAACGATGGACACGCACGAGAAAGTGGTGAACAGAAGGAATAGTTGGAGTAGACTGATCGTAGAAGAGCTCGCGGTGTCGCTATCATCTCCGTTGTTAGCGTCGAGGTCTTTCATTAGTCACCACAAGCCCGCAATTCACGTTGCTATCGCGTTGCTGAAACAGGATAAGGTCCCCGATTGGATGGGCTCCGTGTTTGACGAGAACTGTGTATCCGGAATCATTGAAAACCTCACAGTCGGTAATGTATCATCGGAGATTGTTGTTTTATTTGGGGAGCTTCGGAGACAAGGGTTGTTGAAGACTGAACAACTCGGAAGCCTTAGTAGGGTCCTCCAGGTACCAACTTATTAGTGCTCTCTGTCTTGCCTATGAAAGAAGAACGTGAAAATTACAGGAATTATGTTCTTTTAAGTGCAACATTCTCAAAATGGTGGCTGTTTTAAATCATTTAAAAATAGCGTTTTTTTCAAGCTGTAAAAAATTATTTGAGATTATTAAGAAAGTTTAAACAGTAACAAAGTTAAATGAAACTCAAAACAGTAAAAACTCGTGTGATTATTTACAATTTGGTAAATACTATTTTCAATAAAAACTTTTAATATGTAATTTTCACGGTTAGTTTTAAAAATGTACAATCACCTCACGAGAAGAACACTGGTAAAGAAGCTTCTATGCTCTTTAATATGTTGTTTTCTGATATCTCAGGCTTGCAGAAAAAAGTTGTACACAGAGAGCTCTAAAGGGGAAAGTGAAGACGAGAATGTGAAGAAGGTGTTCACAACGTCGGGTGATTTGGGAGATATTTGTGAGTATCTTATCTGGTTGATGTCATCTAGTTCATTCCGAGGTAGGAACAGAACTTTGTTGGAAGAAATAGAGACATATTTTAGATCTTCAATGATGGAAAATGAAAGTTAAGGGCATTCCATATGGGTAACTTTTATGTTGAAAAAAAAAACCACATAGATCAGTGTGGAGGATCCAAAATCGATAAATGTAAATAGACTATCTGCTTGTAGCTTCAACACAGGTATTATCATATCTAGTGCAGGTCTGTAAGAACTGCACGGTATAGTTTCAACAGGGGAAATTTTGAGACGCATATATCTTGTAATTCAAAGCTGATACACTTTAAAAGCATCTCCTTTGTTCGTTAGAGATTTAAAAAAATTAAAAATAAAGTCACTAATTCTGCTTGTAGTTATGGAAATGGCGACATCATTTGTGATGAACATGGAAACAAAATAAAATAAAGTGTTGCGATAGATGTCCTTTTTCAGCAAGCTTGGAGCCGTTGGTCTATCTAAGCAGCCACAAAGGCGACATCTTGGCAAAGGGCTCTCAGCTTTCCCATTGGCTCTTGCAATGGACTGCTATGCTTGATCAACTGTCCTCTTAACGACCTGCTTTTCATATAAAACTCATTCACTAGAGAATATAGTGTTACCCGAGTTGGTCGCCTTACAGTTTTTGGGGTCATTTTCGGGTTCGGATTCCATTAAAGGACAAAGGAGTACAAGCCGGTCAAGCTAGTGCACTACACCGAGGGAAAGCCATTAAAGATCCTTACTCTTGGAAATCCCAAGTTGAGGCATATAGGTCAAAACCCGTGTAGGATTTCTTGTATAGCATCAGACACATTGGTGAACGGAAAACTTTACTGGCGGGACTGGTTTGATCAACGGAGAAAAGTGTCGCTGGTATAGTTTCCTTCGAGCTCTCTTCCGAGGAATCCCATGTCATCCCTCAACCTGTCAGCTTGGGTTTAGACAAGTTTCTTAGCATGTGGTGGCTCTGGATTGCCATCTTTCAGTTGTTCCCACAGAGTCCGAAATCGTCGTTCTTGCGAGGAGCCTCAGTAATGTTAATTTGAGGTACTCTCTAATCTACTTATGAAATGTTGCATGTTTTATGCTGTTATAATATTACAGTTAAAGCATCGCCAATTGAGGGTCTCTATCTTGATTCCTCCTCTTCATTGCTTTGCCCTGCTTGAACACATGTTTGTTTTCAGACATTACAGAAATGAGGTACGATACAAATAATGAGATCTTAATTATGATGATATTCTACAACATCAAAGATTCAGGCAACGAAAAAATACGCAAGCAGGTTGTTTACACAAAGTGGCCAAACTAAATTGAATATGTTCCTTACAGAAATTCATTCATATCTCTTTAACTTTCGGGTAAGCTAGTTCTAGAAAATAACATTTTCACGTATATACTTGCAACATTCTCTCACCTCATGTTGATTTCTCACAGATTAGAATGCAAAAATGTTTGCACTGAAAATTTGCAGAAGTTGTAAAACGCTTTGTATTTATCGTTTAAATATGTCAAAAAGCACCTGCGATTCCTCTCTTTCAGCCGCGCATATAGCCATTGGACGGTCCAAATAACGCTGCCTTATTAGTCATCGTCCTTTGTGTCTACGCACCAATTCAATCAGGTTATTGTAAGTCCAAGTCTCATTTTCTCTAACTTCACCAGGAAGCTCCGAGAAAGTAGCTTCGCAGCTTTTAAGGAAACTTCCCTTTCCAAACGCACGAAGAACAAGAGGATCAGTGTTCATCTCCACAGGTTGATCCAAAACCTCGTTCGTTTCCCACGCTTCTAAAACCCGAAACCCATCAAAACCCATATCGATCGCATCAAACAGAATCCCAACAGAGATCATGTCGGGATCCACGGAGTGTGCCAGTTGGATAAGGGACGCTCTCAGGTGTGTGAAATCTTTTTTCTTCAGGTGAATCAAGCATTTAATGTTCATTATCGTCACATTCCACGGTATATGCAATTCTTCCATCTCCCCGATAACCGAATCCATGCCTTTTCGACTGAAGAGACAGGCGTGCGAGAGAAGACGTAGACACCAAAGGAGGTCTCTCTCTCCGAACGTCGACGATATCTCGACCCCCAATCTCTCTATCTTCGAGTACATCAAGTTCTCAATGTAAACCCCGGCTATTTTCCTGACCAGATCGTCTGTCAGAGGAGTTCTCATCTTCAAGGCTCTGTAGTAGAATTTTTCCATCTTGTCGATGATCCCGAATCTCGCGTAAGTCTCGATCATCACGAGAAGAGTCGAGGGGTTCAAATGCATGTTCTTCGAGATCATAGTGTGGTATATGCTCTCCATTCTCTTCAGCAAAGCGCCGCGCGAAAACACCCTCATGACCGTGTTATACGTGATGTGGTCGGGCGGGCATCCATTCAGTTTCATCTTCACCAAGCACGCTCCGATATCGTCGTACATTTTTCGTTCCGCGTAAGCTTCGATGAGCCCATCGTATGTATCGCTCTCCGGCGCCACGTTAAAGTCTCTCATCTCATTAAGATAAAGCAAAGCCTCCTCGAATTGGCCTTTCCGAGCGAACCCGTGAATGACCGAATTGTAAACTTCCAACGAGAGGCTGAGACCGAGGCTCTTCATTTCTCGAAGTGATATTAGTGCTTCTTCCATCAGACCCTCTTCGCTCAAGGATTGTACTATCTTGCTGTAATTCAGTTCATTACTCCGCGAGTTTTCGATGCTCTTCCACATTTCGAACACCTGCAATAATTTAGAAGCTTTCTTGGCTTCAGATAACTTAATAAGGAGGCCAAAAACAAGAGAGACAATAACACAAACAGATAGAGTGCAATCAAGGAATAAAGAACCTGAGGAATTTCGTTGGCCCTGGAAGCCTTGGTGAGGAATCTAACGACGGCCCAGAAATGGTCTTTGGTCCAATCTCCATCCTCTTCGAGCATTCTCAACGGGCAAGATCCTTCTCTGGTGAGCCTATTGAGCAGAGTTTTGAAGCCTCGGTGGTCGTGGAAAGTTTCAACGAGAAGGGTTGTGTGTGGGTCTGAAGAAGAAGAAGAATTGGAACGCAGAGAAGAGAATGGTTTGGTAGGGTTAGAGAATTTCAGGGTGACAGGAAAGAGGAAGCTATAGCCATTGGTGGACGGAGTGAATGGAGTTACAAGCGAAGATGTTTTCACGGCGTTCAGAATCTCCATCTCTATCGTTTCATTTTTTACGAACCTGAAAATATATGAACGTGTTTCCGTTTCTATTATTATTTCCTTTGGTATTTGAAAACAAAATATCCTTTTTCTTCTTGAGAGGTTGATGATGTTCTATTTGTTCTACTACTAATAAATAATTACAGCACAAATTTGATTTATCATTCATCTATATTATATTCAATCCGTAGATGATTGAAATATAAACATTTTAAATTTTGTTACTATTATCTAACTAATGTCTTGCATTTTACTTAGAAATTTTTTAGACTAGCCTCTCCCGAGAAATAAAGTTTAATCCAGCCCCCTGACATTTTAGTCTCTAGTTCCGGCACACGGTAAAAACAAAAAACAAAAGCATTGGGCTCACAGAAATAAGAATATTACCTTTAAAAAAAAAAAGAAATAAGAATATTAGTAAAGTAATAAATTGGTTACAAGAACAACAATCTAAATAAATATCTCAAAAATGAAGAATAGAATAAAAAAAAAATTGGGTTCTATTCCCATCCTTGTTTTTGTTATTGGGTCTCTCATCACAATTGTTAGTGAGTTCTCTCATCTTAAATAACTGGTTTGTTTTGCCATATTTACATGAAAGCAGATTTTGTATTAAGAAAACAAAACTGGTGTGGTATATACATATATGATATAACGGCATTGCAGATTCTCAGCTTCCTAGCTTGTTCTCTTGGCGGGAAAACCCATCTTCGAGCCTCTTGGCGCGAATCTTCTTCAAAACATTCAGCGCCACGCGATCGGGTCTCAATCCCCGGAGAACCATTTCCTTGAGAAGCGCGAGAGCGATCTCGACTCTCCCGGCTCGGACATAACCGTCGACCAACGTGCAATACGTCACCATGTTCGGAGCCACGCCAATGGAGCTCATACGCTCGAAGATCTCTCGCGCTTTTCCCGGTTCGGACCGAACGCAAAAGCCCTTCACGAGTATGTTGTAAGTCACCACGGTGGGCTCTTCGCCGAACCCGACCATCGCGTCGACCAATCTCAGCGCCTCGTAGACCATGCCCTTCTCGCAGAACGAGTCCAAGACCACGTTGAACGTCCTCGCGTTCGGCGATGACACGTCTCGACTCGAAATCATTTTCTTGAAAAGCTCGTCGGCTTCGCCGAGCCGACCCAATCGGCACAGGCCGCCGAGCAACGAGCTGTACGTGATCACGTTCGGCCTCAGATTCGCTCGGGTCATTTGATCGAACAGAGCCGAGGCTTCTCGCGTCCTCTCGGCCGCGGACAAGGCGTCGATCAAGATATTGTACGTGACGACGTTCGGCGGTGGGTCTGTCATTTCGTCGAACACGTTCTTCGCTTCTCGAAACCGGCCCGATTTGCACAGCCCGTGGATCACTGTGTTGTACGTCGAGACCACGGGTTTCAGACCTTTCTCGCTCATCGTCCCGAGGTGACTCAGCGCCTCGTCGGATTTCCCGTCCCTGCACAGAGCTTCGAGCATCGTGTTGAATGTGATCACGTCCGGTGAGATTCCAGAACCGATCATCTTCTCGATGAACCGGTCCGCCTCTTCCAATTTCCCGGCTTTGCGTAAGCCGGTGATCAGAGAATTGAAAGTCACGACGTCGGGCTCGACCGTCATCGATTCGAACAGCGATATCGCCTCTTCGATCCTCTCGTCTTTGCAGAGAGAATCGATCACGGTGTTGTAGGTTCGGACATTCGGCGAAACTCCGATTCTCTTCATCTCGGCCATAGAATTCTCGACGTCTATCCAACGGCCAAACGCGCACAGTCCGCGAATCAACGAATTGAATCCGACGACGTTGGGGTTCAGACCAGACCTAATCATGTCCCGAAAAAAGCTCAGCGCTTCCTCGATCCGTCTCTCTCTGCAGAGACCGTCGACGATCGCGTTAAAGCAGTACAGATCTACTCCGATTCCCTCGTTTCCGGTCATCCGTTTCAGCAGATCGATCGCCGTTAGAGTTTCCCCGGACTTACAGAGCCCGTTGACGATCGTCGCCGAGCTCGCCTCGTCTAACAACCCTCTCTCTCTCTCCTTCACCATCTTCTCGAAAAGCTCCGTCGCCGCGGCGATAGAGCCTTCCTTGCAGAGTCCGTCGAGAAGAGCGTTCATCGTCCGCGAATCGGCGCGGAGACCTCTCTTCGTGACCACAGAGAGGACCGAGAATCCCGATTTGGCGGAGCTTGA